>NW_009952159.1:1238108-1264692 GCF_000747805.2 Chaetura pelagica
CACAGAATGGTGAAGGTTGGAAGGGACCTTAAAGATCATCAGGTTCCAACCTCTCTGACATGAGCAGGGACACCTCCCACCAGCCCAGGCTGCACAAGCCTCATCCAACCTGCCCTTCAACACTGCCAGGGATGGGGCAGCCACAGCTTCTCTGGGCAAACTGGGCCAGGCTCTCACCACCCACACAGCAAAGAATTTCTCCCTCATGTCCAACCTGAATCTCCCCCCTTTAAGCTTCAAACCATTGCCCCTTGTCCTCCCACCACACCCCCATGCAAGAAGCCCTACCCCAGGTTTCCTGGAGCCCTCCCAAGCCCCTCCCCAGCTTTCCTGGAGCCCCTTCAGGCACTGGAAGCTGCTCTCAGGTCTCCCTGAAGCCTTCTCTTCTCCAGGCTGAACACCCCAACTCTCCCAGCCTGGCTCCAGAGCAGAGCTGCTCCAGCCCACCCAGCATCTCCAGGGCCCTTCTCTGGACCGTCTCCAACAGCTCCATGTCTCTCCTGTGCTGAGGGCTCCAGAGCTGGACGCAATACTACAGGGAGTGTCTCGTCAGAGCAGAGTAGAGGGGCAGAATCCCCTCCCTGGCCCTGCTGGCCTCACATCTAAATGTATATGAAGATGTTCTTTCTCATATAAACACTATTTAATAAGGGCTTGGGCCAACAATTTTCTACTTTTTGCAAATATAGAACAGTTTAGATCTCCATGAAAATCAGTCCTGAACATTTCCCAACATTTTTTTCCCCTTGATTGATATCTCACTGTGTCACAGCTAATGCAGTCATAGGTCAGTATGTGAAGCCTGCTCATCTATTATGCATTAATGAGGCAGACACAACACAATTTCATGAAGCATTTGTTCTAGTACCTAATGAAATTTTAATTTAAAACAACATTAGATACCATTAACTAAGACTTCAAAACACAAATGTCAAAAGAATCATTGATCTCAACCATGTTCAGTTGAGTTTTCCAAGCACCTGCACAAGGCCCTCTTAGTATTCCTTCCTTTCATCAACAAAAGACAGCAAAAAACAGCAAAGGGGACAAGAGGACAAAAAAGTCACAAAAAAAGAGTCTGAGTTGCTTGGTAAATGAGGAAAGTTCAAACAAAATGTGTTCTCAGACAGTTCTTCAGGCTTACATCAACTATGCATGTAGTAAAGTGCTTCAGGAGTTAAGAGATTCCCACAGGAAGGAATACTGGAGCAGGAAGGGGGAGAATGAGAACTCTGGCAGGTTGTCCTGTTCTTCAAGTGAGAGTGGTGACATGGATGTCACCCAAAGACCTCATCAGAGAAGGCTCTGGGGAGACGTTACAGCACCTTCCAGTTCCTGATGGGGGCCCACAAGAAAGCTGGGAAAGGACTCTGTACAAGAGTATGATGTGATAAGACAAGGGGGAATGGATTTAAACTGGAAGAGGGGAGATCCAAATGAGACATTAGGAGGAAATTATTCACTGCGAGGGTGATGAAACACTGGAACAAGTTGCCCAGAGATGCTGTGGCTGCCCCATCCCTGGCAGTGCTGAAAGGCAGGTTGGACAGGGCTTGGAGCAACCTGGTCTGGTGGGAGGTTTCCCTGCCCATACAGGGGGGCTGGAACTAGAGGATCATTAAGTTCCTTTCCAACCCAAACCATTCTATCATCTCCCAGAAGGCACTGGATACTTGAGAAGACCCTACATCCTCCCTCATTTCTAGTGTTAATAAAAGCATGGACTTTTTTTCCACCTTTTTTTTCCCTTTTCAGAAACCTTCTCAGGTTTTTCCATTTATATTCCCAGAGCAGGAAGGAGTCTTCAGAAAGAAGCACAGAGTGTTTACAAACCAACCTGCCTGACGTGGTTTTCTCTGACAGATGAGATCAAGCAGAGCAAGATTCTGAAGAGGGAGAAACAGAGGAGCCTCCCAGTCCCTAAGGATACATGAGGGAATATCACTCAGTGCAGAAATAGGCCTAAAAGGCTCTGGCATTTTTGCATTTGGATTTGGAGTTTTCTTGGATACAGCTTTTCCCCCTCCCCCAACTAGTTGTGCCAACAAGGCTGAAGGGAGTAACATCCAAAATAAAGTCACACAAAAAGCTTCAATGGGTCTGCTGATTTTTCCTATATAAATTCCTACAAAGGGAAAGGCAGAAAACTCAATTCAGATGCTGGATTATATAAGATTTCAGTAGCTCTTATCTGTGTACAGGTAGGAAATGAACTCTCCTAAGTCAGAGGTACCACTAGAGGAAACAACTGAAGCTGGGGAAACAACTGAAGCTGGGGAAAGGCCATGCAGAAAGTCTCCCTCCAGGCTCTGATGGTGAAGCCACAGCTCTGGCTTGGGAGAACATGCCCAGCAATGGAGGACAAAAATGTGTTTTTTCATATCCAGTAAAAGAACAACTGAAAAATTATTGAACTGCTGCACCATAGTCCTGATAAAACCTCAGACCTACAGACATCTGAGTAATGCACATGGATCATCTCCAGCCTCTAGATCACTTCACACAGCCAGTCTGGATGTGGTTTTCTAAAGACACTTGAAATAGTAAAGATACTGAAGAACTCAAGATTAGATAAATAGAACTCAAAATTAAAGAGGTTTTTTTTTAGAATTGTCTTTCCAATCAGATAGCAAGGATAAAGCTGCAAACACACAGTGAGATCATCAATGGAAAAAGTTCTCCCTCTGAATTTGTACTAATGTTTCCTACAGAAAGTTTGAAAATATAATAAATACATAGAAGGATTTCAAAGCAATTTGCTGTCTTCCACAGTAACTGCTATCAAGTACATCCACATCCAGCAACCATTCATCTCACTACCCAGTATGGAAATTTCAACATTGTCTACTCATTTACTATGAGCGGAAGTTTCTCTGCAGAGAAACTCTGGAATGACAGCCAAGTTTCTTCCAGAGATAAGCCTAAGACAAAAAACCTGCTTCTGTATGTGTGCTAATTACCAACTAAACCCCTCCTCACACGACCTGGAGTACAGAAGTCAAAGCTTTCAATTCCCTAAAAGATAAAGCATGTTTAAGTCTTAAGAACACACCTTCCCCACCCTCCCAAAAGCTACATATATTTTTTAAGTTACTGCATGATTACAGAAGTCATTGATTGCAGCCATAAAGCAAAAACAAATGGCTAAAATATGACTAAAATACTCTAGAGAGAGATTTACCATAACAGTAAATCTCGTATCATCCTCAAAGGAAGAAACAAGTAATTTAAGTTCATTGGTGAACTAAACAGGCTACTTGATCCACCAACCTACAGCTGCTTTTTGTTTGTCCCCAAGGCAGGGACCCACCCTTAAAGTCTACAATTTCTTCCTGCTCCCTGCAGGGCCACAGTAACCTTCTGTATCCCTGGGGCTGAAAAAAAACCTCAACCATTCTGTTGGGAATGAACTAACACAAAGCTGCTTATTGGGTTTTGAAGCAGGTACCTCACTTAAGTGACGCCCCCAGGGGTTTGGCAGCTGCTGAGTCAGAGGGAAGTCTTCGTTTCACCCTGATTTTTTTCTGTTCCAAACCTGTCATAAGGGTGTTTTTGCCAAGATGCAGTTGTTCTGCCATGTGGGATTTCTGAATCAGCACAGGAGTCATGTCCAGAGGAGGCCACAAAGATGATGGGAGGGCTGGAGCAGCTCTGCTCTGGAGCCAGGCTGGGAGAGTTGGGGTGTTCAGCCTGGAGAAGAGAAGGCTTCAGGGAGACCTGAGAGCAGCTTCCAGTGCCTGAAGGGGCTCCAGGAAAGCTGGGGAGGGGCTTGGGACAAGGGCAGGGAGGGATGGGAGCAGGGGGAAGGGTTTCCAGCTGGCAGAGGGAGCTGGAGCTGAGATGGGAGGGAGAAATTCTGGGCTGTGAGGGTGGGGAGAGCCTGGCCCAGGTTGCCCAGGGAAGCTGTGGCTGCCCCATCCCTGGCAGTGTTGAAGGGCAGGTTGGATGGGGCTTGGAGCAGCCTGGGCTGCTGGGAGGTGTCCCTGCCCATGCAGGGGGGTTGGATGTAGGTGATCTCCAGGATCCCTTCCAATCCAAACCAGCATGTGATTCTGTGACTTGTCTTCAGTGCTGGAACATGTGCCTTTACAGAGCTACTCAGCACCTTTCCCAAACCTCAGAGACCCTGCTGGTCCTCTGGAGTGTTTGCCATTCTCCAGCTCTTACAGTTGATGCTGCAACATTGCCAGAAGGCAATATATTTTCAATAGATAAGTACTTTACCTACCACTTCTCTTTCTTGAAAGATTCTACTTTTACTGCAAGAAGAGCAATTGATTTTCAAGAAAGCTGTCTGTGATCTACTGAAGCACAGCTCATCTCTTTCTTTCGTTCACAGGTACTTCATGAATACTTGTACAGGGCTCCTCCTCTATGAACCTCAAAGCATTTTACAAGGCAAAAGAACAAAAATTATTGGAATTGTATTGCTAAAGCAGAAGTTGCATTAATTGACAAAGGTTTCTGTTTTGTGTTGGTTTTGTGGTATTTTTTTTTAATTAATAGCATTTAGAAGATCAGGGATCTAGTTCCTATTCTATCAAAAAGACCCATATTACACTGACTAAATTTCTCTAATTTCTTACTAGGGAAATATTATCACTTTTCCAGTCTTCATAGTACAGGATGGATCAGCTAATGAGTGGAAAGTGTTGGACTGCCTGATAAAGAACAGTCAAGTAAAGAATTAGCCCCAGCAGTTAATAAGACATGAGAGGAAAGCTCTGATTTTAACCCTCAGAATGTTAATCCACTGAAATATTGCTTTAAAGGCCACTACATCTTCAGGCAAGCAGCCTTGTAAAAAAATGGTCAAAGAAACAGTCAGCTTCTATCTTCTGTATTTAAACACTGGAAAACCAACACAGCAAGGAAAAAATCCCAAGCAACTATTTGGGCACCTCAATCCATTGATATTCTTTAGATCTATAAAATAAATCATACATATAGATAAGCTTTCTATATAATGTATATATACACACACACACGAGATATACACCATAATTACTATTGGAATACTGTAATTTTCTAGAAAAGAGGTATTCACCTATTCTGATGTCCTGAAAGAAGTGCTTTCTCAAGCCTGGAGAGACAGTGACAGGGTGAGGGAAGCTGGTAAAGCCAATCATACTACCTGTTACCTTCACCTTCCCTCTTGCCTTTACTGCTCCTCTCCTCCACCTGCCCCCTTTTCCTCCATCAGCTGCTCTGACAGGTTCCTTTTTTATTTGGCTTTCACTTCATCTTATTTTATGGCTCCTTTCCTGATTATTGTCATTGCTATAAACACCACCAAAAGCTACACTTGCACTTCAGTCACAGGCACCCACAGGAATGGGCAGATATAAACTACACTCCCTTTAATTTCCTCAATATTATAAAATGTTTTCAGTGTATCAAGTTGCTCATTGCAGCAGAAGCAGCAATCAACACCAAGTGACCTGTCTGCTCTCTCCAGATCACAGATAAGAGAGTTCTTTATACTGAACATGCACATCTCTTCCATTTTAATTAAACCCCCAGAAAAAAAAAAAAAATACAGAAAAAAAATCATAACAATTAATGCCTTTTATTAAAATTTGAACAGAAACTTCTTCAAAGCTCTCATGTAGCTCACAGAATGGACTCTTCTACATTTCTTCTGTTACCAATGCCCTCAGTTGAGGTACTAGTCAGCAACTAATTAGCATGCAGTGCCAGGAGTAGCAGGTTTCCCAGCTCCAGCTCTTTGAGGTTACTTGCAGAGTCAAAGAGATGGACCATGTTGATTGCCTGGAGTTACATTTTACTCTGAAACTACCATCACTAAACATCAAGCAAAACCAAAGCATGACAAAGCACGACAAGGGAGGTCATCTGTGTGTCCCCAGCATGTGGCATAGAATGTGAAAGACTGCTCTTAAGTGGAAAGAAGATTTTTACTAGGTAGCAGCAAAAGCACATATTCACCAAGTTCTGCTTCCACCTAACAAGAGTATTCCTCACCACTGGCTTCAGCTGGCTTATTAATCAAGGAGAATAGCTAATATAATATTTCAAAATTACAATGTAAATGCTATTACTAGGAATACAGATAATGGGAAATAAGAACCTTTCTATAATCCCAATTCTGAATATGAAGGGAAGCCTCTAAGCATGTATGAAATAATGCAGCACTGAAAAGAGAAGGGAAATAGTTGAGTCCATATTCACACAACAGATCTAGAAAGGACTGCAGAATTGCAACACTAGGGATGATGTGTCAAATACTTCTCCCACTTTGTTTTCCCTGGCACAGCCTAGAAAAGCCAGTAAAGAACCCACTAGAGGCAGGCAAGAAGCAGAAAAACAACTCTGCAAGGCTTCAGCAGCAACAGGTACAATATGGTGAAAAGAGTCAGTAAAAAAATCCCTCCATAAATAAGACATAGGGCAATTTCCATATAGCTCCTGTAATCCATCACATACAATCAGGCCACTTTCCATGTAATGAGGGATAAATTATAAACACTGAGCCATGTTTTTTCACTAGCATTTGTACAGGTTCTCCAAACAAAAGCACTCTGTGTATAGAAACCTGGCACCCAAGTGCAGCGCATCAGCACACAAGTTTTTTAAACCAACAAAGGATTCAGTTCAGGGAAACACTTTCACAGTCCACCCCTTCCACATCTGCTTTTTTAACTTGACCAAAAAAAAGTAATAAGTTAGAATATTCCATGTTTCCTAAGGTGACAAAAGGTATTTGGACAGAATCAGTGAGAAGATTTAGAAATCCTGCTATCAGAAACTAACTACTGAGAATTTCCAGTTCCCTTTATACCCGCTTTAAAAGGAATCTCCCACTGGTGATGAATACAACTTCACATTCATTTTGATCCCAATTTCTCCCACCAAAAGGCTTTATGTGAAATTTTATTACCATCTCAAAAACAAAAATCCTTTGACAGGCCCAAAAAGAACCATCCAACATTGTCCTTGAACTGTAAACTTATCAGCAAACTGAGGAAGCGATTCCACAAGACTTCATTCATCTAAGCAGCCATTCAGTGAATCTCAAATGATGCAGCTGTATTGCTGGAAAGTTGGGAGGTTTTTTTAAAGGAAGTATCTGAAAGCCTCAGTTGTTAGGACTGAGCCTTCTGCATCTGAGAATCTAATTGTTTTTCCAACTTATCAAGACTATTCCCTAAATGCAGCGAGTGCTCCAAGTGCCTCTAGAAAAACCATTCCCAGTGCAGAATGGATAAATGTATCAAGAATTGAACTTAAACTCTCTACAATGTCATTACTAAAGAACACATACTTTTAATCCAAGTGTAATAAGTCATCTATCAATTCTGTCATTGAAACACTGCTACATTTACTCAAATTAAGTGCAACTCCCAATGTAATCAATGGTGCTAATGTAAATTCCTGCACAATGAAAGAACTGGAGCACCAGTAAGTGCAGACCCTTCTAGCAACATTGTGAGCATTTGGATCAGATTCAGCACAAATTTCATTTGACTTACTAAGTGTTTTCAGCTGAGCTTTGGGCTGAGACCACATGCAGAACATCTAGGGCTAGAAAATGTCTACATTGCAGCTCTAAAGTATGCAGGAATCCTCCTCCAGCAGCTGAAAGTCCAGCCCACATAAAAATATTGTCCTATATATACTTGTTGGTGATGCAGCACTGGTGACTAAAAGGAGGCTAAACACGGCAGCCTGCAAACCACGTTTGGAAACATCCAAGTGACAGCTTGTGTTTTCATATTTCACTTCTGTCACTGCCCCAACATCAACAACTGTAACGTCACCCACATCTTCAGCTGTATTTATTGTAGAAGGAGCTGCATGAGCTCCCTCACTTGTATCTTATTCTACCTTTAATCTATTTTAAAATAATGTATTTTTAATCTGTCCTACTTGGACTTAAGCTTCAAGAGCCTTTCCTGTACATTAAGCAGGCAGCTGCCCCTTCTTAGATGTTTTCTAATTTTGGAACAAGGGAGAATCATAGAATCAGAGAATGGTTTGGGTTGGAAGGGACCTTAAAGATCATCAGGTTCCAACCTCCCTGCCATGGGCAGGGACACCTCCCACCAGACCAGGCTGCACAAGCCTCATCCAACACAACCTCCCTGGGCAACCTGGGCAACCTGGGCCAGTGCCTTCCTACCCTCATGGGGAAGAATTTCTTCCTGATGTCTGACCTCAATCTCCCCTCTTGCAGTTTCAAACCATCACCCCTTGTCCTGTCACTGCCCTCTCTGGTGAAAAGCCCCTCCCCAGCTTTCCTGGAGCCCCTTCAGGCACTGGAAAAACTCCATCGCTCTCCTTTCTCACAAACAAATCAAAATTCATTCCACTCCCTATCACAAGCATGAGGCCAAATCTGGCTGCTTTTATTCCAGATGAATGGGAAGCTGCTCTTACTGAAGAATGTGAATGTACATTTATTTTGGACTGACTATGCCAGAACACATTTCCCCTGCCTCTAATTGACCTGATTTTACTTCTTACTCAAGTTTCACACCAACTTCTGAGAAAACCCCCAAGAGCTGATTGACTTCAGAACAATTTGAAATAAAAATGTTAAGAATGTCTTTTGTACCAAACAATTTCCTCAAGTCAAAATGTCCATGAAAACACAGAATGGGCCCAAGTTCTGGCACAGGCCAAACTTCCCCATTTGGAATTTCCTCCAGATACCTTCATACTAAGGAATTGACAAAAAGGTAATTGAAAAACACTACGCTGGTGCAAGTTTGCTAATGAGTAAATTACCTCAAAAGAACAATGTCATAGAGATTAAAAGCATACCAGAACCTACCTGTGCATATTCTTTCTCTATTGCAGCTCTTTTCTGACTGAACGCTCTGCAAGAGAAAACAAAAAACAACAAAATAATCTACTACTATATAGAGCAAAACATTACAAATTCAATCATTTCCTTAGAATGATGTTCTGCTAGACAGTCTTTATAGTTCAATGAGCAACAAAAAAAGCAAAATTGTTTGACAGCTGTGTATCAGTAGCCTAGCAACTACTGCATGAGGACTTCACATGTGCAGTCTCCAAATTTCTGAGTTTTATTGAATAAATGCAGTTCCCAGGACTACCAGTGTAAATACCATTTATTTCATTAAAGGCTCATCAACCTTCCCCTGGTAAAGCCTAGGGAAGAATTTGGTAGCACAGAACAGAATTTGGCTTAATGCATCTAGGCAGACTTACTGGTTCTTCTTCAGAAAAAGTTACAGAATGATAGAATATGTGGGGTTGGAAGGGACTTTTAAAGGTCATCTAGTCCAGCCCCCCCTGCAGTGCACAGGGACCTTTATGACTAGATCAGGTTGCTCAGAGCCCCATCAAGCCTGACCTTCATTGTCTCCAGGGATGGGGCCTCCACCACCTCTCTGGGCAATCTGTTCTAGTGCTTTACCACTCTCATTGTAAAGAATTTCTTCCTAACATCTAACCTGTATCTCCCCTGCTCTAGTTTAAGGCCGTTGCCCCTCATCCTATCGCTACACACCCTTGTAAACAGTCCTTCCCCAGCTTTCCTGGAGCCCCTTCAGGCACTGGAAGCTGCTCTCAGGTCTCCCTGAAGCCTTCTCTTCTCCAGCCTGAACACCCCAACTCTCCCAGCCTGGCTCCAGAGCAGAGCTGCTCCAGCCCTCCCAGCATCTCCAGGGCCCTTCTCTGGCCCCTCTCCAACAGCTCCATGTCTCTCCTGTGCTGAGGGGCTCCAGAGCTGGACACAACACTCCAGGTGAGGTTTTACCAGAGAGGCAGAATCACCTCCCTTGACGTGCTGGCCACACTTCTTTTGATGCAGCTCAGGGTGCGATGGGCCCCTGGGCTGCAAATGTACATTGTTTGCTCATGTCCAAGTCATGTTTCCTCAACAGCAACTGAACACACCAGATTCCTTGTTGGAGTCACAAGACAAACAGTTTGATTTACCCATTAACGTAGCAATATCCCACTTAACTCCACTGGTGCCAATCGTAGCACGTCATTCCACATCTACATCAGGACTTTACTCTCACGTAAGGGCTCCAGATGTACCACCTCAGCACATTTTAACATACAAGGTTCCAACACTACCACTGTTACAGCAGGAAGAAGGTTCAAATACCCAGATATATCAAGGCTCTTTGTTTTATAGCTTAAACTATGCCCTCTTTAGCTCTTGAACTGCCTAAGCAAAGTAATTTTCTTCAATCTATATTATAAACTACTAATCTTAAGGCTACACTGCCAGCAAAAGAAAACCTCATTCTATTTAAATAGAGCTGCACAATTACAGTGACATGTTAATAAACAAAACCTCAGGAACATCCTATAAGAAGGTTAACTCAATAAGCACCAACAAAAGCAGCTCTGAACAGGCTCTTTCTGCTCCTGTCTACTCCATTTCACCCACGAAGAGCATCCACCCGCTGACAGGGCGTTCCAGGCTCAGTCTGCCCCCCAGGATGTAAAACAAAAGTCTAAACACATCTTGATTGCTTCAAGTTCTTTCCAGATTAATGATAGCCCCAAAGAGCTGGCCAGATTCCAACTCCAACCATGACCTTCCTAAATCCCTCCCCCTGTAGCTCAGGTGGGTACAAAGGGCTGCACGACAGTGTCACACGGAACTCCCCTGTATGAACAGGTCTAAGATCCTACTTTGTAAAACAACCAATTCTCAGCTCATCTAATTTGAAAACATACAATCATAGGATCTAAATGTTAAGGATACTCAGTTTACACAAAAGCTGGATATGGAGCTGTATATTTCACCAGGAGACTGGGTTGTTTGTTTCCCCCCCCCATACAAAACAAACTCCACTTAAACTAATTGCAGAACAATAATTGTGGTAAACTGGAGGCCTAAGATATCCCCTCAAAACCTTCTACATGAAAAGGTTTACACTGGAAAAGAGAAACAAAGCAATCAACTGGCCCTAGAGTAGAATTACAAAATACCATGCAAATCAAATTTACTTGCAAAACCGACAGAACTCTAAGACTTGCAACAACTCCAGGCTCCAGCATGAAAAAAAAGTGCATCGTACAGTAGCAGCTCCATAAATCAGAAACACTTGAGAGCAGTTTTAGATTTTGTTCTGAATTTTAAATGGGGTTTTACAAAAAAAAGAAGTTGGCAAGACAGCACAGAATTCAATGTATACAATGCTCAAATTGGTGTTTGATCTGTGTTTTGGTGAATGGAAAAAACGGGAAGTGCTGCAAGAGCAGCAGGATCAGCCCCTTCATTCCCTGAAGCTGGTGTTCTCTGCTGCCTTGTGACTGCATCTCCCCTGCTTAGTCAAACACACAAAGCTGTTCATAACCTCAGGACAGTTTAATACAGGAATCTTTTTATGACAGCCATAAATACATCATGAAACACGACAAAATATGAGACTGACGTAGACAAATTTCCCAGGAGAAAGTTATTTTGAGCAGGAAAAACAAAAAGGCTAATAAATGCATCATAGGCTCTTAACTTGGGAAACATGAAAACTTAAACATACAATCATAGGATCTAAATGTTAAGGATACTCAGTTTACACAAAAGCTGGATATGGAGCTGTATATTTCACCAGGAGACTGGGTTGTTTGTTTCCCCCCCCCCCATACAAAACAAACTCCACTTAAACTAATTGCAGAACAATAATTGTGGTAAACTGGAGGCCTAAGATATCCCCTCAAAACCTTCTACATGAAAAGGTTTACACTGGAAAAGAGAAACAAAGCAATCAACTGGCCCTAGAGTAGAATTACAAAATACCATGCAAATCAAATTTACTTGCAAAACCAACAGAACTCTAAGACTTGCAACAACTCCAGGCTCCAGCATGAAAAAAAAGTGCATCGTACAGTAGCAGCTCCATAAATCAGAAACACTTGAGAGCAGTTTTAGATTTTGTTCTGAATTTTAAATGGGGTTTTACAAAAAAAAGAAGTTGGCAAGACAGCACAGAATTCAATGTATACAATGCTCAAATTGGTGTTTGATCTGTGTTTTGGTGAATGGAAAAAACGGGAAGTGCTGCAAGAGCAGCAGGATCAGCCCCTTCATTCCCTGAAGCTGGTGTTCTCTGCTGCCTTGTGACTGCATCTCCCCTGCTTAGTCAAACACACAAAGCTGTTCATAACCTCAGGACAGTTTAATACAGGAATCTTTTTATGACAGCCATAAATACATCATGAAACACGACAAAATATGAGACTGACGTAGACAAATTTCCCAGGAGAAAGTTATTTTGAGCAGGAAAAACAAAAAGGCTAATAAATGCATCATAGGCTCTTAACTTGGGAAACATGAAAACTTTCATGTGTGTCTATTGATTTTATGTGCAAAGCTGGGAAATTCTTGACCTTATTGTCATTTGAGATGGAATTTCAAGTTCATTCATACAAGGAAGTGTTTGGTTCCCTACGATACTAAAATGTTCTCTAACTGCTACTGAAGAGTCTTTAAGAAGTGAATTAGTGGGTATGCAGGAAAGCAGGAACATTATTTAGGGTTTCTTTAAACTAGGATATATTCATATCTGCTAGTGCATCTTTTTCTCAAATTCACCATTAAGTGCAAGCAAGAGCAGAACTGCATACCCAAAAACATGCCTTAGTTCTTGTTTCTGGACAGTAATTCCTAATGTCACCCCTATCCTGCAAATGTTCATTCATGCAATATGTTCATTCCCTTTGCTCTATGAAAAATTCAAAAGCATTGAGAGTTTTGGACAGCTGAAAGAGAGGGTGAGAAAGAACTACAAATCAATTCAACATTATTTGGTGTGTATAACCAAGGTAAGACCATTTTTTCCTGTAAGTATGAAACCTGCCACAGTCCTCACAGTGCAGGAAAATCCTGACTTCATCTTCACAAAAAAAAAAAAAAGAGAAAACCAATAAACGTACACTCACCATCAGGACAAGAAGCCACCATTTAAAAGAAAAACTGTTCTATGACATTCAGAGTGTGAGCAGGGCCTGCTTCCAGGGCAGAGGGCTGCAAACCCCAAGGAAAAGTCACACTCAGGGAAGTTATTTCAGTGGTTTCAATAGAGATAATTTCACACTGAGGGGTGATGCTACCCACAGCATTTCCTCACCCGCTGCTGCCCACAGCCCCTTCCGTGGTTTACAGGCTCCCTGTGACTAGAATGAACCTAATCCTGGAGGGATTAGGAAGCACAAACAGCTAGAGAAGCTCTACAGAGAAGGGGTGTCTGGCTCTGAACTGTCAGCAATTGGCCACATCTGGTCAAAAGCAGAGCAGTGAGGTGAGACAACAGTCGCTCTTAAGGTCATTGTGACGACTAGGACTAAATGAGGAGTTGGAAAGGACTTCTCCTTCAGATTAAAAACTAATAAATAGCTCTGAAGAGGAGGGTGGTGAAGATTTTTCTGCTGTGTTGCAGGAATTCATCCAACTACATCACCTCCTTGCATTCCTCACTGAGCACTGAGCTGGGATACCACACTCCAAGGTGTGCTTTGTTTGCTGAGGTAGGAAATTCTTCAGTCTTCATTGATAGGTCCTTATGTGACAAAGAGTATCTGGATGAATGTAACAATCTGTCATATTAAAAAAAATTAGATTACATGATCTAACTTCTCCTTGGGCTCTGCAGAACAGTGGCAACATAAGAAGCAGGGAAAGGAAACTACACTGATTGTCATCCTTGCTTTGCCGATACTATTTTTGCTAGTGTCAAACAGTCACTATCACTGCAACTTCCCACATGTGAATTCCAGCAACTGTCAGGCATTTAAATCACTCCTATCTATCATTAATTAAAAACAAACAAAATGAAAAGATGCTATGAAATATTCAGATATACTTTAACAATGTGAAGTAACGGGTCAGGTCAGTGCAGAATACTACTTGAAAAAGTCTTCCTACAAACAGGAGAAACTGTTAGGCTCAACGTGGTAACTGGATGTCCACTTGAGCTGGAAATGTATGAAGCTCCCACTTAAATGGAAAAAACCAGTATATTATCATAGAATCACAGACTGGTTCGAGTTGGAAGGAAACTTAAAGCTCATTTAGTTCCAAACTCCCCGCACGGGCAGGGACACCTCCCACTAGAACAGGCTGCTCAAAGCCCCAGTATTATCATCAAAATACATATTAGTGTTATATAAATGTTGTATTTGCCAAGATTACCTAGTCTTACAAATCTAAGGATGAAAGTCACAACTTGCATAGCAAAAACAGTTCAACACAGTGAAACCCTGAAAATCAAAAAGCTAATTCTTTCCTATATTAAAAAGCCAATGTAACTAGATCTAGAGAGCTATGCAAAAATGTCAACAAACACACTGTGTACAGGTCTCTTGAATAAAAGAAGGGGGTAAATTTGCATAAGTGAATTTATTTCCATTTAAAGGCTGAGAAATTCAACAACAAGCCAAGCAGGGGCCTAAATCACATTTGCAATGGGTCCTGACAAAAGCCTATGGTGTGTAATGGTCAGAAACCAGTTGTATTAACTGGCAAACTGGTACAGCTCACACAGGATCAGCAGCTGGTGTGAATGCAGCTTTTTGGCTATGGACACTCAGATAAACTCGTTGGAAATTTTAATAAAAAATAAATCCTTACAATTTATACAATTACAGAAAGCATAAAGAATGTACAAATTAGTATCATCTCTGAAACATCTAAAAACGTTAAAGAAATGTACCTGTTTTAAGTGACCTTGACCTAAGAGAGCCCCCAACTGCTTCACTAACAAAAGCAAGGAGCAGCAAATCAGAAAATAATGCGCTCAGCTCTTCTGGATTTCCCAGATCAGCAAAACAAAGAGCAACAGAATTGACACTTTCGGTGCCGTTTGTCTGCAAGATGTTGAGAGGGAAGATTCAGCCTGGAGAAGAGAAGGCTGCAGGGAGACTTAGAGCAGCTTCCAGTGCCTGAAGGGGCTCCAGGAAAGCTGGGGAGGGGATTTTCAACAGAGAGGGCAGTGATAGGACAAGGGGAGATGGTTTTAAACTGAAAGAGGGGAGATTGAGGTCAGACATGAGGAAGAAATTCTTCCCCATGAGGGCAGGAAGGCACTGGAACAGGTTGCCCAGGGAGGTTGTGGCTGCCCCCTCCCTGGAGCTGTTCAAGGGCAGGTTGGATGAGGCTTGTGCAGCCTGGGCTGGTGGGAGGTGTCCCTGCCCATGCAGGGGGGTTGGGACCTGATGGTCTTTAAGGTCCCTTCCAACTTTCACCATTCTATGATTCTATGAAAGGGGAAAAAAACACATGCACACATGATGGTAACTCTCTAAAACCATTTTAAATCATTTTATTACAAGCTACTGTACTTTTAACAGAATCCAAACAGTAGAGTCAGTAATGTTTTCTCTTTGCTTTACTAACTGTTGATCTCCCCAAGTTGACAAAAGGGGAAACCCACATGAAGGGACGTAGATCAATAAAGTAGATCATAAAATCATATGAACCTGGAAAAGCCCCAATACAACAACAACAACAGGAATGGGGAAAAAGTGGAAAAGTAAAAGATTTCCCATTGTTTTCATTTTATGGGGTACTAAGGCAATGAAGGCAATTTTGAAATTCAGTTTCAAAACTAATTCACTCCATCAAAAATTATTGGAATAAATTTACTGAGCAAGTGTAGAGCACATTGCAACTTATTTTAAACTGACTCAATCCACCAACACTCAAGGAGGTGAATCAGTGAATTATGAAATACCAAAGAATTTGCAACTTCCCAGAAAGCAGATCAAGAATAAGTCTGACATCTAGAACACGTGCCAGCAGAAAATCATAACTTTGCAACTTCTGCTCACAACATCTCCTGGTAGCATACAAAGTGTGCAATGATGTTCAAACCACAGCTACATTGGTTTTCTTTTTAAAGAGGAAAGGATACATTCAACCCCAAAATTTCCTAATAATATTAAAGCCAGCTCTCTTTTGGAAAGGGGGCAAAGAAAGGAAGAAGGGGGCAAAGAACAAAAAAGATAGGCAACCCCAGAATATTCTAAAGTCAGTATTATGTCTTGAAGAAGAATTGCATTGCTGGCTTTGTTCCTTCTCTTTGTCCCATTCAGAGAAGAGAGAAGCCAAAATCACTGCTGAACAACCTAAAAACCACCCATCTAACAGTGGATACTTGTACAAGTACAGTCTCTTAGGAAAAAAACTCCCAATCTAGCTTTGAAGAAAAAACCTGCACAGGGCCAGTTAATATAGTGTTAAGATATCAATTCCCTGCCTCCCTTGACTGACAAACAGATCCAGGATGCCTTTTACAGGGATAAGATGTATTTATTCTAAGCAATGGAAATAAATCCTAATGCATGAGCCACAGGGGAGAAACCCTGATAAGGAACTACACACACTTGAAATATTTATGTACAAGATGGCATTGAAATTTCCAGCTGGCTGCCCCAGCCTGGCTTCTTGCTCAAGGCTGGAGTGTCCCAAGGGCAGGACTTGGCATCTGCCTTTTTTGACCAGCCCGAGGTTCCTGCCAGCCCATTTCTCCCCATGTGTCACACAGTCCTGCCTCTAGCCTGTCAGCCCTTCTCCCCCACTCTTCCCCCACTCTCCCATCCTTCATGAACTTGCTGAGAGCATGTTCCATCCCATCATACAGGTTCTTATTAGCCATTAAACACTATCAGCCTCTGAGGGACACCTAGCTGCCAGCTGGACTTTGTTCTGCTGTCCACCACTACAGAGGTGGGAAGTTCAGCCAATTTTCCACCCACTTTATTGGCCAATTATCTGCCCACACGTGGCTATAAAGGTACTGCAGGAGACTGTGTCAAAGCCCTTACTGAAGTCAACACCTACAACACACACTGCTGTCACTTTGCCCACACTGTGACCACAGAGGCAATCAGGCACAATTTGTCCTTGGAAGTCCATGCTGGCTGATCCTGATCACCTTCCTGCCCCGTCAGGAAATGGCTTATTGGAAAAGAAGCCTTGGAAATGGCTTCTAGGAGTTTTTGCTCCATAATCTGCCCAGGAACCAAGGTAAAGCTGATGGGCCTGTTGTTGCCCCAGATCCTCCTTTCAGCAGTTTGAAAATGGGCAGAAGCATTTGCCTTTTTCCAGCCATCAGGAACCTCTCCTGCCTGCCATAACTTTTCAAAGATGAGAGAACATGAACTAACTCACCACATCCCTGGAGTCCCAGTAAACTCACAGCTCTGCAACTGCACAGGCATTTCCAACTCCTCCTCTTTGTCTCCCAGCTGTCCAGGCTCATGTACCTGTGACAGATCCCCAGGCATAGTGGGGAGAGCCTCTTCCAGGACACTGTCCCCCAGACACTCCTTCATTAGATCCCATGCCTTTGCTTCAGGTCATGTTAACTACAGCCTTCCTCTCTAAATCTAGCTGTTGGCAAAGGTGCTTGTGCCCCACTTTGCCAGATGGATCCCATCCCTCCTCAGCAATCCTTGTTTCAACAAGGCTCTCACATTTTTAAGATCCAAAGGTCTGTCTGGAACATCAGCTGCACAGTGAGACACCGGCCTGCTGGGTGTATCCACTCCTGCCCAAGCTCTTCACCTTCAACAGGAATGACTAAGAACATGTCCAAGGCCCTTCTGCCCTTCACACTTGTCCCCAGAGTTCTACCATCACTCTCTATGTATTCAAGGTCACCTCTGGTAGCACCTTAGGTAATAACACAGGGTTAACAGTCCCCAGGTTGGATGAGCCTTTGTAGTTGTTTTGCAGCAACCTAGATCTAATCTCTCAGAAAAAAAACAACAACAAACCTTCCAGGATATCAAGTCAGCTCAGCACATGGATGCTTTTTTCCTGCAGGAGGGACTCTCCAGTGACCTTGACCTGTCTCTAATACTACCTGTTCACTCTCTTCCACAGTTCCTTTACTTGGTGGCAACTTTATCAGAGCAGATTTCCCACAGGGGAGATGATGCTGACCCAGGGAGAGGCATCAGATACCTTACAGCCCAAGACCTGGACAGCAGCAACCTCTGTCTGGGTTGAGACCTCTGTTGTGCCAGGGGTAGTTGCTCCCGTTGATGTTCCAAACACCATAACTGCTCACAATTCCACATCTTAGGCAGAGCCCTTGGCCCACCTTGTGTTCCTGCTATGCCATCCTCTACCTGTCATTCCAGGCTAGCAGCTGTATAGCTGCTCTCTAAACATCTGTTGAAGAATTGCTCCCTGCTCAGTCTCTTGAAGAGAAAAGGTTTAAGTTCTCCCCCGTTAGGAGCCAGTCAAGAGAAGCTGTCAGAGCCAGCAGCAGTGCCCAGGAGGTGACTGCTGGAGAAGCAGCCTGAAAACTGCTGCACCAACTGCAACCACCCCAAGTAGCCAACTCCCCTGCACTGTCCTGTGGTGCTGAGGGAAACCTCACTGAAAGCACAGGGTGTGTAAGCAAAAGGTAAGAGCACACCAGAAGGAACATTTTAACACTTCAAAGGAACAGCAGCTAATGGTGCAGAGATGGGTAGTTGCATTTGATATGGTCATAGCTGAATTAAAGCATTCTTTGTAATTCCAGCTGCCACTACAGAATCAAAAGGGAAGCAATCCTGAAATACTTGGGGGAAGGGAGGAGGCCAAAACATTTTCCTCTCTTGTAGGAAAACAGGATTTTTTTAAGAATGTAGATATTCCTGTTCAGAGGCTTAATTCAGCATTTTATCCTAATGCCTCATCCCACTTTCCCCAGTAACATGAAAATGCGCCATAAGGAACTAATATCATGGAGCAGATCCTGGAGCACCTCTCCTATGAAGACAGGATGAGAGAGTCAGGCTGGGAGTTCAGCCTGGAGAAGAGAAGGCTCCAGGGAGACCTGAGAGCACCTTCCAGTGCCTGAAAGGGCTCCAGGAAAGCTGGGGAGGGGCTTGGGACAAGGGTATGTAGTGATGGGATGACAGGGAAGGGTTTTAAGCTGGAAGAGGGGAGATTCAGGTTAGACATTAAGAGGAAATTATTTTGGGGGAGGGTGGGGAGAGCCTGGCCCAGGTTGCCCAGAGAAGCTGTGGCTGCCCCATCCCTGGCAGTGTTGAAAGGCAGGTTGGATGGGGCTTGGAGCAGCCTGGGCTGCTGGGAGGTGTCCCTGCCCATGGAAGGTGCTTGGAACTAGATGATCTTGAAGGTTCCTTCCAACCCAAACCATTCTATGATTCTATCAATCAACAAGTGCTTTTACCTGGTGTTTAATTTAGGGACAGGTGTGTCACTAGGAATGGCACAAGTGAATTCAGAAGTACTTCAGCTAACAGAAATCATCACCACAGCTCAGCTTAGGCCAGTGGCTGCCAGTAAATGCTGAGATAACAGCCCTCTAACAGCTGCATGCCTAATTAGGTACTTGAGGAACACCCGAATATGCAGCCACAGAATGCATTAATATTCCCCTTCCTTGTCCAGCAGAGACAAAGACAACATACCTGGAGCAATAATTCAGCTACAGAAATTATTCATCTTGATGAGACTCTCCAACACTGCACGTAACAAGCTCCTTTTTGCTTTTTTCTGTTTACACTAAACAGAATTACCACTACCAAAGCATTTTGAAATTCTGAGTGTCTGAAGGATAAACTACTTGACAGAAAAGCACTGAATTGTTAAGTTACCCATATATAGACTTAAGAAGCCATAGCAGCAGCCAGAGCACAACAAAGCAGGTTATTAGAATTAAAAATCTACTTCTAAGAAGACGGGGTCTCCTGTTGGTTCCCTTCCACCAGGTAAGTGCTCGTGTGGTTCTTCAAAGAAAAGAGCAAGCAGCATGCCACTTCAAAGAGGCACTTCAAAACACCTCATCCAATGGAGGCAGAACTATCAGAAGCAATTCTCATCAAAAAGTACCCACATCTTCAAATTCAGAGACTTTTGTAGATGGGGGGAGATCACATAATTACACAAAAGCCTGGCTTGCCTTTTTCCAAGTAAAACCCTTCTAAACATAGAAAATCCAGTAGCCTCACTTATACAGAAACAGAACTATTTCAGTGACTATAGCATCTAAAAAAAATCACTGTCAGCTTCATGATTCAACAAAAGTGTCTGGCAAACAGCTGGGGAGCTCTCTCAGCTTTCTCAGGTTTATGTGAAGTTCAAACATGACAGGAGCAGGGAAAAATAAAAAGCAGCAGAAGGTAGTGACCCTTCTTCTCCTCACCACCCAGGCAGAGGTAATGGCAAAAAACTTCATGGAAGTTGCATTTTCAAAGTTACAACTACTGTAAAACAGAAACCCCAAACCAGTCCAGCAGGAGTGAGGTAAGTGGCTTTACAGAGTGAATTCTGGACTGTTAAACAACTGAAATGATACCAGCATACATTTGTGTCACAGAATGGTGAAGGCTGGAAGGGACCTTAAAGATCATCACGTTCCAACCCCCCTGCCATGAGCAGGGACACCTCCCATCAGACCAGGCTGCACAAGCCCCATCCAACCTGCCCTTCAACACCTCCAAGGAGGGGGCAGCCACAGCCTCCCTGGGCAACCTGTTCCAGTGCCTTCCTACCCTGATGTCTAACTTAAATCTCCTCTCTTACAGTTTAAAATCATTACCTATCACTGCCCTTTAAGGTACTGGAAGGTGGTCTCAGGTCTTCCTGAAGCCTTCCCTTCTCCAACTCTCCCAGCCTGGCTCCAGAGCAGAGCTGCTCCAGCCCTCCCAGCATCTCCAGGGCCTCCTCTGGCCCCTCTCCAACAGCTCCATGTCTCTCCTGTGCTGAGGGCTCCAGAGCTGGACACAACACTCCAGGGGGGTCTCAGCAGAGCAGAGCCCCAGAATCCTCTCACTGGCCCTGCTGGCCTCACTTCTTGTGATGCAGCCCAGGACAAAATTGCCCCTCTGGGCTCCAGCACTCACTGGTGGCTCACGTCCAGCTTCTCATCTCCTCTTACCCAGAAGTCCTTTTCCTCAGGACTGCTCTCTGGCCATTTTCCCCCCAGCCTGGATTTGTTTGCTCTCACAAAAAGGCAACTGAAGAAATCAAGAAGTAGTAAGCAAGTGGAAAGTCATTTCCATTTGTTTCAAGACCGTGCTCTCTACCACCACAAAGCTCTTTCTTTTCTACCACTCCAACTAAAAAAAAATAATCACCAGATGCCACATTACAGCAAACAACAGCCTTTATGTTCAGTTTCAAAAATAACAAACTCTCTTTTGTTCAATGATTTTATGTCATCTGAATGAAACAGATTCTCTTCCTAGAACAGTGATTATTCTAGATGCACACTGTTATCTTGCCAATTTATCTGATAAAGAAAAAAAACAATTCACGAGCATTTTCATCAAGGAGCAAAAGTCTGAATCCCTCAGTGGATACACTTCCTATTCCATGTCAGGTTTGAATAAGATCAGCACTTGTACTGCCTTTCATGCTGAAGAATTCGTACCACATATTTAATGAATTCTATAATAAGTTACTGTACCCTGATCAGCATTCAATAGCACTGTCCAAACACAGTTTTGCTGCTCAGATTTTGGACTGGTTTTATTCGTCTAATCTCCAGCTAAACTTGCTGTCTCATATAAAATCATCATCCATGCCCTTCCGTATGGAGACACTTATGTGCAATTTTCCCCCCAGGTCATACAGAAATGTGTTCATCAACATTGGTATTAGAGAAGTATCTTTCCAAATGATGCATTTACATGGATGTAAGTCAAGGTAAAGATTTTGCCTGGAAGGCCTGAGAGACAAAAATAAGTGTTGAGTGCTGCAGCCTTTTCCCTAGAAGCCATCACTACACTGCCTGTTCTGCTGCCTCTCAATATTCTTGCTGCACTATTCTCACAGCACCCTATTTACAAGGAGTCACATGGAAAAGACAAGGGATCATGGGCATGAGTTGCTCCTGGGGAGATTCCCATTGGACACAAGAGGTAAATGTTTCCCCAGGAGGACAGTCAAACATTGGAACAGTCTTCCAAGGGAAGTGGTGGGTTCCCCCACACTGGGCAGTTTGAAGTCTCAGCTTGACAAGGTGCTGAGCAACCTCATATCAACTAGAGTAGAACCTAGGGAAGTTGGACCAGATGGTCCTTGAGGTCCCTTCCAGCCTGGCATTCTATGATTCTATGATTCTTTTATTACTCTTCATCTCCTTCACCAACTGATACTGTCCTGCAGCAGCCAAGCAAAGCTTTAATAACTCCTCCACTCCTCACTTGTGTGCTATCCTTTAGCTCCTTGGTCAGTCTCCTGGGGCTTCTGCTGAAATCTCTGCTCTTCCCACACAACAGGGTGGTTTGCTCCTCATCTTTCTGGAAGTCTTCCTTAGAAAACCTGAGATAAAATCATCAATCCAGGCCAATGTCCCTTTCCTAGCTGCTTCCCAGGAGATTCTCCCCACCAACAAGCTGAATTCTGCTCTCATGACAGCCCACTCTGAGGAACTGAAGTCAATTTGTGGTCACAGAAGCCCAAGCTGCGACAAGTCTGACAGGACTCATAACAGCCTTCCTCCCACAGCAAGTATGGACAATTTGCAATTCTTATGCCACAAGCATCTTAACGCAGTGTGAACGTGTCCTCCAGGCCAACACTTTTAACAAGATCCCACTAACCCAATCACTGCTGGGTAGACCAAGCTCCCATCAGCTCTGAAAGTACACAAGCCAGAAGAACAAACTTGAAACCATCCTCATGAGGTCACTCACAGCCTAAACTTTTACCCACAATGAAGCTCTATGACCCACCACAAAGAGCAGGTGACATTTCCTGCTTGTGAATCAACTGGAGGTCTGCCTGCTCTCAGCAGTTGTGCTAAGGACATCTTAGCAACTCTTAAAGTACACGTATTTGTAACATTAAGAAACTCCTTCATTTGCTGAGTCAAGAAGTTCAGCTAACCTCTCTGCAGGGCACTGTTCTTGCAGCTCCTTGGCAAGTCATTCTTCAGCTTTTCTACCTTCCTCAGTGTACTTGTCCAGTTCTCAGGCAAGTATAAAAGAATAAAAACAATCCAGTAGACTTTTTTTTAATTTTATTTTAATACACATATTCTTTGTACTGTTTCCTCTTTAGGTTTTAGCTTAAAATAACCTGCTCTTCTGGATACAGCTTCAGAAGTTCCTGCACAAAGATATTAACTGACAGTTCAAACAGTCCATAACATATCAGAGCTCTTCTCTGCTCTATAAATTCCTTGTGGTAACAATTCTCACTGCTTTTCAACAGTGGTTTCCCCCAAGCAAATAAAAGCTACAATACCCACCTCATCCTTTTCACAGAATTATAGAATCCCAGACTGGTTTGGGTTGAAAGGGACCTTAAAGATATCTAGTTCCAACCCCCCTGCATGGGCAGGGACACCTCTCACTAGAGAAGGTTGCTCCAAGCTCCATCCAACCTGTCCCTGAACACTTCCAGGGAGGGGACAGCCACAATATTCCTGGGTAACATGGGCCAGTGTCTCACCACTCACATAGTGAAGAATTTCTTCCTAAATCACCACTTCTTTCTAAGCCATGTACTAGGCAAGAACCATATGATTCTGTGATTCTATGATACACAGCAATCTCTTGTTGATTCACCTACTGTGGAACATTTTACCACCCTGTGGAGTCCTGTGACATCTTTCTATTCATTTTCTGCTACACAGAGGATTTACAGTAACTCACCAACTACATCCAACTACTACCTTGATGCTACAATTAGAAAAACACTTTTCCTGCTACTAAAACTAATCATTTCAGGCAGCTTTGCTACAATTTGTCCTTTGGAAAGTTTACTCTTCAAATACCCACTTTTTCTCAATTAAGATGAACTAGAGAAAAATCCTCCTGAATGTAAAAAGAGGTATTAAAGGAGAAACTATTTAAATCAATTTGCAAAAAATCTGCTTGCAACATAAATCTGCATAAAGCAAGCTGACTAACAATGATCCTCCTAAATCAGGGATTCAAAATCATGCACAGTATCTTTGTGTCAAAAGCAGACTCCTGCCTTTCCCACTGGCATTCATCTCTAGTTGTTTTACTACACACAATTTTCAGATCTAGATCATCCTCTTGCCCTCCCCTCAAGCATCTCTCTGAAATGGAAAAAACAATTTTTATGTATTGATCCCAGAGGAATCAGAAAAACCTAGAAGGGAGGTAGAGCTAGTAATGACCTGCCTCTGCTCTGCTAACACTGGGCCCCATCCTTGACAAAGCAAAACTGTTCCTAAACCACAGCTATAGGTCTGCATCAGCATAATTCTTCTGGATTCAGGAGAAGCTTATTCTAATTTGGATCCAGAGAGAAACAGGGAACTGCTGGAGAGAGTCCAGGGGAGGGCAACAAAGATAACTGGGGGGTTGGAGCATCTCCCTGATGAGGAAAGGCTGGGAGAGCTGGGACTGCTCAGCCTGGAGAAAAGAAGGCTGAGGGGAGACCTTCTTAATGCCTGGCAGTAGCTCAGGGGGGGTGCAGGGAGGATGGAGCCAGACTCTGCTCAGCAGTGCCCAGGGACAGGACGAGGGGCAACGGGCACAAGCTGGAACATGGGAAGTGCCACTGAAAGAGGAGGGAAAACTTCTTGCCTGGGAGGGTGACAGAGGCCTGGGACAGGCTGCCCAGGGAGGGTGTGGAGTCCCCTTCTCTGCAGATATTCCAGCCCCTAGATGCAGCCCTGGGGGATGTGCTCTGGGTGATCCTGCTTCAGCAGGGGAGTGGGACTAAATGATCTCCAGAGGTCCCTTCCAACCCTGAGGATTCCACGATTCCATTATTCCAGGGAAGTGTGAAGCTCCTGCACAAGCAATGAGTGCAGCATGCTTACAAGCCTGAGTTTCTCCCAACTATCTTGCTATGAAACAGTTTTATAGTAAATACAGGAAAAGCCAACAACTTCCATTCTCTCCTGTGGATGGAAGCCCTTCTAAGCTGTTAGTGCGGGGACTGCCACTCAGACCACCACAAAATTCAAGACTTTCAGCTCTGTTATTACCTTCAGTCACTGCATTAGCAGACAGGTTTAAACAAATGAATTTTTGGCAATCCAGGCACTACTGTTCTCCTAACCCCACTCAATTCAAAGGAGTAAAAAACCTATTTAGCCTTCCACGCCCGCAGACAGCAGATAAACAAGATCTTGCTTTGAAACACAAAATCCAGACAGCCTAACTTGGAATTTCTTGACCTTAGAGGAGTTCTCACACGTAATGATGTCTTGCTGCTTAAAAAAGAGCTCTCCCTAAAAAAGCACATTTATATTTTAAAGAGTATTGTGCTTACTCACAATAGTTCACAATCTACAGCTTCCCCATACAATGTGTTACAAAGTCACCGTTTTAACCAGGACATCTAGAGGTCAATCCCAACTGCCACTGTGGGTGCAAGTTTAGGTTTCTCTGTAACAGGCATAAAATACATCTTGGAAACATTTGTAACACAAGATTTTTAATACTGGACATGAAACACACTCAGTAGAAGTTAGCCAATTTGAACTAAAATATTAACATCTATGAAAAATAGATGGTGTGATAGTGCAAAACCACAAGCAAATTGGAATTTAAACAGGAAATACTTGTTATTTTTATCAGCACAAGCTTCCAACTGATCAGAAGTTTCTGTTCCATAAACCTATCCAAAATGAGAAAGCAACTTTCTCCCAAATTTCACTTTTAAGTATGTTATTGAACTAATATTTTATTCACCATTTTAGATGTTCTAATAATAAAACAGTTGTGGTTGGAAAAGACTTTTAAGATCATCCAGTCCAACAATAAACCCAACTGTCAAGGCCACCCCTGCCCCATGTCCCTCAGCACCATCTCCAGGGCTTGGAAACCCCTCCAGGGATGGGGACTCCCCCCCTGCCCTGGGCAGCCTGGGCCAGGGCCTGACAACCCTTGCCAGGGAGAAATTGTTCCCCAGATCCAACCTCAACCTCCCCTGGCACAACTTGAGGCCGTTCCCTCTTGTCCTGTCCCTTGTTCCTGGGGAGCAGAGCCCGACCCCCCTGGCTCCAACCTCCTCTCAGCAGCTGCAGAGCCAGCAGGTCTCCCCTCAGCCTCCTTTGCTCCAGGCTGGACACCCCCAGCTCCCTCAGCTGCTCCTAAAACTTGTGCTCCAGCCCCTTCAGCACAACCCACAACAACTTTCTCAAGCCATGAAACACCTTCACCTCTTGTCTGAACAATGTCCCTCTAGCAACACACACAGAAAGACATTTCCAGCCAGCAGCACACAGCGAGCAACGCACTCCCCATAAATCACAGCACAGTTTGGGATTAGGATGAGTTGCCATTAGCAACAGAGCCAAAAAAAGAAAAAGAAAAAATCAATTCTGTCACTATATAGAGAGAATTCTTGTAACCTCAAACATAGCCAATGTTTTCAGCAATTTGTCTCAGAGAAGAATTAGCAGTTCAGCACGTGACCAGAGGAACATGACATCCAGACACAAAGCAATGCTGAAACAATAGAATTTTCCCTCTAGTAGAATAAAAAATGAAAACAAAAAGAACAACCAGAAAGCTGCTGGTGAGCATGAATGTTTCATTCACTCTCTTCAAAATAAAAGCAAACCATCTTTATAGCATTAGCATTTACAACAAATATGAAGATCTGCTTTACAGCTTAACTGTATTTACAGTGATCATGACAGACTTTTTGTTTCAAATGGGAAAATAAGCA
>NW_009952159.1:1264734-1276216 GCF_000747805.2 Chaetura pelagica
AGCTTATCCAAACCTGATTCATCATATTGAAGATATTTCCAACTTGGAAAAAAACACTAGTGTCATTCAGACAGGCTACCAGGAGGTTTTAGAGGAAAAAAGATGAATATAGGGAGTTTTTTTCATCCTCACTTGGCTAACAGCTCTCTGAAGCAGCCAAGACATTTCATGATTCAAGCAGCTTATTTCATCCTGGATCTGCAAAATGTTCTGTAGCTGGCAACAACAACCTTGGAGTTCTTACCTTACTCATCTGTCACATTTTAGGAGCCTTGACAGTGTCACCCAATTCATTACAAACTTTCTTTACTTGCATTTTTAATACAGGCCTTTTTAAAATTATGCCCTCCACAAGGTTTCATTGTCATTAGCATTGACATAAGTCAAATTCTGTATATTCATGTGTTTGAAAAGTAATAATAATTCCCTTTTTTCCTCCTAGAGCACGATTGCCCTGTCTTGTAAGAGCACATGCATTAGTATTTTTTAAGTAAGTAAAATTTAATAGTTCATTGAAAGTACATCGTCCAATTCCTAAAATACCTCCATAGGTCTGAGTATTTCTTACAAAGTTTTAGAGGAAGAAAACAAGCTGCAAGTGGTAAGAATTTATCTCTACTTTTCACGCAATGCACAGCACTTTAAATATTGTTCATGAGGTGTCTTGGAGTGAAGACAAGATTCATAAAATCACAGAAGGGTGAAGGTTAGAAGGCACTTTCAAGATCATCAGGTTCCAACTCCCCTGCATGGGCAGGGACACCTCCCACCAGACCAGGCTGCACAAGCCCCATCCAATCTGCCCTTCAACACCTCCAGGGATGGGGCAGCCACAGCTTCCCTGGGCAACCTGGGCCAGTGCCTTCCTGCCCTCCTGGGGAAGAATTTCATCCTGATGTCTGACCTCAATCTCCCCTCTTGCAGTTTAAAACCATCACCCCTTGTCCTATCACTGCTCTCTCTGGTGAAAAGCCCCTCCCCAGCTTTCCTGGAGCCCCTTCAGGCACTGGAAGCTGCTCTCAGGTCTCCCTGGAGCCTTCTCTTCTCCAGCCTGAACACCCCAACTCTCCCAGCCTGTCTCCAGAGCAGAGCTGCTCCAGCCCTCCCAGCATCTCCATGGCCCTTCACTGGCCCCTTTCCAACAGCTCCATGTCTCTCCTGTGATGATGGCCTCAGAGCTGTACTACTTACACCTCAATCCTACTGCTCTACGTGCTCACCCACTTGTACCTTCACAAAAACCTGTTGTTTAAGAAACAGCTGCTATTTGTTACACATCTCTCTGAGACACTACCACACGCCCAACAGTCAGCATGGAATGTGCCCCCCTCTCAGCCACTGCAGTGCCAAGTCTTTTAACTCTGCCCAAAAAAGTGGGTTTAAGATGTTTAAGGATGGTTGTCACCCCACAATCCAGGTGAGCCAACCCAACTGCTTTCCCACAGCTGGACACACTGCTCTGTACACAGACATCAGGACAAGAAAGCACGTTCCTGCTCACCAGACAGCTGGCTGTAAACAATACCTGCTCACAGTTCTCCTTCAAAGGATATTTAAGCCTGCTGGTACTTTGGATGCAGGAATCAGATCCCACAGTCACCAAGAACTCCAAAATGCTTGAGTTCTCCCACCACCATCTTCAGCTTGCCCTGCCAGAACAGTTCAGTGGTACATTGCTATTACAGGTTTTGACCCACATACCATGGAAAACCAACCATCCCTACCATTGCAAATCACAGAATCATAGAATCATCAAGGTTGGAAAAGACCTTCAAGATCATTAAGTCCAAACATCCACCCTACAACCTCTAACCACTAAATCATCTCCTGAAAAAACACATTTTTTTAAAGCACCTCTAGGGATGTCAACTCCACCACCTCCATGGGCATCCTGTTCCACAGCCTCACCACTCCTTCTGTGAAGATATGTTTTCTAATGTCCAATCTGAACCTCCCCTGGTGCAACTTGACCCCATTTCCTCTTGTCCTGTCGCTGGTCACTAGGCCTCCCCTTCTCCAGGCTCAACAGCCCCAGATCCCTCAGCCTCTCCTCATCAGACCTGTTCTCCAGACCCCTCATCAGCCTCGTTTCCCTTCTCTGCACCCTCTCCAGCACCTCCATGTCCTTCCTATCCTGCTGTGCCCAGAACTGCACCCAGGGCTCAAGGTGCAGCCTCACCAAGGCTGAGGAAAGGGGCAGGATCACTTCCCTGGTCCTGCTGGTCACACTATTCCTGATGCAGGCCAGGATGGTGTTGGCCTTCTTGCCCACCTGGGTACACTGCTGGCTCGTGTTCATCTGGCTGTCAATCAGCACCCCCAGGTCCTTCTCTGCTGGGTACTTTCCAGCCACTCCTCCCCAAGCCTGTAGTGCTGCTGGGGGTTGTTGTGGCCCAAGTGCAGGATCCACCTGTTCTACAAAAGTCATGGGAAGGTTCCTCTATCCCCATTATTCAGCTCTTCTACATTATCCCTGGACCCGATGGAAACAACAGGAGAGAAACCAAAACAGAATTCCTGTCTGCATTTGGTGTCACTGTTGAAATAAGGAGAAAAGGAGTGGAGGCAGCTCAAAAAGAAAGAACCTCAGCATTTCCTTACCAATGCCACTTGCCACCAGGGCACTGCCTATCTTTCAATTGATTATTTTCCAGTTCAGTTCATCTCCTTTGCCGGAATGGTGGCATTCCTTACCTTTACCCATTTCACCTGGGAAAATCCCTCTGAATATAACCAGTCATTTCCAGTTTTGCTTTGATCATTCCCTACCCAGACAAAGAGAAGCCAGAGTCCCACTCCAACCTTCTTCCAAAAAGCAAAGACTTAACTCCAGTCTCCTGGAGAAGATATTTGAAAGAGTATGAGAAATCTTTTCTTCTTACCACTGGCTTTCCTTGATCTTAATTACTACCTGCAGTAGCATCAGCTGCTGCAAACACCTCGGAACAGGAAATCCAACAGAGGATAATCTTCCCCAAGGGCAAATGCAGCTCAGGTGCTTAACTGGGAATTTAAAATCAGTTTTTAAGATAACTAAATTGGAAATTCACTTACAAAAACCACACTTTTGGGGAGCAGGAGTATCACACAGTTAGACCATTTTTCCTGAATGAAAAACTAGAGTAAAACCAGAACACAGCTGCTAACATAGGTTGCCTCTGCAGTGGTAGTTTGCCAGCACAGCCTGGTGAAGAAAAGGCAGAAGATGTCTCAGACATCTAACTAGCTGTGCCAACAAAGCAGGGCCCAGACCTCATCTAGCAATGTATTGAACTCACCTGCTAAATTCAGAGAAGAAAAAAAATAATATTTAACATTTCAACAGATCAGCTTCTACAGCAGGGAGATCCATTTGCTCATTTGAGAGCAGAAAAGTGTCTGGATGCATCTGGGTTCACAATCACATCTCTCTAGCCAAAAAGATCTGGTCTTGGTTACTGGACAGCAGCATTGCAGTGCACCTCCATGTGAAGGACTTGGCATTAATCAGCTCCAGCAAGCAGAGAACATCAAAGCACCCCTGCTAAGTAAAATGAACTTTTTGGGGAAGATCAAAGCTCAACACACTCCACAATCAAGGCCTGGGGTGTTTAAAAGACTACCCCAAACTCCAGAACAAAGACCACTGTCAACAGTCACATTCCTCTGACACAGCAGAGCTCTGCAGAAACAGTAAACCTTGGCTGCAGGACACAGAACATGACTGATCAGAAGTCCAAGTCTCCCCAGGAAATCTAGAATAACAACATCACCATCCTTGATTTCAAGTAAAAGAAACATACCTTCACTCCTACTTGCACATCTGTGAAGATGAAAGCAAAGGCAGCCACCTCGTACCAAAAGAAAAGGCAGCACTAACAGGAAGCACAGGCAGAAGAATGAAAGAACATTTTTATCAGGCTTCAGCAACAAGAGCATGATGCTCAAATTCTTTAAGCAGATTTAAGGCCAGGTTGGATGGGGCTTGTGCAGCCTGGTGTGGTGGGAGGTGTCCCTGCTTATAGCAGGAAGGTTGGAACCTGATGATCTTTAAGGTCCCTTCAACCATTTTATGATTTTTGAGTACCTATTGCTCTGTAGCTGCTACAGAAGCAACAGAATCACAGAGGATTTCATTCCTCTTGCATTAGAAACAGTCTGGTCACTTCTCTCCCAGCAACAGACAGACTGGAATCCCAATTTAACCACTCTCTGGATGCTGGTGTAAAAATTCTGCAGGTTTATAAATGAAAGATCCATATAATAACAAAAATGATGTTCACCTCCTCGGCAGAATTTGTATTCCAGACTGGCTGTTGCTGGGAAAGAAGTGACCAGACTGTCTCTAATGCAAGGGGAAGGAAATGCTTGAAGAAACCAGAGTTTAAAGCTGCCTTTGTTTTCTACACAGCCAATTAGCTTATAGTAACTAATCAAAAACTGTTTTCACATAGATTAATAGAAATTAAGATACACATTTCTTTAAGTTTGATTGGGGGGGAGGGGATGTTTGTTTTGGCTTATTTTGGGTATTTCTTTAAGTTTGTTTGATTGGGAGGGAGGGGATGTTTGTTTTGGCTTATTTTGGGTTTTTTTAACCTATTTGAACATAATGCACATCATCCAGTGCCTGAAGGGCTCCAGGAAAGATGGGGAGGGACTTCTAACAAGGGCAGGGAATGAGAGAACAAGGGGTAATGGATTAAAACTGTAAGAGGGGAGATTATTTGCTGTGAGGGTGGGGAGAGCCTGGCACAGGCTGCCCAGAGATGCTGTGGCTGCCCCATCCCTGGCAGTGTTGAAGGGCAGGTTGGATGGGGCTTGGAGCAGCCTGGGCTGCTGGGAGGTGTCCCTGCCCATGCAGGGGAGTTGGAACTAGATGATCCTCAAGGTCCCTTCCAACCCAAGGAATTCTATGATTTAAGCTCTGCATGCATTTTGATAGAAGTTTTGAGGCAGATGCTACTCTGAAAGCCTGCACATTGGTCACCACATCCTATCAAGTGCCTCAGCACCTTTTACACTGCAAGCACAGGGAAAAAAAATCAGATTCCTGAAGAGAATTAGTGCCCTTCTCAAGGCTGTCACTATATATAAAGGAAGTAACTCGAAAGACTCAACACCTCCCAGATCATTACACTTCTGAGCTCTTCACTTACATCTGAAACACATAGAAAATAGCTGAGAAGCAGATACAAACTAGTCTTACTGCGGCTGCTCAAAGAAACTGAAGAAATTACTGTTCTTTGATCTCTTTTCTATTACTGGATAGAAAACACAGAATACAAGGAGTAGCTCCAGCTCCTGCTAACAGACCCAAGGGTATTAGTTACACAAAATACTTCAGTACCCCCCAAAATATGAATATGTTTGCTATACAGAGATCTGAGTGCTCTTTTAACTGCAAAGACAAGATGAAATTGCTCGAAGATCTAGAGAGGAAATAAAATAATGAGCCTTGAATTGTTTTGCTGATGAATCCACACACCTTTCTGCTACCCTGCTTAGGCCTACCTGTAATAAGATAAATCCTCTCTCAAAAAAACAAACACACCACTACACCAAAAAAAAACCAACAGCACAGGCTTTTTCTTCCCCATCTGGATTCTCAAAGTTTCAAAGAGACCAACTCTAGGAGATTTATTGGCTGCTTTTCTACAAAGAAAGAGAAAAAAATATCATCAAGTATCAAAAGGTTTTTTAACAACTTCAGGATAGTTTCAGTAAACAGAATTAAATTCTCTGCTATTACGAAGTATTGAAATGCACAACATTGAGCTTTAACAACCCACATTCATACACCAGATCCATCAACTTGTGAAACTGATGCTATTTCAACACTGCTGCTGCTCCAGACACGTCCTGCTCCCTGTCATCTCCAGTAGCACTGAAGGGAGGCAAGGGAAAAAAATAAAAAAATAAAAGCAGAGTTTTGTTCTCTCCTTGAAAATGCATAAATACTAAAAATCTAGAAGGTCTCACCTCTCTGACACCTTGTTATCTAGTACCATCACACAATTTCTCTACACAAGGAGCCACGTGGATAAGTCAAGGGGCCACAGTACAAGATGTACTGGAAGAGGTTTCATCTCAACTTATGAAAGAAAATTTTCACAGGGAGTTTCTGGAACAAACTCCCCAGGGATGTAGAAGAGTCCCCATTGTTGGAAGGTTTTGAGATGCAATAGAACAGGATGCTAGGTAATCTCACCTGGGCTCTCTTTTTATTGGACCAAGTGGTCTTCTGAGGTTGCTTCCAACCAGGGTTGTTTTATGATTCTGTGAATGTCTGGACCACAGTTGACTTGCATTTTACCAAATTAGGGAGCAAAGCCAAGCAGATGACACAAAGTTGCATGGGACTGTTGATTTGCTTGAGGGTAGGAAGGTTCTGCAGAGGGACCTGGACTGGCTGGATCCATGGGCCATGGCCAGTTGTACAAAGCTCAACAAGGCCAAGTGCCAGGTCCTGCACTTGGGTCACACCAACCCCAGGCAACACTCCAGGCTCGGGGAAGAATAGCTGGAAAGTGCCTGGTGGAAAAGGACCTGGGGGTGCTGGCCAACAGCAGCTGAACATGAGCCAGCGTGCGCCCAGGTGGCCAAGAAGGGCACCAGCATCCTGGCTTGTGTCAGCACTAGCGTGGGCAGCAGGAGCAGGAGAGGGATCATGTCCCTGTGCTGGGCACTGGGGAGGAGACACCTCCAATCCTGGGGTCAGTTTTGGGACGCTCATGACAAGAAGGACATGGAGGGGCTGGAGCGTGTCCAGGGAAGGGCCAGGGAGCTGGGGAAGGGGCTGGGGCACAAGGCTGATATGGAGCAGCTGAGGGAGCTGGGGGGGTCCAGCCTGGAGCAAAGGAGGCTGAGGGGAGACCTGCTGGCTCTGCAGCTGCTGAGAGGAGGTTGGAGCCAGGGGGGTCGGGCTCTGCTCCCCAGGAACAAGCGACAGGACAAGAGGGAACGGCCTCAAGTTGTGCCAGGGGAGGTGGAGGTTGGATCTGGGGAACAATTTCTCCCTGGCAAGGGTTGTCAGGCCCTGGCCCAGGCTGCCCAGGGCAGGGGGGGAGTCCCCATCCCTGGAAGGGTTTCCAAGCCCTGGAGATGGTGCTGAGGGACACGGGGCAGTGGTGGCCTTGGCAGTGCTGGGGGAATAGTTGGACTGGGTGATCTGAAAGGCCTTTTCCGATCAAAACGATTCTGTGATTCTAAGACCTGCTCCCCAGTATTCTATCTGGACATATTTCCAGATACAGACACACATTAAAGAAACACAAGTCACCTCAATACCTTTCCTTGCAGAACTCATCAAGGGGGAGAGATCATTCCAGTCACCAAACAATTCCTCCCAGTCCAGCATCAGGAAGGACAAAGAACTGTTACTCCCCATATGCCCACCTGTAAGGCACTGCTACATGGAGCACAGACTGGTACCACAGCAACAGACACAGCAAGAGCAACTGCTGGGGACCAGTTCATTTCCTCATCTAAGCAGAAAGAAGCTGGTTCTGTCAAGGCAATAATTGCAGCACAGAACAAAGGTGGGTCAGTCTGAAATCCCTCCTTGCTACACACCACAGGGGACATACCTTGAAGGTACATCTATTTTTAAAGAGCAATTATGAATGCTGGTATGGTGCATTAGTTTATCCCCTACACCAATACCACAGGAGCTGGTGAAACAAATGTATTGAAATTCAAAGGTCTGGGCTTTGTTATGACTCACGTTAAAGAAAAAACAACACACCTTTGTGATGCTCCTCTATTTATTTGCTGCTTCTCCTTCTTGTAATTTAGATGGAACCGAAGCCTAAAAGTAATACTAGCATTCCTAGAAATGGTTTTGTTTCCCACAGTGATATAAACATGTGAATTCTTTAGCAGATCTTGTACAAAAAGTGTGAACACTTCACCTGTGCACCACGTCTCACACACAACTACGTGGACTAACAGTGTTGAGAGAAAGAGTGGCAGAATGAGAAGATAAAGAGGAAATTCAAAAGTATCTATTTCTAATGAGGTGCTACTAGGCAGCTATATTTACTTGTCCTTGTGTTTACTCAGCTTAGATCCCACAGAGATAATTAGAATCACCAAAAAAAAAAATCAATTAGCATGAAAGAAGACTTCATAAACAAGCACATTAAAATAACATGTAAAGTCTCTGCCATCTACACCCCTTCTTCACTAGTGGCAACACAGCTGAACAGGAGCAAAGTACATTTAGAGATAAGACGGGCTAAAACCAGGCTGGCTAGACATCAACAGTGTGAAAAGCAGCTGCTAAAAATCAAGACATCGTAATGCTGCCTATTATTGCTTTTCTGATGATTACTTTTTTTAATTCACAAGTCATTCTAGCCTCTCTCCTCTGTCTCTGCCTGGTTTTAGGAAGGAAAGACATTGATTTTTAGATCAAACATTAACAGAAATTCTGCAGCCTAACAGCTGGGAGTGCTTCTAGATAGAAAATTCACAGCTATGTCAAAAGAACACAACTATATTATGCTGCTACAAGACTGAAAAATGCTTGAATCCATTTCTTTTCTTTTTTTTTAAATTGTGTCCTCACCTCTGTCGTTCTCAAACACTGAATTAAAACCAAAGTGCTTCTGCCTTTTATACCCTTAGAAAATAATTGTCAGCATCTCTTCAAATTTCCAGCCTTCCCAAATATTGCCAGGAATGTCTCACAAAATACACAAATTCATTTATCCTTATAGTCAAGTATCTTTGAAAGCACTTTTGATCTGAGATCATCTTAGGAGTACCATACCCTCCAGAAAAACTGTGGCTTGATTGTTGGGTTTTTTTGCCTCCTCACTTTTTTTCTCCCCTCCAAATACCCATATAGAACACAGCTGAGCCAAAAAAAAAATCACTTATTTATGCCCAGTGTTGTATGTATTTAAACATGGTCGCAAGTGCCAAAATTTTCTTCACTAACCCTGGGTTGCATCTGGCACACAAGCAAGAAATAACTATACTTAGTGGCTTCACCACCATAAATCTTTGAAAGTCTTCTGCATGGCTGAGCTCTTCTCATAAAATTAGACACCAACGTGTTTTGTCTCCCTCATTAAAAGGATGCTTGTTGGAGAAAGCACAGGAGGAGAGAGACGTGTGAACAACCCTCTTGGAGCCACTGGAAAGTCTCACGGGCACAAAGAAAGGAATACTTAAAATAACTGAAAAAAAACCCTGTTACAAGGAACATCTCCAAACACTAAAAACAACTTGAAAAATCTAAAAATAGAATCTGCAAGCTTTCAGTAGCACACAGGAGGGAAGACGTCTAGATTTCACCAGATTCAATTTTTTAATTACTTTTACTCTCCTCCGGTATTAATTGGAAATATTGTGTTTATTTAAGAAATAAACACAAACATTAACTCAATAAAAACCCCTCTAACTTCACATATTCCTATTATGTATTTGGAAAAACGCTATTAAGGTTTTAAAACCTACTATAAAAAGCAAACAGAAGAACAGGACTGTGAGCTATTATTAAACAGTTTCAGTTACTGCAAATACTTGAATAACTTGGGTTTGATTAGGTTTTGCCCCTTTTTTACAGCCCATTTTTAAACTCATGAGTGCAGAACACCTTTTGTGTGTGTGCTTTTATAGTTTTTCGTGTGCATTCATGCAGTAAGTCACTAAGAGGACTGAACAAGATCACTGACTGTACTAAAAAAAAAAAATCAGATGCAGATTCAACAGAAAACTAAAATCACCAACTGCAAAACAAGATAAGAGTGAGGTTAAAAGTCCACTAGGAGTAGAAGCAGCTGATCTCAGTGAACCAGATGGGGACGACAAGCGAAGTAACACAGTACCAGGTTCTCTGCAGCAAGATCACTGTGTACATTGGCCCCTATCTGGAAAAAAAAAACAACCCAACCAATCTTTCTTGTTACCTCTGCCTCCCTTATGAAGAGTATTAACATGAGGTGTGATCTCAAAATATTGTTTCCTTCAACTGTCAGCACAAGCTTCTCCCTCACTGGCCTTGCAAAGGCATGAGGTTTTCAAAATCTCCTGACTGCAGGTGACACCAGCCAATCTCTTCGGAATCTAGAGCTCCACTTCACTCAAACACAGAAACTCAAATATTAAAAGGAAATTCACACAATAAACCCCCAGGAGACTGGCTTAACAGATCTATAGCCCTAATTCTGTGCATTTATTAACAGGATCATAGTATGGTTTAGGTTGGAATGGACCTCAAAAATCATCTAGTTCCAACCGCCCTGCATGGGCAGGGACACCTCTCACTAGAGAAGGTTGCTCCAAGTTCCATCCAACCTGCTCTTGAACACTTCTAGGGATGGGGCAATTAGAGAATCATAGAACCATTCAGGTTGGAAAAGCCCCTTGGGATCACCCAGTCCAACCATCATCCCTACTCTGCAAAGTTCTCCCCTAAACCACATCCACCAATATCACATCCAAACCACCCTTCAATACATCCAGGGGTGGTGACTCCACCACCTCCCTGGGCAGCCTGTTCCACTGTCTGACCACTCTTGCTGGGAAAAAAATCTTTCCTCATGTCCAGTCTGAACCTCCCCTGGTGCAGCTTGGAGCCCTTCCCTCTTGTTCTGTTGCTAATTACCTGTGAGAAGAGACCAGCATCAGCTTCTCTACAATGACCTTTCAGGTGGTTGTAGAGACTGATGAGGTCTCCCCTCAGCCTCCTCTTCCTCAAACTAAACATCCCCAGCTCCTTTAAATGTTCTTCATAGGATTGGTTCTCTAGGCCCTTCACCAGCTTCGTTGCCTCCTCTGTCCTCCCTCCAGCACCTCAAGACCTCTCTGGAATTGAGGTGACCAAAACTGGACCCAACACTCCAGGTGTGGCCTCCCCAGTACTGAGCACAGGGAACAATCACCTCTCTGCTTCTGCTGGTCACACTATTTCTAAGACAAGCCAGGATGCCATTGGCTTTCTTGGACACCTGGGCACACTGCTGGCTCATGTTCAGCCACTTGTCAATTAGAACCCCCAGGTCCCTTATTAGGGACACTGGACAGCACTAGGGACAGTGGACAAAGTTTGACTTTCTGATTACCTCCAGTTCCATGGCACAAGCACTGGCATTGCCCAGAATCAGTGCTCACAATGTGCCAGCAGGTATTTTCAGCATGACAAAAGCTGAGCCTGTTCTGAGCCAGTTTGACACACAGTCAAAAACACTTCAGTGCAGACAGTTCTGGTGGTGTAGCAGCGTCTCCTGCTATTCACCACACACTCCTTGCTGGGGCAAGAGATGAGAAACTGTGCCCTCAAGACAGATAACGTAATGGCCCATGAACATGAAATCAGCTTCACTAGTGGACGCACATCTCCATGTTTACCTGTGAACACCTAAAATAACTTCCAGAGGGAAGACAAGTCTGGTAAGGAGAGAAAAGGAATAAAAAATAATATCTGTAGCCACAAAGCTAGATGACATGGGTGGGGTGCCCCCCTATCAACAGCCTCAATGTCCCAAGCTAC
>NW_009952159.1:1276228-1283187 GCF_000747805.2 Chaetura pelagica
CAGGAATTGTTTATAGAAGTCTTTATGTAGGTTATGCTAAAAGGCTGAAAGTGCCGTCTGCATAAGATGCTAAAAGCACTTTTGGCAAATGATGCAAAACCTGCAAAAATAAACCTTTCCCACCAAACATGATGAAACAAATCCAACACACCACCATAGGAAATTAAGGCAGGCTCCACTAATTGTGTCTGGAATGATAAGAATGCTCTTCCTCTGTTCAATACAGCTTATCATTACATTTGTGGTATGTCCTGAACATCATCAGTTCACCTTACTTAGAGGGTTTGGGAAGTAAGAATTGGGATTAAAAACTTCAGAGCTTCCAAGACAAAGCCTTCCTCACAGGAGAAGGTTTGGGTTTGATCAAGTGAATCAAAGGAAGAGCCTTTTGTTCCTTCAAAATTCTCCTGTACAATATATTCTAATATACACACCTAACTTGGCTGACTGTCAGCTACATTTTTTCATTGTCACCATAAAAATCCTGTAACAAAGGCAACTTGACAGGAGTGCATCACAACTGCTGGCTTTTCAGTGCTCTGCCAAGTAACATTATGGTAAAAAATGATAGCTCCAGGGAAGGCCACACTTGGATAAATTTCAGGAAAAAAAAAACAACCCTGTACAACTTTCTGCAAGCTAAAGACTTCATTCTTAAAAAGAGGAGATGGAGTCAAAACTGAAAATCCCTTGGCAAAGGCTGTATGTGTTTTAGTTAGTACCAGAATCAATTTTTTGCTGTCTTTTGTAAAGGCACAGGGCTCACCAGCTAACCTAACAAGCCTGAATTCTTCTGAAAGCTTCTAAAACACAAGCCCTTCAAAGTCAGACTTCCAGAGCATGTGTTGGAACTGCTTTCATAAACAAAAGCTCACTCAAATGGAAACCTTGAAGCTAAAAAAAAAAACAAACCTAAGAATCATCCTGTGATTATTTCATCTTCATCAGCTCACCAAAACTTGTAAAACTACTTGGAAATACTGAAACAGGAGATCCATTACTTTTTGTATGTCAGAGATTTAAAAAAATAATTTTAAAAAATGTGGTCCATTTCTCAATTTCACTGTGCCAAGAGAGACCTGAATCATTACACTGTGACTATGTTTATACTGAAACTTCTTTTTTTTTCCATTCAAAACTTGGACTTCCACACCCAGTAGGCAACAGGTTTTAAGTACATTCCAAGCTTCCCTCAAACAGTTCCAGTCAAAACATCACCAGATTTTAATTCCATCAAGAATGTGAGCATCTCATTAAAGGACTACCTAATTATAGGTAACATGCCCAGACCACAGATTCTGTGGTATCTTTATATGGAATATTATCCAGAGGTTAACACTACCAACTCATCCCAAAATTTCTGAATTTTCTACATATTTAGTGTTAAAGCAAAGAATTATGTGGCATGTCCTCAACTAATTAACAGAGCTTGGGAAGAACAAAAACAAAAATGAACTCACAATGCTCACTAGTGGTGAGAAAGATCAGCCTGAGAGGAAAGAAATGTCATCAACTCCTAAGAAAATTATAAGCTTTAAAGAAAAAAAAAAATTTAAGAGTCTAAATCCACTAGTCTTACAAGGAAAGCCTTTTCCAGTGTGAGACAAACCCAGAATAAAGCAGTATTGTGCAGAAAGTTTTCCTGAGGTTTTGTAATTCTTTAGCTGCCTTCCACTTTGTCAGGTTGCAGAATTCAGAACCTGTAAGCACAGAAAATCACTCTGCTCCTGCTTAAATAAACCCATGAACACCAGAGGCAAGCATCACATCTGCTGAGAGAATGACCTTGGAGGAAAAAGGAAAGGTGGCAAGGGACAAATTTTTGAGCAGTATAAAGGAAAAAAAAATGACCTCCTCATGACAAGAGAGGATTTTAAATATATATATTTTTTTTTTATTATTATTTTTTTTTTTAAAAGGCCTAATCAGATATCCACTCGCCAGAGGCAAACATGCCCTGGAGCCCAATACAGGGTTCAAGAAAATCCAAACAAATTGCATTCCCTGCAGCTGAAGACTGGAAAGAACAGGAAGAAAGGTAAACTCCTCATTCCCACTTTGCCTCAGGACAGGAAAAGAAAAACCTTCTCCTATTTTTTCAGAATCTCTCATGGCAACCAAACATATATGGCTATATACACAAACAAATCCATATTCTTTTAGTTTTCTTTCCCAGTAACTTCTCCTCCTGCAGCACTAATTCATCTTGTGAGGAGACTTCTCCCTTACACAGTATCTGTTAAAATATCTGCATTTTAGCAGCTCTATTAGATTTGCTGTATATAAAATTGGAAGCACAGTTAGTTTCTACTTCAGGAGCTTGACTGGCAGCCAACGTTGCTGTAAATCTTATCATGAACCTACCAACATAATCACTGAGATTACAGAAGCGTAGTCAAATTCCAACAGAGAGTACAAAGTATATTCATAGCAAAAGGTTACATGGAACTTTATTAAGTGGAGCATAATTCAATATATAAAATGACATGTTAAAACTAGCAGCAACGAGCTGCTATCTACGGATACAAACTCATTCATGCTTTTACTTTCTTTTAAAAAAAAAATAAGCTGTACTGCTCATTCAGGCTTGTTATTACAGGAACGAGACACCAAATTAGAGACATCAAAGAAGTACTCTGTCCTCTTACTGGGCACAAAACACAAAACCCCAGTAAATTCCTTCTTTTCCTCCCATCCAGAGGGGCCTTGACAGGCTGGAGAGAAGGGCCAGTGCCAACCTCATGAAGTTCAACAAGACCAAGTGCAGGGTCCTGCACCTGGGTCAGCACAAGCCCAGGCACCAATCCAGGCTGGGGGGAAGAGTGGCTGGAGAGCAGCCCTGAGGAGAAGGACTTGGGGTGGGAGGAGAAGAGAAGCTGGACTTGAGCCCCCAGTGAGGGCTGGAGCCCAGAGGGGCAATTGTGTCCTGGGCTGCATCATAAGAAGTGTGGCCAGCAGGGCCAGGGAGGGGATTCTGCCCCTCTGCTCTATTGAGACCCCCCTGGAGTGTTGTGTCCAGCTCTGGAGCCCTCAGCACAGGAGAGACATGGAGCTGTTGGAGAGGGACCAGAGAAGGGCCCTGGAGATGATGGGAGGGCTGGAGCAGCTCTGCTCTGGAGCCAGGCTGGGAGAGTTGGGGTGTTCAGCCTGGAGAAGAGAAGGCTCCAGGGAGACCTTAGAGCACCTTCCAGTGCCTGAAGGGGCTCCAGGAAAGCTGGGGAGGGACTTGGGACAACTTGGAGGTGCTGAAGGGCAGGTTGGATGAGGCTTGTGCAGCCTGGGCTGGTGGGAAGTGTCCCTGCTCATGGCAGGGAGGTTGGAACCTGATGATCTTTAAGGTCCCTTCCAACCTTCACCATTCTGTGATTCTATCACATAGTCCACATCTATCCTGCTACAGTCTCAGCAGAGCAGAAGCAGGTGCCAGCTGACAGGGAAACAGCATCCAAGACCAGAAAGTCCTCCGATTGTTAAGGAAGACCAGCAAAAAAATCTCCCCAGTGAGAAAGTAAACACAGAGGCTTAACAAACGTAGTAGGTGCAAACAGTACTACTGAACATTAAATACAAATGTACCTCAGAAATAGAGGCGATGCCCAAGAACTAATGAAAATTCACAAGCTCATAATTGGCTAAAGAAAGGACTAGAGAAGAGATGAAGTATTTGGGAGGAAAACCGAAAAATAAGTTGACAAACTGGAAGAAGGGAACAACCTTCAGAAGGCGGAGATTTGGATGAAAGTATGGGCGACAGAAAATAACCACACAAAGGCAAGGCAGCAGAAAGAGAAAGGTGAATGACACAGAAATAGAGGAGAATGTAGCTTACAAAAAAAAAAAAAAAAAGCTGAATGAATTAATGGGATCCATTACACTGAGATATATGCTAGACTTAACGATGTGAAATAAGAAAAAGTAAGGAGGGAGAAAGCCCAGCGACAGAAGAGAGAAAGAAACAGAAGGAAGTATCTCTACAAATCTTTGCATCCATATCAGGAATACATGAAGATTATAAGCCTATGATTTTGGCAGTTCCTTTCACACATTATAACTGAATTGAAAGTGATGAACAACTAAATTCAGGACCCAACAAATGACAGGACTCTACTGCTATTCAAATTCAGCCATAAATCAGGCTATCTTTACATGTATTTTGAACACACTGTACAGTCAACTGACTTAAAATGATGTAGCAACATAGGATCAAAACTTTTGGACAGCAGAAAATTAGCCAAGATGCAAATAAGGCAGCCTCTCCTGCCCTGTAATTCACAAAGCAGCAGCTGAGCCTCCTCCCAGGACCTTGGGCTGCAGTTACAAAGGAACTTTAATCCTGCATTAACCTTGACTGCTACTGCAGTCTTGCTTTCCCTCTCCTTCCTCAGGTACTCAGTCCTCCTGCCTCTCATGCTACCAGAAGCCCTGCAGCAAGCTGGATGAGGGAAAGGATTTCTCCAAAACTAATCCCTTTTTGTGAGAAAAGTCAGGAGAGATTTGACTTCAGGTGGGTGAGTCCCTTAATCCACACAGCTCACCCATCCTTGTGCTCCTACAGGGATACAGCAGAAACAGTTGATGAGGGGAGCAGGCCCTTCAGCAGCCATCCAGGCTTTGGAACAGACTTCAACAGACATGTAACCACAATTTAATTCTTGCTGGCAAAACATGAAAGTGAAGAAGCTTTAAAACAAGACATTTTAGAACACATTAGCAAAAACTGTAAAGGCATGTGGAGTTCTCTTGAAAAGCCAGCCTGGAGATAATGTTCAAGGTAAAGCAACTGCCACCTAACAAGTTTATAAAGTCTCTAGCATATAAATATGTTACAGGAATAGCAAGCTGAATTAAAAAGTGGATCATACAGAGCTCTTTAAATTTTGCAGACATGCACACACACACAAAAGGAAAATATGCCTGTGTGTGTACCTAGCAAACTGCAAGCTAAGGGTAATTTCAGACCACGATGTGGGATTTATTTACTACCACTAATCAAATAAGGCAATCTTTAAAACCAAAATAAATTAGAATTGCCAACACTTCAGATAAATTCAGCCGTTCATAACCCAGTTGGCCCCTGGAAAACAAAACAAAACAAAATCATCATGAGCTTGCTGCCTAAAACAAGACAGGTGTGGATAGAGTGAAGAAGTCCTTCTAGCTGTAAAGAAACTGTGAAGGATTTTTGCTTCACAGCAACAAACCAAACATTGACCTTTCAGGTTAAAAACCTCTTTCTCCAACACAGTTGCAGAAGGACAATCTTTTTATAGTAATGCCAGCACGGACCTACCACGTGAAAGGATATGGTGGCTTCAGTGAGCAGCATAAGATAAACATATGTCATGCCTAAAACTGAGCCAATGATCCCAAAAGCATCCTGAATCACTTGTTCCACAAATTCCCCAGTCATCAAGTATGAAGAAATGTAACACAAAGAACCAAGTAAAGATTATAAACACAGAAATGTGTTTTTAAACCAATTTGCTAACACATTTCAGAACATATTTTTTATTACAGTCTTCTCAAGTCATAAAAAGATACTTCAGCTTTACTGCTACCAACCTCCCACAGGAAAGAGAAACACAACACAGCTTGTAAGACTGCAGGGGATATTTGATTATTTTTTTAAATAGATATTAGAATGTTATGTTGTATCAAAAGTTGTCCAACTCCCAGCAAAGCTTTCCACTCAACTATAGGCACATAGGTTTGTGAACTCCTAGGTATGCTTCCACAGTCAAAACATATTGCCTGTTCTTCCTGGTTTCCAGGACCTTATATCCTTGCACAGAAAACACTGTAATATCACTCAAAAAGAAGACATCTTTCAAATTTAATTAAACATAGTGGTTTTATTTATGTACAGCCCTCAGGGAGATTAAGCGTCCGCCAAGGGGCTGGAGAAAAGGTAGGTACACCTACAAGGGTCTATCCTGCCCAAGAAGAATCCTGTTTGGAATAAATAGTAGCTCAGTTTTCATCCTCTCCAAATGACATAGTTTAAACCTTCAAACTATGAACATTTAAAGTAGTGCTCAGTTTTGCATAAAGATATCAAAGCTATCGGAACTGCAAGTATGCTTATGATCTGGTGAGCTGCCAAAAACCATCTACTAATACACTAGACAATAGAAGTATTCTATCACAATTCATAAGAGAACTTCTTCATTTTTTTGTGTCATTTCTTTTTGGTTGTCTACAAAACTGAACTAAAGTGATATTTGAAAAAAGCCAGCAGGCACTTTAAATCCTATACAAATACTATGGTTTGTAAATAATGCACACGTGATCAGAATGCTTGCATTTCAATGCTAATGCAGCAATTATTTGCAATAATTTAACATTTTAAAATATGCATTCGTGGTCACTAATATTCAAACCATGTATTCAGTTTCCTGCTGCCACTGCTGCAGTTGTTGGTAGAATTCAAAGCAGCATAATACAAGAGCACAAAGTTCAAAGCTCCAACAGTGCCACGAAAGGACCCGAATTCTCTCGCGTCTTGATAAACGAACAGCATTCAGTTAAAATGGAATACTTTGGGATAACAGCAGGGTGCTTTCTATAAAAATAATTCTTCATTCCAGAGACAAACAGATCCTGTGTGTGGTTCCAGGGAGCATTGCTTTCTGGAACCCTCTGGAATCACAGTGGCTGCATATCCTGAATACATTCATCAACACACAAGTCATGGGACGAGGATGGTGACACCCAACTTCTCACATGAGTGTCACACACCGACCAGAGCAGCACCCAGACCACCAAGTCCTCCCAGCCCAGCTCCTCCTTCACAACTCAATGCAATTAAAAGGCCTCTGCATCACAAACCAAGTGTTTGGGGGGTTTCAGCAAATACTTCAAAGCAGAAATTCTCCAGTTCTCTCTTACTCTGTTATCTGACATTTGAACAAATCGTTGACACGATGGAGCTGTCACATCCTATCACATCACTCCCTGTT
>NW_009952159.1:1283201-1287171 GCF_000747805.2 Chaetura pelagica
GTTCTGCACAGGCAGACTGCATGCAGCAAGAATGCTGAACAGAGAACATTTGGTGACTGTGTCAGTGAATTAAATATATTAACACCGTTTCATAATCTGTAACATTCATATTTAGAAATTAAATTAACCACAGAAATCACATCACGTTAAAGAAAAAGATTTTAAGCTGTTATTTTCAACTGTTTTGCTGGTTTTGTATCCACAGGCTAACAATGTTTATCACATCCTGCAGCAGAAGACAGAAAGAAGCAACTACAAACTCCTGAAAAATAGGAAACGCTAATAAACCCTGGACTAGAGCAGCAGTACCTGGTCTAGAGGTTGTAAAAACAAGCTTTTATCTGGGGGGAAAATTCCTTGGATCAGTCTGTTACTTATTACTCAGCATTCACTAGTTAAACACTGCACAGCCACTCATTTTAATCTAAGGAAATGAATGCTGTGATCTTTCCCACACCAAAAAAAGTGTTTCAACACCCACAGAAGAAAAACAGAGAAGGCTCAAGGATCAACATTCTGATTTATGATGAGAGGACACTGTGAGAGTGAGACAAACAGTTTGTCCTCTGTCCAAGTGGCCACATTTGCATTTTATATACAAATATAAAGCAAGAAATCTCATTTAAATAATTAATGGGTGGGCTATAGACTGCCAAAAAGAGCAGGACAGCACTGAACTCATTGCTGAATATTGTACAGAAGAACCATCCTAGAAATTGAACCTCTCTAAATGATGAATCTTCCATATAATGCCAGGTACCAATTACCACTGTATTTTGTTAACAGCAAACTTTTCCTTTCCAGAGAAGCCATCACATTAGGTAAAATAATAAAACCCCCACAAATGATGTCATGTAGATTTCGCCCACTGAACTTAACCTGTGCAGAGTTTTAAATTATAAATGCAAATATCTTCTTATAAGTTTCTGGTTAAAAATGCAATCTATTTAAAAGTGCTGTTTAAAGCTGTCTCTAGCAAGGCATAAATCATCAGTGGGTTGAAAATATTTTAATAATTTTAGCAGCCTCTCAGAACCAGTAAATCAAAGTCTTAGCCTATTAAATAGAGAAATACTGCTGAAAAGACCAATGCTTTTTATATGTTGTTTGTGACTTCATTTTTTTTAAAACATTTCCCTCATTGAAGAGAAGAAAAAATGGTTTGCATTGTGTTAGCTCCAGTTATAATTTCCAGCTGTGTCAAAACTTTAACAGCCTAAAAGCAGGAAATCCAAAGAGGAAATTCCATCGTCAGTTCCTGAAGTTTTGTAACTCAAATGTTCTTCCAAAAACTGGATCTTAGAAGGAATTTTGGTAACATTTTCTGTAACCTTACCTGATATCTTCAAGTAGCTCACATTCTGCCTGATGCTTGGCCTGAAGTTTTGTCATCTGCTCAACCTGAATGTTTTTTAGCTCTTGTGTAACTTTCACCTACAAAAAAACACACACAAAACCACAGACCACATGTAGTTCTTGTAGAGTTTAAGTCAAATTTCAACGAGAAATAAAAATAATAATTCATGTCCATCTGTTTTGAAATTGCACATCTCAGTGGAAAATTCAAACACAGCCTTAAGAGTGGAGTTTAACCCTACACAACATTCACAAAGGCTGATTTCAGGAAGTGCTGCCACCTTAGCAGGCTCACACTTCACATGGCAAGAACCTCACACTTATGCCCAACCATCAGTGAAAGTGCAATTTGATTCTTGGGTGCAACAAAAGCAAAAGCAGGCCACAGAGGAAAAAATAAATAAATTACAGTGTAGAGACATTTAGCACTTCAGTGTGAGTCACATAATTCTGAAATTCATTAAACTGTCCAACAGTTGCTATCATTTAAAGACAGCTTCAACATCAAGTTGTTTTCTGATTGTGCATCAGATCAAAAGGCCCCTCTGTGAAAGGCTTCAGAAGGTTGGCCTTACTTTTAGTCCTGGGGTGTGCTCCCTTGGGAGCCTGTAATCATGAAGTTAAAATGTCAATACTTTGGGAACCTCTTCGATAACTGGCAGGTGGCACCATTGGCAGAGGTACCAGGGATTATTTTATTTTTTTTTAAGGGAATCTTGGGGTTGTTTTCTTCTTGTTTTTATAAAACAAAAGGTCTTGACATTTAAGTCCTCTAGTGGTCACATGGAATCCATGTATTTGCCTAAAAAAATAATCACCAGCATGTCTGAAGAATATTATGCATTCATGAGGACAGAAATGCCAAACAGTTACTGTAATGGGGGAAGAGAGATGAAAAATTCAGAGAGGAAGATGACACAGATCTCCCTCTTCCTCACTAGACAGGCTAAAAAAAAAAAATCGACATCTCCTCAGCTAGCAAAAGCCTCCTTGATTTTAACTCTGAAAACAATCCCCCAGCAACAAGCACTCTTCAATTACATTCTAGAAAGATAAGGTTTTCACATTAAAAAACAACAAAAAAATCACATGTATGCCCACCTTGAAGGAGAAAAAGTGTCTATTTTTAATAGGGACTTTCATTTTCGTTTGCATCTGTCTATGAAAAAAAATCCTACCCAAAATAAATAAACCCACATAAGATGACGCACGTCATGGAAATAATCTCAAATTAAATAATATAGGCAAAGAGCAGCACACATGTAAACACAAATAAGTTACCAAACGCAAAGGAAAATAGAAATTAAAAGTGTTTAACAAAAGCAGAGTCCACCAGCAAAACAAGAGGTCGAGAGGCAAGGAGAGATATTCACTGCAGCTGCTTCTGCCAGGGCTACCGGGGAGCTGGGGGATGACAAGGGATTTCTGTTTACGCTCCCTTCTCAATTCCTCCTCCCCTCCCCACCTCTCCGAGTCACTCTCACCCACTGCACACAGCAAACCCCCTGCAATCTCCTCTCTTCACCCGGAAATCTCCACACCACACAGGAGATCTCCAGCATCTACGGCCAGCGATGACCACCAGACTGCAAATGATTGCAGCCCCAACCACCCTCACCAGGCAGCGTGGCCAAGAATACACAACAGGCACAGATCTCAAAAACCACAGAAGTCCCTTCCAGGGATCCTGTAAAGGAGCAGCCTCTCCATCCTGAGCCCCCCTTCACCTTCCCTAGCTCCTCCTTTCTCTCCACACGCCGACCACTACACACAACCTTCAAAATAACTAACCAATAAATCCCCATCTACCCAGCACTTACACACAGCTCAAGACCCCAGTACAGCTCAATTCTCCCGGAGAACAACCTGCTTACACAAACAGCCTCACCAGGAACAGTCTTTTTTTTTTTTTCCAAATCTACATCCCTTCCTACAGTTCTTCCCACACCAGTCCCCCTCCAAAGCAAAGCACCTCACATTCCCACAGACCACAAAGACCCAAAAAAGCCTCCACGCCGCAGTTGCAGATTGTTCCCATCACACATATGCTGCACATTTTTTTGGCTGTCCCTGTTTGCCCAGGCTCCTGCTCCATGCTGGGATAAGCCTGCATCCTTGCATCAACTCCAGATGTGACCTTCTGCTCCAAGACAACCAACCCACCGCTGCTGGTATCAACCCACCATAACACCCGAGTGCAGCTGAGCCCTCTCAAACACAGCCAGCAGCACCCCACCACCGGCAGAGATGGTCTCAACAACCAACATCTCTGCAGTCATTTGACCCCCTTCCAGTCCCTACCATCGCTCCCCTTCATCTGCAGAACCTCCTGTGGGTATAGACCCAGCCATGGCTCCCCTCCCCAACACCCACTGACCAAATACTGGCCCCCAGAACCTCTTTCCTCACCAGTCCTTCCCCACCACCTCCTCTCCCCCAGCCCCTTCCCATGCCTCCAGAGCTCACCTCACACATCCTGACCCACCACCACCTTTGGCTCCCTAAATCGTTTCCAAAACCCTCCCCCCCACTTTACCAACCTATAATCGTTTCCAACCCCCCCACCACCCCCACCACATCCACCTTGCTGGGCCACCAAGACCCCCCCACTCCC
>NW_009952159.1:1289674-1300087 GCF_000747805.2 Chaetura pelagica
GTAGGCTGTACCCCGTGGGAGTGGGAGGGGTGTGTAGAGTCCATGGGGTGTTTACAGGGGGGTGCAGAAGAGGTGCAGGGATGTGTACGTGGGGTGCACAGAGGGGAGGTGCAGGGGGATGCTTCAGAGGGGTGCAGAGTGCACAGGGATCCCACAAGAGCTGTTGCCCAGGGCCAGCACCAGCACGTTGCTGGGTGGCCCAGTCTCCAAGGCACGAGTCCACCATGGGACCTGGTGACACAGCCTGGGGTGCAGGGGACAACCTGGGGAGCAGGGCACAGCCTGGGGTGTAGGGGAAAGCCTGGGATGCAGGGGAAAGCCTGGGGTGCAGGGGAAAGCCTGGGGTGCAGGGCACAGCCTGGGGTGTAGGGGAAAGCCTGGGGAGCAGGGGACAGCCTGGGGAGCAGGGCACAGCCTGGGGTGCAGGGCACAGCCTGGGGTGCAGGCACAGCCTGTGCCACCCAGGAGTTGCTCCCCAGCAGGATGCAGGAAAGGTGCAGCGAAGGAAAAGCACCCATCACCTGCCCTCCAGCACTTTGCAGGTTGCCCAAGCAAAGCGGGGCAGCAAGAACTGGACTTGAGCTGGGGGATTCAGGTCGATGAGGGACTGTCACCCTGAGCCCCCGGGGACAGTGGCTGGAGCAGTCCCTTGGGACTGACACCCAGGTCCCCGTGTATCCCAAGGCACAGGGAGCAGAGCACCTGGAATGCACCCTGACCAATCACCCTTTGGCTGGAAGCTGTTTTTAATTGCAGGAGAATAAAATGAATCATAGGCTGGTTGGGGTTGGAAGGGACCTTAAGGATCATCTAGTTCCAACCCCCCTGCATGGGCAGGGACACCTCCCAGCAGCCCAGGCTGCTCCAAGCCCCATCCAACCTGCCCTTCAACACCCCCAGGGATGGGGCAGCCACAGCTTCCCTGGGCAACCTGGGCCAGGCTCTCCCCACCCTCAGAGAAAATAATTTCCTCTTAATGTCCAACCTGCATCTCTCCCAGCTTAAAACTCTTACCCCCTTGTCCTGTGACTGCAAAGCGAAACCTTTGACCATTGTGGACATCAGAGAGTTGCAGGAGAGCCCAGGAGGCAGAAATTAATGTTTCCCACAAGGCAATGTCATGTTTCCTTGAGTGTGAATGAAAAACCTGTGATCAGACACCTGCTTTTCCCCTTGCCCCCAAGTACTTGGGCTCCTCAGCTTAGCTGATTAGATTGGCTGCAGTGAAACCTCTGAAATATTAAAGTGCATTTGGACGTTTCCTTTAAGCAAATCACTTTGCAGAGCACAAGGCAATTCCCATAATTTCATTTTCCCAAGTGCTCTGGTGCTCCTGCTCCTTTCTTCTTGCTGAACTGCTTTACTCCAGCTCCCTGAAAACGACCCCTCACCTTTAAAGGCTCTTTAACCCTCTTTAACACTTTCAAAAACTAAGATGCAACTGGAATTTTCCTTTCTCTTCCAGCTATTAGTTTATTTAGTGCTGCTAATTAGTCTTAATTAGTTCTCCCCGGGAATCCTTCTCTAAATGCTGAGTAAAACCTGGTGCATCAAGGAATCCTGTGAAAAATCCATTGCATTCATTTATTTGAGCTGCACAAACTGCAGATCCTGACAGTGTTTGTGCAAGACCTTGCCCCTTGGCCAGTAGCAAGTCCAAGAGCATCCAAAGCATTTCCTACACACCCACGTAGAGCTGGGAAAGTGCTTTGGGAAGGCAGAAGCATCGAGTGCAACAGGGATTTCACATCTGTATTGCAAACCCTGCCTGCAGCCTGGTGCTCAGCACCAAGATGAGCCAGAGCAATGGGAGATACTGGGGGAAAATATGCCCAATTCAAGCAGGAGGGTGGAAAAACTGCTTGGAAAAAAGCACTTTGTTGGTGCTTGGAACAGTGTGCTGGTGCTTTGGAAGCCAAGGCTTGCAGGGTTTGTTGGTGCTTGGAACAACATGCTGGTGCTTTGGAAGCCAAGGCTTGCAGGGGGAGCAGGTTTGTGCAGATAAACTCTGAAGTCAATGGTGCAATGTGCAACTAGCTGCTTCCCCAGCCATGAAATCATGGCACTGAACCCACATGACATGCAACCTCTGCCAAACTCCTGCTGGTTTCACTCGTTGCCACGAAACTGAATCATCCTGCCAGAGTTTTGCCTCTCATGCCTCATTTCTCCAGCCAAGCCAGAGGAACTTCCCCCTAAGGGATGTGAAGGCAGAATCTCAGCACACAACCCTTTGCACGAGCAGGGTAAACCTTCCACAGGCTTTTGCAGGCAGGACTCAGAGGAGTTTTAGGCACCACATCTGCAAAGAGATGTGTGATCCCTTCTCGTGCAAGGCAATAGCTTTTTCCCACTGCTTGCTTTTATTTTTCCATGAAAATTTGAATGTGAGCAAACTGTGCATTTGCAACCCAGGGGACCATCCCATCCTGGGCTGCATCAGAAGTGTGGCCAGCAGGTCAAGGGAGGTGATTCTGCCCCTCTGGTGAACTTTGACCATCTGTGAAGCCCTCAACACAAGAGGAGCTGCTGGAGAGGGTCCAGGGAAGGGCCACAGAATGATCAGAGGGTTGGAGCAGCTTTGCTATGAAAACAGGCTGAAAGTTGGTGTTGTTCATCCTGGAGAGGAGAAAGCTCAGGGGGGTCTTTACAGCAGCCTCCCAGTGTCTGAAGGGGCTCCAGGAAAGCTGGGGAGGGGCTGTTCACAAGGGTGTGTAGTGAGAGGATGAGGAGCAATGGGCTTAAACTGGAGCAGGAAAGTTTTAGATTAGACATTAGGAAGCAGTGGTGAAGCTCTGGAACAGGCTGCCCAGAGAGGTGGTGGAGGCCCCATCCCTGGAGACACTCAAGGTCAGGCTTGATGGGGCTCTGAGCAACCTGATCTAGTCATAAAGGTCCCTGTGCACTGCAGGGGGGCTGGGCTAGATGAGCTTTAAAGGTCCCTTCTAACCCCACACATGCTGTGATCCTAAGGATTTCATTTTATGGATTTGACTGCAGATTGCCTGAACCTGACCCAAGGGGCTCAGCTCCAGGGAGTTTCCTCTCCCTTGACAAATCATGATGGAGCTGCCCCTTGTAGCTGCCCATAGCACTTACACAGAGACACACAGACTGGTTTGGTTTGGAAAAGACCTTAAAGATCATCTTGTTCCACCCCCTGCATGGGCAGGGACACCTCCCAGCAGCCCAGGCTGCTCCAAGCCCCATCCAACCTGCCCTTCAACACCCCCAGGGATGGGGCAGCCACAGCTTCCCTGGCCAACCTGGGCCAGGCTCTCCCCACCCTCACAGCCCAGAATTTCTCCCTCCCATCTCAGCTCCAGCTCCCTCTGCCAGCTGGAAACCCTTCCCCCTGCTCCCATCCCTCCCTGCCCTTGTCCCAAGCCCCTCCCCAGCTTTCCTGGAGCCCCTTCAGGCACTGGAAGCTGCTCTCAGGTCTCCCTGGAGCCTTCTCTTCTCCAGGCTGAACACCCCAGCTCTCCCAGCCTGGCTCCAGAGCAGAGCTGCTCCAGCCCTTGGATCATCTTGGTGGCCTCCTCTGAACTCACTCCAGGATCTCCATGTCCTTGTGATGACTGAGAGGAGCAAAGCTGGGCTGCCCCACTGGCTGGGATCTCCTTATAATACTGATAATAATCACAACGGTAGGGAAAAACATGAAATAAAGTTGATCAAAAAGGAAATATTATAAGAGCCTTAAGTGCATTATGTTTTATAAAATTAACTTGTTTTCCCGGTATAAATGGAGTTCAAGCTGCATTTTCTGAGCCTTTACCCCCTGATGTCATTGTGCAGGTCCCTGGCTTCAGGTCTTGCCTTGGAAGGCAGCTGAGTGTCCTGCAAACCCAAGTGATAAGAGACAACCTCATCTCAATCTGACCAACACAGCTGGAGCTGCTCGTGTGGTTTTTATTCTTTAAGTTACCTATGGCAAGAAACTTCCTGACCAGATTTTGGAAACAGAATAATTAATGCTCTACCAGGCTGGCTTGTTGGCTCACATCCCCATCAACCCCCATCTGCTGCATCCACCTGCTAATACAGCTGTGCCAGATGTTTTCCACACATGCTCCAGCCTTCCTCACTGCTGGAAAATCATCTCTGGGCTGCAGCAGCTCAACCAACAGCAGCCCCATAAAAACCAAAGGGACTTGCTGCTGCTCTTGTGAAGCATCACATGAAGGTTTGCACTGGGCTAACACAAGCTGAGTCCTTCTCTGCCCTCCAAAAGGATGGACCCAGTGATGAGTTTATGGAGACTGGAACAATTGTAGGGTTAATAGTAATGTGAGGAATATTCAAAGTCCATTGTATCAATGTCTTTGTGTCTGAGGTCTGAGCTAAGTATTAATTTTGGTGGAATTGATTTGCTCTGCATGGACAGGAGGTTGTGAGGCCACAGAGCTCGAGGTGGCTCAGCCTCTAATATTCACCAAGATCAGGAGAACAGTCAGTGCAGGTGGTTTATTCAGGGCTTCCTTCTCCAGGCTCTCCACAGGCAACAAGGTAATTCACAATTAAAAAGCCAAACAATAAAATGAACTTGTCCACTCCTACATAAATAGAGTTATTAATGGAAGGGGTGGGCTGGATGACTTAAATAACCAGTGAAGAGGCAGATGCAGCATCATTTAAGAGAGGTTCAGCCAAAGGACTTTTACAGCTTCTAAATAGTCATTTGTCTTACTTTTTCTCCAAACAAGAAGCACATGACACATTTCTGATGGAACCTGACATTTCCATAAAGCTGGGCCAGGCTTTAAAGAGAGATTTACAGCCCCAGGAGAGCACTGGCCTTGGGTTGCAGCTGGTAAATGGGCCTGGTTTGGGTGGGTTTTGCTTCTCTCTTGGTGGGGGATGCTTGAAGGGTGACCTGGGATGTTCATGGCATGATGGACCAGTGTCCTTCAGGTGTTGTGCTGCATGCTGAGGTCTCTGAAAAGGTTCACCGTGGGGAGATGGAGGATTTTTATAGAATCACAGAATGTTTTGAGTTGGAAGGGACCTTTAGGATCATCCAGACCCACCCCCTGCATGGGCAGGGACACCTCCCACCAGCCCAGGCTGCTCCAAGCCCCATCCAACTTGCCCTTCAACACTGCCAGGGATGGGGCAGCCACAGCTTCCCTGGGCAACCTGGGCCAGGGTCTCAGCTGGTGGCACTTACTGCAGATTTCTGGCTCCTCAGGGGTTAATCTGCTCTGCCAGCTCATGAGCTAGAAGTGTCCCAAATGAGACATCTCCAATCTCCACCCAGGAAAGAAACACAGCCTGGGACTCATCCTGGCCCAGCAGTTTAGATCCCAATCTCCATCTCAGAGCTGCTCCCCCACTAACTGAGCTCCATTTCCTCTGCATCCCTAGGAAACTGGGAGCTGGATGCACCAGAAACCAGCTGGGTATTGGTGAGAAGAGGGAAATTCAGTATTTAAATATTGAGATAAAAAATCCTCCCAGCAATGGGCAGGAGCAAATCCTCCCCCAGCATTCCTGGGAGCAGCCGTGCATCCCTAATTCCCTGAGCAATGCCCAGCACAGCAAGCAAATAAGCAAGGAAATGACCCAGATTATATGCTGGTAGAAGATAGAGCTGTTTTGGCTCAAAATTAGGAAAAAGAAATCATGATGCTCATTGAGATAAGCAAGTCCTGGGGTATGAGCATCTGTACTGGCAGTGAAGGGTTTTCCCAGGTCTAGAGGTGTCCTGGGTGGTGAGGGAACTGCTCCAGCTGAGCTGGCTGGTGGCTTTCCCATCAAATCCTGCCACAGAAATGAGATCCTGAAAAATGTGCCTTCCCTCAGGGATCTGCTGGTGCTTCTGGGTCATGTCTGTGCTGGCAGCTCTGCCTGAGCACACCTTGTCTGCTTTAATGGAGAAAGTGGCTCCCAAAATCCATCAACAAGGTGGGATCCAGGATGTGATCCCACCCAGTGAGCAAAAGGCTGTGGTGTGTGTCAGCAGCAGGGAGCTGGAGGAGACCTAAGGAATGAAGGAACCATCTGGGGTCCGTTTGGGACCCCTTTTCTGTATAAGCCAAGGGGAGGCTGTGTGCTTCCCCATCCCCATGGGCAGCCCTCCTGCTTAGAGTCATGGAATCACAGAATTGTTCTGGATGGAAAAGACCTTTAAAATCACCCAGTCCCAGCATTAACCCAGCCCTGCCCAGGCCAGCCCTGCCCCGTGTCCCTCAGCACCATCTCCAGGGCTTGGAAACCCCTCCAGGGATGGGGACTCCCCCCCTGCCCTGGGCAGCCTGGGCCAGGCCCTGACAACCCTTGCCAGGGAGAAATTGTTCCCCAGATCCAACCTCAACCTCCCCTGGCACAACTTGAGGCCGTTCCCTCTTGTCCTGTCGCTTGTTCCTGGGGAGCAGAGCCCGACCCCCCTGGCTCCAACCTCCTCTCAGCAGCTGCAGAGCCAGCAGGTCTCCCCTCAGCCTCCTTTGCTCCAGGCTGGACACCCCCAGCTCCCTCAGCTGCTCCTCACAAGTGCAGGTTCATCCACCCCATCTATCCCAGCACTGAACAGCAGCAGATGTTTAAAAAAGCCACGTGAAGACCAGAGGAAGCACAAAGCAGAGGCTCTGAAGGTGCAAACCTCCAGGCAGCAGCAATGGAAGCTGTGGGAGCTCCTGAGCCAGAATTTGCTCCCAGACTGTTGCAGCTCCACCATGGGAAAAACCACTCATCCATCTTCACTTGAAACCTCCTGCAGGAGGGAGGTGATACCAGGAGCAGGGCAGGAGCCTGTGGGGGCTCAGGCAACACAACCTGCCCTCAACATCCATCTCCTCAGGCCCTTTGATCAGGGAAGGTTTCTGTTCACCTTACGAAAGAGGTGAGTAAGAGGGAGATAAAAAAAAGTACCTTTAATCTAGAGGAGACCTGAACCAATGCAAAAGCAGCACCAGGAGCAGCTCTGAGATAAACATCAGAGGCCTCCTGAGATCCCGCCAACAGATGCATGTGATCAACATCAAAGGAACCCAGTCCTTCCTTCTCATCGGCCTAAATGCCTTCCCATCCAGCTCACATTGTCATTTTCCTCCTCCAGAAGTGGGTGATCTGCATCCAGTCACCAACAGAGCCCCGGGCAGGCAGGGTGGCTGCTGCCAGCAGCTGGAAACCTCCCCAGGGGGCTCAGCACCTCCAGGAAGGATGGGAGGGTTGAGAGGGATGGAAGCCAGGCTGGGAGAGTTGGGGTGTTCAGCCTGGAGAAGAGACCTTAGAGCAGCTTCCAGTGCCTGAAGGGGCTCCAGGAAAGCTGGGGAGGGGCTTGGGACAAGGGCAGGGAGGGATGGGAGCAGGGGGAAGGGTTTCCAGCTGGCAGAGGGAGCTGGAGCTGAGATGGGAGGGAGAAATTCTGGGCTGTGAGGGTGGGGAGAGCCTGGCCCAGGTTGCCCAGGGAAGCTGTGGCTGCCCCATCCCTGGGGGTGTTGAAGGGCAGGTTGGATGGGGCTTGGAGCAGCCTGGCTCCAGGGCTTGGAAACCCCTCCAGGGATGGGGACTCCCCCCCTGCCCTGGGCAGCCTGGGCCAGGCCCTGACAACCCTTGCCAGGGAGAAATTGTTCCCCAGATCCAACCTCAACCTCCCCTGGCACAACTTGAGGCCGTTCCCTCTTGTCCTGTCGCTTGTTCCTGGGGAGCAGAGCCCGACCCCCCTGGCTCCAACCTCCTCTCAGCAGCTGCAGAGCCAGCAGGTCTCCCCTCAGCCTCCTTTGCTCCAGGCTGGACACCCCCAGCTCCCTCAGCTGCTCCTCACAAGTTCTCCAGCCCCTTCTCCTCCTGCTCCAGCCCCTTCCCCAGCTCCCTTGCCCTTCCCTGGACACGCTCCAGCCCCTCCACGTCCTTCCTGTAGTACATCCATCATCTGTCACATCCCTTCACTTTGTGTCCTTACATTCACAATAGTCTATCTCAAAATAAATAAATCCCACCCCCAACCTGCTTTGGGTCCCCAAGTTGGGAGCAAGGTCCAGCCTGGGCTGGCTCTGGCAATCACTCTGTTACCCAGAGAGGTGGTAGATGCCCCATCCCTGGAAACATTCCATCTCAGGTTGCTCTGAGCAACCTGATCTAGCTGAAGATGTCCCTGTTCACTGCAGGGGGGTTGGACCAGATGAGCCTTCCAACCCAAACCCTTGTTTGATGTCATGACACGACATGACGCTGAGAAACAGAGAGGACACCAAACTGTGGATGTTCCTTGAGATCTTCAGCCCAAGTCTGGCCTTGCTTCATGTCACCTTGCCAAAGGGACAGTGTGGAAACAGCTACAGGAGCCACACAGGGTTTCCTGGTTGTCACATAAAACACAACCATGCCCCGAGCAGTGAAGAAAATAATTTGTCAACCCTGTAGATTTTTAATCCTCTGGAATGTTTTGGGGTTCTTGTATATGTGGCTGTTTGCAAAATTTTATCCACACTCTCCAACCTCTTCAGGGGGGACTAGGTCCTTGTGAGGATGCTCAGGGCATGAATACTTCAGTTCCCCTTGGATATACTGGTGGGAATGGGGACTTGCTTCCCTGGGGTCCAGACTGGAGTGAGGAGGGGGATGAGATTTTGGGGGAGAGCATCACTGAGTTAGGCAGGAGCCCAAGACAACAGCACTAAGCCAGGCAGAGTAAATAGATTCATTTATATTTATTTTACTCTTTTACTTTGCTTTCCTTTCTTTTTTTTTAATTCTTATTTTATTTTATTATTATTTCATTTTATTATTTTTAAACTTTGTTTTCTTTCTTCTTATTGTTTTATTTTACCTGATCTAGTTAAAAAGGTCCCTGTGCACTGCAGGGGGGGCTGGACTAGAAGACCTTTAAAGGTCCCTTCCAACCCCACACATTCTATGATTCTATGCTTTAAAATGTTATTTATTTTATTTTAAAATTGTTTAGTTTGGTTTCATTTTATTTTATTCTATATGGAAGACAGTGCAGAATATGGTCCCAAAGGGGCACGTAAGGCTCAGGGAATCACAGAATCCTGGGAGTTGGAAGGGACCTGGAAAGCTCCCCCAGCCCAACCCCCCTGCCAGAGAACAACCTCCTGCCCTGGGAGCTCTGTAGCTGGTGAGAAGAAGTGACCAAACTCAGGAAGCACCTGGGGTGCTCTGGTCAGAAGGCAGATGGGGCTACATTGAGAAGTTTTTAACTAGGAACATGCAACGTTCCTGTTTTAGAAGTCATGGAGACAGCCACCCCAAATAGATCCTTCATGGGGTTTTGGCTGGTTGGGATGTTTGTTTTTAGCGGCTCCGGATTCATGTGAAGAACTGAAGACACCAGGCAACAGATACTTTTGTTCCTCAGCATTTTTATCTGCTGTTGCTTTTAACCACCTGAAGTTTCTGTGAGTTACCTGGGATTTACACATATTTATAGTGGGACTTTGTGGAAAGCTGGTGAACTGGTTTTAAAGCTAAATGTGTGGGTGGAAGTTTTCATAGAATGGCAGAACTGTTTGGGTCAGAAGGGACCTGGAAGATCATTGAGCCCAACCCCCCTGCCAGAGCAGGGGCACCCAGAGCACATCACACAGGAATGTGGCGGCTCTCTCAAGCAGTTCCCTGTCCTTCCTGAACTGAGGGGCCCAGAACTGGGCACAACATTCCAGATGTGGCCTCACCAGGGCAGAACAGAGGGGGAGGAGAACCTCTCTTGACCTACTAACCACCCCCTTTCTAACCCACCCCAGATGCCATTGGCCTTCCTGGCCACAAGGGCACATTGCTGCTCATGCTCATCCTCCTGCCCACCAGGACCCCCAGGTCCCTTTCTCCTCCCCTGCTCTCCAGCAGCTCAGCCCCCAACCTGCACTGGTCCATGGGCTTGTTCTTCCCCAGATGCAAAACTCTACACTTGCCCTTGTTGAACTTCCTCAGGTTTCTCCCTGCCCAGCTTTCCAGCCTGTTGGAACACCAAGAGAGACAAGACATGAAGGCTGGAAACTCCAAGAGCCAAATACCAGCTGATGGTGACAACCCAGAGCTGAAACGAGCTGTATTCCCTCATTGGAAAGGAAATTAAAAGGAAGGATTTGGACACAAAAGCCAAATTTATGGCCTCTGGGGGGTGGAGGTTCACTCCATTCCCAGCTCCCTGGGTGTGGAGACCTTGCCTTGGAATCAGGCTCTCAAGTGGCCCCTTCTCCATGTGCCTCTTTATTCTCCAGGCTTGAATTGAATCCCCCAAGAGATTAAAACACTTTGAAGCACAAAAAGCTCACGGGGAGTGAGGAAAAGCTTTTGTGTTTATGGACTCTGGGCTGCAAGGATGGGCTTGGGAGCAAAAGCTGGCATGTTTGAACCCCTGCTCCAGGCAGGGTGATTAATGCAGCTCTGGCTGCCACGGCCTTGGTGGAGGAACATTCCCACCAGGAAATCCAAGGAGCTGCTGATGGAGCA
>NW_009952159.1:1300128-1304371 GCF_000747805.2 Chaetura pelagica
AGCTGGAAGGGGCTGCCAGGTCCCTCCAGTCCTGCTGAGATGCTACAGGAGCTGCTTCTGCCAGGGAAGGCAGCTTTTTGTGGGGGGTGGGAATACACAGGAGTACATGGGAATGTTGTTGGGGTTTTTTTATCTTACACAGGAATATGTGGGTTTAGATGCCATAGCAATATATAGGAAATAAAAAGCTTAATGACTATGATGTGGATGGATAGATGGACAGATTGGTAGGTAGAGAGACATAGATGGATGGATGGATAGACAGATGGATATAGTTAGATGGAAAGATGGATGGATGGACAGACAAGTAGGTAGGCAGGGAGAGAGAGAGAGAGAGAAGGAAAAAAAAGAATGAAAAAATGAATGTAAGTATAAAAAGAGAACAAAAGAACCAAATAAATTAATCCTTATAAACCAATCATGACACAGCCATTCCCTTCCCCTCCTGTGTCTTCACCTGTGTGGGAGCCAAGCACCCTGAGGAGCAGGTAAAGCCAGAAATGGAGCTTGGGCTTATCCAAGGGATGTGTTTTTGTCCTGAGTGCTTCTCCCAGGGCTTCAAAGACCCCCATGGCACCCAACCAGATGTTTCCAGCCTCCAGGTGTTGTGCTTCCAAATGTTTCCAGCTCCTCCTTTCCCTTACAGTCTTTGCTGCTGCTCCAATAAGATGGGGACAGTTTGTTGAGGGGCCACGGAGATGCCATCTGGGGTGTCCCAGCATCTATTGTGGAGGCTCCTCACACTCCCCTGCCTCCCAGGAGGCAGAGACAGGTGAGGGATGGTGGGTCCTGGTCCCACCTTGGTTGCTCAAAGCAACCCATGTCCTCAAGCAGTGATGCTGGTGTTCACCTTGCACTGCCCTGGCAGGGCTTTCCCAGCACAGCCGCTGCTTTCCCTGGATTTCCCCTCGTTAATCATCACTTGGTCTTTGTTCCCACCTCTTCATCACCCAGGAGGCTCTGCAAACTTCCACCAGAAGGATAAACCTCAGGCTGGTGATGGAGCCTCCAGGGGGTGCCATGTGGTCGCGAATCAGAGCAGGGAATGTGTCCTACAGCCTGGAGAGGCTGAAGGTGAGAGGGAAACAACTGAAAAGGCTGGAATTTTTTTGCCATGAGAACGAAAATACATGGATTGGGAAAAAATAAGATTCACAAAGCATGAAAAACCCAAGAAATTATACGGATGGGGAAAAATTATCTCTTATTTTCCCCCATCCCTATAAATTCTTGGGTTTCCAATGCTCGGGCTTTCCCCAGCAGAAGAAAAAAGTCCCTCACTCCAGAGCTTGTTGTAGCCCGGAGCAAGTTGAAAAAACCTTGAAGTGGCTCTTCAGGAAACCCTGGGAGGGTGAATCAACCTCCTGCAGGTTAAACTGGAGCAGAACGACTTGTCCTGCTGCCGAAATGGCCACGGGGGCAACAAGGTCCAGCTGAGCTGGAAGAGAGCCCATCTAACCCTGCTGTGTCCTGCTTGGACCTGTTCCACCACCTTTTGGTGAAGGCTGGTAAACCCAAGGAGCTTTGTTCCCCGTGTTCTGCTGCCCTGGCCTCTCCCCATTCCTCCCTCATGATGTTTACCTTACCTGGATGGCTGAGACAGGGATTAATTTCCATGAGAACACCTCGTAAAAGAAATATTATTCCAAGAATTGGCAGCTTTCCTGCTCTTTTTTTTTTGATTGCTCGTGACCAGATGTGAACATCAGGGTTGGCTGGAGACAGGAGGCATCTGGAGCAGCACTCAAGCTCTGCCTTCTGTTCCATCCTGGCATGGGATTGTAGCAGCTTCCAAGGTGATCCAGGAGGTACTTCTTGGTGCTTTCCAATGGAGGTGACCTCTCTGCTGGTGTAAATCAGGTAAGACTCACCCTGTGCTGGATACTGGTGAGGCTGCACCTCAGATCCTGGGGTCAGCTTTGGGACTTCCATGATGAAAATGACATGGAGGGGCTGGAGTGTGTCCAGAGAAGGGCAATGGAGCTGGGGAAGGGGCTGGGGCACCAGTCTGATATGGAGCAGAGCCTGAAGGGGCTCCAGGAAAGGTGGGGAGGGACAAGGGAATAGAGTGATAGGACTAAAGATAATGGTTTCCAGCTGGAAGAGGGGAAAATTAAGTTAGACATTTTAGATTGGACATTTAGGAAGAAATTCTGTGCTGTGAGGGTGGGGAGAGCCTGGCCCAGGTTGCCCAGGGAAGCTGTGGCTGCCCCATCCCTGGCAGTGTTGAAGGGCAGGTTGGATGGGGCTTGGAGCAGCCTGGTCTGCTGGGAGGTGTCCCTGCCCATGCAGGGGTGGGACTGGATGATCTTGAAGGTCCCTTCCAACCCAAACCCCTCTGGGATTCTGTCATGAAGCCACTTGGCCCTTTGTAAATCACCAGAAGGTCCCCAGGGTCTTGTGGACACTCTGCATTGCAAGATCCTTCTGTGCTTAGTGCATGCAGGAGCAAGGGGCACTCACAGGGTCAGACCTATGAATCTCCAGAAGGTGCTGCTGTGTTTATGACTTTCCCAGTGTAGATGTCCCAGTTTGGTTTCATCTGGGAAGGACCAAGGTCCTGTGCTCCAGGGCTGCGTTGCTGCGAACCAACAGGCAGTGGGTGGAACCACCTGAGCAGTCACCACAAAACTTCTTGTTGCTCTACATTAGCTCATTGCCTTTGAGTCTTGTTTGCTCAGCAGTGCTGACCTCCTCCCTCCTGCCCCACTGGGTGGCCCATAGCAGCAAAGATGCCTTCAGGGATGGAGGGGGCAGCCCATCACCTCCAGTCTGTAGAGGTTCCCACAGCAGTGCCTGAACATCCTCCAAGAGGTGTCCCCTTCTTAACAGAGGGTGATCTGAGGAGAAGGATGGTCATGGCAAGAACTCTGATGGACAGGTGGGGGGGTCACTTTCCCATGGTGGAGCCCAGAAGCAAGCTCCTGGGTCTGGCTGTCTCCAGGTGGGGGGGTTCACACAAGTCAGGGAGTTGTGTTGTGCTCCCAGTCGCCTGGTCCTGCTGTGGGAAAGGACAGGGAAGGGTGAGGGTGGTTGCAAAGCAAGAAGGCAGGTTTGCAGACCTGCTCCCCAGTGGTGAAACTGGCCCTCTGAAGCTGCTCGGAGGGTGACCACGAGATCCTGCTCTGAGATAAGGCTGAACTGGGGGCTTTCAGCAGGCTCCAGAAATGGGGGTGCTGCTCATGGGTGGCAGAGCTCCAGCTGGCTTTTAGCAACCAGTGCCCACACTGAGGTGCAAGGGCAGAGCTGTAAGAGCATCTTCCCAGCTTCATGAGAACTTCTCCACTTTTGGGGGTTTCCCACACCTTCCTTGCAAGTAGAAGCTCTTGTCAGGCTGACAAACCCCTGCTCTAAGTTATCTCTGGCCCTACGGACGTGGATTTTATCCCAAAAAGCAGTGTTTGCCCTGCCATCCTGGGCATATTCTCAGTGTCTCCAGCTCCCAGAGACTTCCTGCTGCCAGCCCTGGCTTGTGCAGGAACACGTTGGGAAGGGGCTGTCCCCTCCCTTGTCCCCTCTGCCTGGATGGAGCAAGGTGTGTATTCCTGCCAGGAATTCCCCTGCCCTTCTGTGCGTCACTGCCACCTTCCCCATCCCTGTTAATGTGTAACGTGGAACTGGCTGGGGCACATTTCTGCCACCACAAGGTTCCCTGGTCCCAGCTGGACACATCCCTGCTGGCTCCAACCATGGGTGTTAGTATCTGTGGGGAGGTGGTGTCCTGCAATGCTCCAGCCTTGGGGCAGAGTGGCTGGAAAGGGCCTGGTGGAAAAGGACCTGGGGGTGCTGGTGAACAGCAGCTGAACAGGAGGCACTGTGTGTGTGTGTGCCCAGGTGGCCAAGTGTGTCAGGAATAGTGTGGGCAGTAGGAGCGGGGCAGGGATTCTTCCCCTGTGCTCACCATTGAGGAGGGGACACCTCCAATCCTGGGGTCCCCTGGGACAAGAAGGACATGGAGGGGCTGGAGCGTGTCCAGGGAAGGGCAAGGGAGCTGGGGAAGGGGCTGGAGCAGAAGGAGAAGGGGCTGAAGAACTTGTGAGGAGCAGCTGAGGGAGCTGGGGGTGTCCAGCCTGGAGCAAAGGAGGCTGAGGGGAGACCTGCTGGCTCTGCAGCTGCTGAGAGGAGGTTGGAGCCAGGGGGGTCGGGCTCTGCTCCCCAGGAACAAGCGACAGGACAAGAGGGAACGGCCTCAAGTTGTGCCAGGGGAGGTTGAGGTTGGATCTGGGGAACAATTTCTCCCTGG
>NW_009952159.1:1304779-1325532 GCF_000747805.2 Chaetura pelagica
GCCCCCTGCCCCATCCCTGTTAATGTGTACCGTGGAACTGGCTGGGGCACATTTCTGCCACCACAAGGTTCCCTGGTCCCAGCTGGACACATCCCTGCTGGCTCCAACCATGGGTGTTAGTATCTGTGGGGAGGTGGTGTCCTGCAATGCTCCAGCCTTGGGGCAGAGTGGCTGGAAAGGGCCTGGTGGAAAAGGACCTGGGGGTGCTGGTGAACAGCAGCTGCACAGGAGGCACTGTGTGTGTGTGTGCCCAGGTGGCCAAGTGTGTCAGGAATAGTGTGGGCAGTAGGAGCGGGGCAGGGATTCTTCCCCTGTGCTCACCATTGAGGAGGGGACACCTCCAATCCTGGGGTCCCCTGGGACAAGAAGGACATGGAGGGGCTGGAGCGTGTCCAGGGAAGGGCAAGGGAGCTGGGGAAGGGGCTGGAGCAGAAGGAGAAGGGGCTGGAGAACTTGTGAGGAGCAGCTGAGGGAGCTGGGGGTGTCCAGCCTGGAGCAAAGGAGGCTGAGGGGAGACCTGCTGGCTCTGCAGCTGCTGAGAGGAGGTTGGAGCCAGGGGGGTCGGGCTCTGCTCCCCAGGAACAAGCGACAGGACAAGAGGGAACGGCCTCAAGTTGTGCCAGGGGAGGTTGAGGTTGGATCTGGGGAACAATTTCTCCCTGGCAAGGGTTGTCAGGGCCTGGCCCAGGCTGCCCAGGGCAGGGGGGGAGTCCCCATCCCTGGAGGGGTTTCCAAGCCCTGGAGATGGTGCTGAGGGACACGGGGCAGGGGTGGCCTTGGCAGGGCTGGGGGAAGGGTTGGATGTGATGATCTGAAAGGGCTTTTCCAACCAAAATAATGTTGTGATTCTGGAAGGGGAGGGCCAAGCACACTGGGAGACTTTCCTGGATCCCTCCAGGGTAGTGGAGGAAAAGTTCCAACCTGGAGACAGGTCCTGCAAACATGTGTCTGTTTTGGGGACCAGTAGCTCAACAGGGTTTAAGGCTGTTGTGGAACTGGGAGAAAAGGTGGGAAGCCCTTCTACTAATTTTCCAGCTGCAGTAGGAAGGGGAGTTTTGGATTGCTCAGTGTGTCCCTGGTGGATGTTCAGGAAGGACATGTCACCTCCAGGACTGAATGGGTTTTAGAGTAGACACAGGTTGATCAGGAGTGGTGTGAGCAGAGCTGGTTGGCCCACAGAGCAGGATGACACTGGAGGTTCTGGCACCTCTCTGCACCCTCCTGTTATCAGACCACTGCTCTGCACCAAGGAGTCAGCTACACAGGGACCATATCAGCCTGCAGCTGCCTGGGCTGGACTGAGATGGCCCATTTCCAATGTTCCCCACTTGGTCATGTCCCGTTGCAACCCTGGTTATCAACACCAGCCATCCCCACCACCCTGGCACTGATGTTTCTCCTGGTGCTTTTGGGTGCAGCCACCTCCATTCACCCCGACTGGCCTTAGTATCTGTTTCACTTCTCTTCCTGTGGCCAGGAGAAAAGGAGAGAGGAAGAAGTGTCCCCCAAGGAGATAAGCCCCTTCCAACTCCAAACAAAGAATCACAGAATTGTTTTGTTGGAAAAGACCTTTCAGATCATCCAAGTCCAACCCTTCCCCCAGCCCTGCCAAGGCCACCCCTGCCCCGTGTCCCTCAGCACCATCTCCAGGGCTTGGAAACCCCTCCAGGGATGGGGACTCCCCCCCTGCCCTGGGCAGCCTGGGCCAGGCCCTGACAACCCTTGCCAGGGAGAAATTGTTCCCCAGATCCAACCTCAACCTCCCCTGGCACAACTTGAGGCCGTTCCCTCTTGTCCTGTCCCTTGTTCCTGGGGAGCAGAGCCCGACCCCCCTGGCTCCAACCTCCTCTCAGGGATCCCCATCCCTGAATCCCAGGAGAACAGCTGTGGTTCAGCCAGGAGGAATCACATGCCTTAGGGTCTGGATGAAGCCTCAAATCCAGAAAGGACCTTTTCCCAGCACCTTCTCCAAACAAAATACGACTCTGGCAAGACCTCCTCTCATAATGGCCAGAAGCCAAATCCTGCCTTATCTTCTGCTTCATTCTTTGCACCATGTTACCATCTCAACCTCTGAAGTGATGGCTGGAGCAAGAGAATTGCTTCCTTATAACTTTTTCTGCTGCTTCTGAAAACTGCTCTTCCATAGTGTCACTCAGAAATACCCACATCCCTTCCTCTTTCGTTTCTTGCAAAAGGCAAGATTTGATTCCTTCTCCTCTATTTCAGCCTTTCCCACAAAGCCAATGAGGCTCTGGCACCAGTTGCACCCAGTGGCAGATAAATGAAGCCTAACTGAGAACTTACTTGCTTGGCCAAGGCTGCAGGACCCAGCACCATCCTTATGGGGATGGATCCCATCGCTGTTGGTTCCTCCAAGGGAGGACCTGTGCCTGGGTGCCAGTCAGCAGAAGAAAAGAGATGAAGGGCCTAAGAAAACCCCATGGGGAACTGTGACCTTTGTGGCCATTGACTGAACTCTGCTCCAGAGGGAGCACCTGGAAGGAGACAGGAGGACATGACATGAGAGAGTAGGGGTTGTTCAGCCTGGAGAAGAGAAGGCTCCAGGGAGACCTGAGAGCAGCTTCCAGGGCCTGAAGGGGCTCCAGGAAAGCTGGGGAGGGGCTTGGGACAAGGGCAGGGAGGGATGGGAGCAGGGGGAAGGGTTTCCAGCTGGCAGAGGGAGCTGGAGCTGAGATGGGAGGGAGAAATTCTGGGCTGTGAGGGTGGGGAGAGCCTGGCCCAGGTTGCCCAGGGAAGCTGTGGCTGCCCCATCCCTGGGGGTGTTGAAGGGCAGGTTGGATGGGGCTTGGAGCAGCCTGGGCTGCTGGGAGGTGTCCCTGCCCATGCAGGGGGGGTGTTGGGTGGATCTAGATGATCTTTGAGGTCCCTTCCTCAAGAACCAAACCATTCTGGGATTCCATGATTCTATGAGTCTATGATACTAAGATTCTGTGATTCTATGACATCAAGAGATGTCTGGGCGGCCTTGGAGGTGCCAGTCCATGGATGGGTAAAGATCTTGGAATTTCCCACCTTATACCAAGGCTAGGAAGGAAGTGAAACTAGTTAAGAAGTTGGAAGTGTGGTGTGAGCCAAGCTCAGTACTTTTTTCCCCATTTTGTGGATGGGCCTGGGCAGGTCCTTCAATAGGGTGGGTGCAGGGCCATCATGGGCTTAGGGAAGGGCCTTGGAACAGAAGAGAAGAACCAAATCTTTCTCTGCAATGGAGAAACAGTGGGAACAATGTGCTGCTGTGTCTCTAGCTGCTTGGATTTCATTCCTATTTAAACTCTTCTCTGCAAAGAGCTGCACCTCTTGGTCAGAGATGGTCAAGCACTGTGCTCCCTGAAACCAAAGAGACCACAAAGCACCAGCCTGAGACCAGAGGTGGCTGATCCCTGCTATAAATGAGCAAAGGCCCAGAGATCAGCCTTGCTCCTCCTTGCTTTTCTCTGCTGCTGCTTGTTTTTAGCCCATGAAATGATCTTGCTTGGAGGGCTGTGGAGAGATGAAAACCCCAAAATGAGGAAGAAAAGAAACCAAAAGGCCCCAGAGACTTTTATGGCCTTGGAGAAGAGCATTCATTGAGAAAAGAGTGGCTGTACACATTGTGGCTGTAATTATCAGACCTAATCAAAGCATTTTAACAATAATTAATCCCCTCATTTAACTTCTTGATGTAAAACTGGAAAGATACTGAGTTTTCTTTCAGCACACTCACCTCGCTGCTTTTAGCCTGAGCATCAGAAAGCAGCAAGAAAACCCCCAGAAACACTAATTTCACTGCTGATTTCTCATCATTCCAAAAGGCAGAACAGCCTCACATTGCTCTCCCAAAGCTGAATTTGTTCAACATTAGTAGATTTATATGAACAGCTTCCCAGCAGCAGTAAATAACTAAATAAACCTGGGCTCAGTGTGCTGGCTGAAAGGCTGCTGAGTTTATCCATCACCTGCATAAAACCAGCCCCTCCACACTGGAAAAACCTCCCATTTCCCAGACTAAATTCCTTCTGCTGCCTTTTTGTGCTCTGGGAAAGGTTTTTCTTTTTTGGGAACAGTTGGTAAGTCAGAGTAGCAAACAGTAGAATCTACTTTCCAAGCCCTCCCTTACACAATAGCCACTCTGGAGAGTTGAGTTTTCATCTGTGAGTCAGAGGGGAAATGAAAGAAGGTTTTGTTTTGGTTTTAAACTCCATGAAATCTTTAATCCACTTCACCCTTTCACAAATGTGGATCGTACATCTGGAAAGTCCTGGCATTTAGAGGCATAACCATGAGTTCAGCTAAAGCTCATCCTGACCCTTCAGCTTGTAGAGAGAAGATGAGTTGAGTTTTGGGCCCCTCAGGACAAGAAGGACATGGAGGGGCTGGAGCGTGTCCAGGGAAGGGCAAGGGAGCTGGGGAAGGGGCTGGAGCAGGAGGAGAAGGGGCTGGAGAACTTGTGAGGAGCAGCTGAGGGAGCTGGGGGTGTCCAGCCTGGAGCAAAGGAGGCTGAGGGGAGACCTGCTGGCTCTGCAGCTGCTGAGAGGAGGTTGGAGCCAGGGGGGTCGGGCTCTGCTCCCCAGGAACAAGCGACAGGACAAGAGGGAACGGCCTCAAGTTGTGCCAGGGGAGGTTGAGGTTGGATCTGGGGAACAATTTCTCCCTGGCAAGGGTTGTCAGGGCCTGGCCCAGGCTGCCCAGGGCAGGGGGGGAGTCCCCATCCCTGGGGGGGTTTCCAAGCCCTGGAGATGGTGCTGAGGGACACGGGGCAGGGGTGGCCTTGGCAGGGCTGGGGGAAGGGTTGGACTTGGATGATCTGAAAGGTCTTTCCCAACCCAAACAGCTCCATGATTCTGTGAAATTCAGCAGTGACTCACAAAGCTCTGCAGAAGGGCTGGATCTGGCCAGCATTTGCATGAGCAAAGTTGTGCCCCAAAGCCCAAGATCTCAGGGGTGTGCTCATGCTACGGGTGCATCTAAAACGTCCAAGGGGAGGGTTTCTATCCCTGCTGCTGCCTTTGCAGGCAGGTTTGCCTGCTGGTGTTTGCTTTTCTACATGCCTGAACTCCCCAAAAAAACTTTGTGCAGGGCTGGCTGAGTGGTGGAGAATGTCTGAGTCATTTGCTGTGCCCTGCTCAGCTGCTGGTCACAGCAGGTCCCAGCTCAGGCTGGGACATGATGGGAAGCCCTGCAATGCAGAGACACCCTGAGCAGCCCCGTGTCTCTAACACCTCCAGCTCCAGGCCCTGGGATAACATCTGGGAAATGTCCCAGTGGTGACAGGACATGAGTAGCCTCCATGATTGCACAAGCTGGGATGAACTGTGTAGGTGCAGAGCATCCCAGTGCCCTGGGTGAGATGGATTCACCAGATGAGGACTGACAGGAAACACAGCCTGGGGGGAAAGTTGCCTTTGCCAGGATGTGGGAGCATTTTTCCTCTCCTGAAAATCCCTTTTCCAGCTGCAAAAGGCAATGCCTGGGGCTGGGGAGTCCCTTGGACCAACCTGATCTTGCTGAGCCCCAAAAGGGGCCCTTTGCCTCACCCATGTTTTTGGCAGCTTCCCATGGCCTCCCCTTGTCCCACAGCTCCCCCAGCCCAGACTCCCTGTCCTGCTGGGGACACCAGGCTACAGCCCAAACATGCATTAGGCAGCATGTGGGTTGATCTGTGCTCCTCAAACCCTTGTGTCACAGAAGAACCATTTCCAACCAAGGAGCATCCACCAGGATTTTCATGGGTGCTGAACCAAAGCAGCAGGACAAGGTGTCACCTCAACTGAAAGTGCTTGGGGTGGGAGTGGGCAGGGGATGACCAGCACATAATGGGGAAGGAGGCAGGGTGTGGGGCATGCTGGTGGGACAGGGCTCAGGGCCACCACCCTGTGAAGAGGGTCCTTTAGATAAGGAGGTCTTAAAATACAGGCTGGGAGGACCATGAACTGAGAGAAATGTGGAAGAGAAGGACTTGAAGGTGTTGATTGATGAGAAGCTCAACATGAGCCAGCCCAGAACCCACCCGTGTCCTGGGCTGTGTCACCAGCAGCGTGAGCAGCAGGGCCAGGGAGGGGATTGTCCCCTCTGCTCTGCTCTGCTGAGACCCCCCTGCAGGGCTGGGAACAGCTCTGGGGTCCCAGCACAGGGAGGACACGGAGCTGTTGGAGAGAGGCCAGAGGAGGCCCCGGAGATGCTGGGAGGGCTGGAGCAGCTCTGGAGCCAGGCTGGGAGAGTTGGGGTGTTCAGCCTGGAGAAGAGAAGGCTCCAGGGAGAGCTGAGAGCAGCTTCCAGGGCCTGAAGGGGCTCCAGGAAAGCTGGGGAGGGGCTTGGGACAAGGGCAGGGAGGGACAAGAGAAGGGTTAAAGGATCAAAACTGGAAGAGGGGACATTTAGGTCAGACATTAGGAAGAAATTATTTAAGGTGGTGAGACCCTGGCCCAGGTTGCCCAGAGAAGCTGTGGCTGCCCCATCCCTGGCAGTGTTGAAGGGCAGGTTGGATGGGGCTTGGAGCAGCCTGGGCTGCTGGGAGGTGTCCCTGCCCATGCAGGGGGGCTGGAACTGGATGAACCCAAACCAGTCTGGGTCTCTATGATGTGCAGCAGTGAAGCAGCCCCAGGGCTGGGCAGTGTGGAGCTGAACCCCCAGGACCTCAGCACACACGTGTGAGGAGCACAAAGCTCCTCTCACATCAGAGCATCAACTTCCAATTACTTTTCCTCTCTCTTGCCTATTGGATAGCTGGGAGGAGAAGGGATGTGAAGAGTTAACCCAATTTCTGGTTCAGGTTTTCAAATCCATGCACAAAATGTCCCACTGCAGCTGCACTTCTGGTACCCTCTCATGCACACTCCAGGGAGGGCTGGAGGACCAAGATAAGCTCAAGAGCTCTTTTGACAACCTTGATCCCTCCTGTAACCACTGCATGATGGGTTGGAGAATGCTCAGCAAGTTTGGGAACTCCAGCAGGTTAGGAGGCTTGGTAGACTTGCTGGAGGCAGGGCTGCTGGAGGCACCTGAAGAGGTTCAACAAGGACAAGTGCAGGGTCCTACCTCTGGGAGATGCTGGCCTCAAGCAACAGGACAGGCTGGGGTGGACAAATGGAAGCAGCTGGTGGCTACAAGTGTCCCCTAGATCAGAAGTGTGCATTATCAGCAGTTAAGGTCAACCATGCCCTGTTTGGCACTTACAAGAGTGACACCAGCAAGGCCAGGGCAGTTATTCCTGCTCTTTGTCACTGGTGAGACCATGTCTGGGTGGTGAGTCCAGTTTGGGGCTCCCCAGCACCAGGCAGATGGTGGCAAATGAGACAAGAGGGGCCACCAAGCTGGAGCTCAGGACATGGAAGGAGTGAGGGATGGGTGTGCAGAGGGAGAGGAAAAGACCAAGGGGGGTTTTATTTCTTCCTGCAGCTCCCTGGGGTGGTGTGGAGGAGCTGGAGATGAAGCTGCCCAGTGACAGCACAAGCAGTGTCACAAGCTACAAAAAGGGAAACTTCCATTAGAGAGTAGAAAGAAATCCCATGAGCATCATTAAACCTTGGAAGAGCTCCCAGAGAGCAGGAAAAGTTCCATCCTCGAGCTAGTCAAGCCTGGCTGTGGCACAACCTGACCCTGCTGGAGGTCAGCCTGGGATCAGACTCAGAGCAGAGGTTCAGAAGCTCAGACTTGGAGCAGAGACCCCAGATGACCTCCCAGCCTTGGTTATTATAAAGAAAAGATGTGGAGCTGTTGGAACGTGTCCAGAGAAGGGGCAGGAAAATGATCTGAGGGCTGGAGCAGCTCTGTGGTGAGGACAGGCTGAGGGAGCTGGGGCTGTTCAGTCTGAAGAAGAGAAGGCTCCAGGGGGACCTCATAGAGGCCTTACAGTACCTGAAGGGGCTCCAGGAAAGCTGGGGAGGGGCCTTTTACAGGGACTTGCAGTGAGAGGACAAGGGGTGATGGTTTTAAGCTGAAAAAATAGAGATTTGGGTTAGAGATCAAGTGGGAATTCTTCAGTGTAAGGGTGGTGAGACCCTGGAACAGGCTGCCCAGAGATGTTGTGGGTGATCCATCCCTGGAGGTGTTGAAGGGCAGGTTGGATGGGGCTTGGAGCAGCCTGGGCTGCTGGGAGGTGTCCCTGCCCATGCAGGGGTTGGGACTGGATAATCTTTAAGGTCCCTTTCAACTCCAAAAGTTCTGTGATTCTGCAAGTCCCCTATGTTGTGCTGAAGCTTGGGCTCACGGGGACAATCCCTCATCATAGAGTCATAGAATCATAGAATGGTTTGGACTGGGAGGGATCCTGGAGATCACCTACACCCATGGGCATGGGCAGGGACACCTCCCAGCAGCCCAGGCTGCTCCAAGCCCCATCCAACCTGCCCTTCAACACTGCCAGGGATGGGGCAGCCACAGCTTCCCTGGCCAACCTGGGCCAGGCTCTCCCCACCCTCACAGCACAGAATTTCTTCCTAATATCTCACCTAAATCCCCGTTCTTCCAGTTTTAATCCACTACCCCTTGTCCTCTCACTACAAGCCCTTGTCAAAAGTCCCTCCCCTCTTGTGGCAATAAGTCCCCAGCAGTGAGGCAGAAGGCCAGCAAGGACCTGCTAACAGGGGAGCAGGGGTGGAGGACACAGTGGTGGCCCCACCCTGGGCACCAAGGGGCCCTTTGCTCCAGCCACACTACGTTCCTGCAGCATTCTCTGAGCTTGTTGTTTTCTCCAATTAAAGCCAAGTGATGGCTCATTTCCTCCATCTGCCCCCAAGACAACTTCCTCCATAACCAGTGAGCTCTGAAGCCAACAGACTTCTCGTTTGATGTATCCCCCAGGAGTCCTTTGGAGACCTGCACCCACCTCCACTGGGAAACCCTCTCCACCTGCTCCAAGGTGCCAACGAGTCCTTTGTCAACTCTTGGTGGAGCAGGACAGGGAGATGGCTTCACCAGCAGGTCCATCCTCCCCAGAGAGCATCTCCTGGGGCTCCCAGGGAAAAAGGGTGATGATACTTGGACCAGACCAGAGCTTTGGTCCTGCTGCTGTCCCTCATTCCTTAGGTTGGCCCTCAAAAGAGGAGCCCCACAGCTGAAACTGAGCCAGCAGAACGTGGCAACATGCAAAACCATCCCCTGGAGGTTGTAAACAATGGGAAAACAGTGTGGAAATGTAATTAGCAAAGACAGTTAAGTTGTTCCACTGGATGGTTTTGGCTTATGCTCTTGAGGAGGTTGGTTTGCTCCGTACTCACCTTTAACAGGTGGGGAAACTGAGGCACGGGCTTTCCTTGGTGGGCAATAACTGGCGTGGCCAGGGAGCAGGCACAGCCCTGCTGAGAGGCCTGAGGACACCCCTGGCTGCCCCAGCCCCGAGTCCCACAGCAAAGAATCCTCCTCTTGAGCAGTTCCTGCCCCCGTGGTGCTGCTCCCCACGGGTGACAGAGCTCCTGGGCCTCCTGGGGAAGGTCAGAGCTGGATGCAGAGCTCGTGCTCCAGCTTATCAGGGAGGGGGGTCCCACACTCCTGCCCTTTGAACCCTGTCCCACTGCTCAGGGGGGCTTGAGGGTTACTTTGGGAGCTGAATTTTGGAGCAGAGGACCCCCAGCAGCCTGGCACTACACCCCACAGATGCCCTAAAACCATGTCAGTGTGAGATGGCCACGTCCCACCCCCTCATGGCTCGTGGAAGGTGACCACAGATCCCTCATCCTCCTCTTCATGGGGACAAGCAGAGGTTGTCCTGGGCTCCAGGGCTGTGCCAAGCTGGTTGGCATGAGCTGTGAGCCTTGCCTGGAGTTACCCACCAGCTTCTCCCACCTGCCCTGAGCTGTTGCCATCACCCCACTGCCCTGGTGGGACAGGGATCATGGATCCAGAGTGGCAGAGACCATCACCACGTGCTGGGGATTCCCCAGCCCACCCTGTTGGCTCCAGGAGGCACAGGAAGCAGCAGGGCATTGTATCCCAAAATAGCTGCCTCCTCACAAAGGAGAGGTTGGTGGAGAGCCAACCTGCAGGGCTCCAAGAGAGCCAGAGGGTTTCCTCCTGCCACAGGAAGGTGAGTGACTCACTCCTGTGGAAACTTGAGGGACATGGAGAGGCAATCCCTCTCCCTGGTGGCCAAATATCTGGAGACACATCTCCCATCCACTTCCCCTTGCAAATACCTGCTCCTGTAAATATCTATTCCTGTTTTGTTCCTTCTTATCAGATGATCTAGCTCTTCTGCAAATCCTAGAGGCTTGAGGGTCCTTGCTGTGGCTCCAGGCACATCCCAGGGCTTTGCCATGGTCACCCCAGGAGTGACGTGTTGGAAGAGAGGACCTGGCCAGTTGCCATGCTTGGAAACACCAGGAAACACCTGCCAGCAGTTAGCTGAGGGGAGGGTCTTCCTCGTGGTGTTTTCCAGCCAGGAAGAGGTAGATCCCAGTGCTGATGAGAGAGTTTGTTGCTTCTACCTCAGCCTGTGGTTCAGTTTCATTGGCAGCTACAAGCTCGAGAGTGATGGTGGGATTCATGGTCCAGACCATGCCCAGAGTGTCTTCCAACCTGCAGCTCTGTGGATTGTCCCAGTCCCTGTCCAGGCTACACCACCATGGGTGGGACAGACCTGTCAAGGGAGCAAAGCCATGGTCTGTTTTCCATGGGTTGGTTGTGGTTGGTCCCTCTCTCACTGCAAACTTCCCCCTTGACTTGAAACAGGCTGGGGAGTGTCTACTGGTGACCACCCTCTGCCTGTTCACTTAGCAGCCCAGGAGAGGCCATCTCAGCTGCTCCTTTCCAAAAAAGACCTGCCCAAATGGCTAAAAAGAAAATCAAGGAAAATCTCCCCCAGCATGAGGTTCTATGTCATGTGTGAAAGGGCCCTTTGGTCACCAGATGTCTAAGCCAGACACGTGGTCATGTTAAATGAGGCCCCAAATGTTACTACATAGGGCTGAGATGGGGGAGAAGAACCCATGTCACATGAGAGGACCTTGGCAAGGGGTGGTGGGGTCTCCCCATGGGTGTCCCTAAGGCAAGACATGATATGATTCTACCAGAGCTCAACCCAAGCACCAGTTCCTGGCTTTGGTGAGAGGCTGCAGGGTGAAATTCAGGTTGCAGCTAAGAAAACTGGGCCTGGTTGTCTACTGGTCTCAGAGAGACCCCCTGGCACTCGCCCAGTTTGAGACAGAGACTTAGAGTTCAGAGCAGTGGAGCTGCCATGGACCAGGTGCTGCTCCATCACTGGCATGTGTTGGCACCTTCAGCCTGGACCCAGCCTTCTAGGGTCCCCTGATCAGAGAATGACAGGGTAACTCAGGTTGGAAGGGACCTCAGGGCATCTCCAGCCCAATCTCCTGGCCATGGCAGGGACAGCTCTGGGGTTGGACCAGGTTGTGTAGGGCTTTCTTCAGTTGGGTCTTGAAAACCTCCAAGGATGGAGGTTGCACAGCCTGCTCGTGGTGGAGCAGTTTTCCCTTCTGCTCAAACTGGAATGCTGGTGGCACTGACCATGTTGACATGATAGTCAAGACTCACTCAAGCAAGTCTCCTTGGCCTCCACCATGGGAAGAGAAGGAAGGCAGCAGGCCCAGGGGACACCTCTCCTGGGAAAGGCCCATTGGCACCAGGAGCAACCCTGGGACATGGGGAAGGAGCTCTCCTGGTCACAGCACATCCCAGGCTGCCTCTTCCAAATCTGGATGCCACAGGTTTGCTCCATCCAGCCAGAAAAAATGACACTGTCATCAAGGGTCCTGTCTGTTTGCAGAGGACACAGCACAGCTCCCACTGTCCCTCCTCACCCACCCTCTGGGTCACACTGTCACCTGCCTCCCTCTCCTTGGGGATCATGGCATCATCATTTCTTTCCCCTCTCCTTGCCTGCTCCTCAGGCCCAATTTCCCTTTCATCTAGAGATGGCCCCACCAACATCCACTTCACTGAGCACTCAATTGCTCTTCTATTCAACTTGAAATCCTGTTCCTCTGATTCCAGGACTTGTCTGGGCAAAAACCAAGCAGAGAACCTGGGTTGGTCACGTAGACACCATTGTCTCCAAAGCTTGTCTGGCAAATCTGGACTTCCCAGGACTTCTTGGCCAAGAGCTAGAAGCAGATTCATGAGGAAATAACCATTTGACCTGGAGGAACTGGCTCCTGGTTGCCTACATCTCATTGAAGCTACATCCTCAGCTCACCAAGGATGTTGAACCTCATGCTGGTGACAAAGCCACTCCCAGCCAGGGGATCTCCAGCACACACCCAGCACTTGGATGCTCGTGCTCCAGGTCAGTCCCATCATCAATCCCAAGCCAAGGAGGAGGCCTGAGAGACTTTGGATTAATCCCTGGAACGTGACCTTTCAATGCTGGGAGTGGTGGGAGAGTTATTTTAACTGGTGGCACAGATCCAACTCAGAAACAGCAGCCAGGCCTTAGATAACAATATTGGCCTCCAGACAAGGACACCAACTGGGAGGGAGCCTTTGGGCTGCTCCTCTTCCTGGGGGTGGGTTATCATGGGGTGGACATGAGAAAGAAAGGGCTTCCTCTCTAACCTGGTTGGAGGTTGAAAAAATAGATCTCCATGATGGAGCACCCAACCATCAGCCTGTTTTCTCCAGGAGAAATCCATGGGGACCCAAACTCCCACCTCAACTGTTGCTCTGACCCCACTCCAGCCCCAGCCAGGGGAATGGGGACAGGACAAACAGAGCTCTGTGCTCCTCAGGGTTGGCTTTGTGAGCCCAGTTTGGGTATAACTGGTGTTTTCAATGGGAAGATATGGAAAAATGCAAGAAACTGGATGAGGAGAGGGGTTTCATTTGTAGGAGCTGAGTCACATCCATCCTCTCCAGGGGGGGGTTGTTGAGAAGTGAAGTGGGCCCAGTGTTGGTCTGTTTCAAACTGGGTCAATATCCATCTGAGGGATGGCCTGGGTGCAGGAGAATGTCACCAATCTTCTGCCAAAAGGCAGGAAGCAGGATGGGTCTCCAAGGAGGGAGGTTAAGTATTGTGAAGGTGTGATGTGGCACTTCCCATCCTCACGTACTCATCACACAGAGTCAGAGAATCCTAGACTGGTTTGGGTTGGAAAGGACCTTGCAAATCATCTAGTTCCAACCCCCTGCATGGGCAGGGACACCTCCCAGCAGCCCAGGCTGCTCCAAGCCCCATCCAACCTGCCCTTCAACACCCCCAGGGATGGGGCAGCCACAGCTTCTCTGGGCAACCTGGGCCAGGCTCTCCCCACCCTCACAGCACAGAATTTCTCCCTCCCATCTCAGCTCCAGCTCCCTCTGCCAGCTGGAAACCCTTCCCCCTGCTCCCATCCCTCCCTGCCCTTGTCCCAAGCCCCTCCCCAGCTTTCCTGGAGCCCCTTCAGGCACTGGAAGCTGCTCTCAGCTCTCCCTGGAGCCTTCTCTTCTCCAGGCTCAACACCCCAACTCTCCCAGCCTGGCTCCAGAGCTGCTCCAGCCCTCCCAGCATCTCCGGGGCCTCCTCTGGCCTCTCTCCAACAGCTCCGTGTCCTTCCTGTGCTGGGGACCCCAGAGCTGTTCCCAGCCCTGCAGGGGGGTCTCAGCAGAGCAGAGCAGAGGGGACAATCCCCTCCCTGGCCCTGCTGCTCATGCAGAGGTTGTTCAGTTTAGGGTCTAAAGGACTCACTGTGGTTCTTCAACACGAATCTCCCTGAGGACACAAAGGTTCTTTTGGAGGAGGTGAAGGAAATGAATTCAAAAGTTCCTTATTTTAAGAGCAAGTATTTTTTTGGAAACAAAGAGATTCCAGGGTGGAACCATGCAGTCCCTGCAGGGTGGTCCCTGCAGTCTCACTGCTGGGAGCTGAGAGCAAGAATAATGACCCAAAAAACTACTGTAAATGGTTTTCCCCTCCCCATCGATGGCAACCTGCTCCTGAGCATCTCTGTGGCTCTTGTCTGCTGGGACCTTCATGAGGAATAGATAAAAAGTGGGAGACATGGAATGCTCTGGGAGCTCTGCCACTGCATCCCATAAACCAACCTCCTGCTGGAGGAGCCAGAGCAAAACCATAGAACACCAGACTGGTTTGGGTTGGAAGGGACCTTGAAGATCATCCAGTTCCAACCCCCTGCATGGGCAGGGACACCTCCCAGCAGCCCAGGCTGCTCCAAGCCCCATCCAACCTGCCCTTCAACACCCCCAGGGATGGGGCAGCCACAAGTCCATCATGGTGCCAGGCTGTGCTTCCACCTTCAGGCTGAGCTGCTGGTGGGTTGGTTCACTGGTGGCCCCACAACATTAAGGAGGCAATTGGACCCCACAATCCAGCTGCCTGTGCCCACTGTGTCCCACCACCCTGCTACAAGGGCTCCGTGCATGGTTGGACCCAGACCTGCCAGGCTCTTCACCAGCTCAGCAAATCAATCCATCAATCAATCAATCAATCAATCAATCACTCTTTTTTAGGGCAGCTTCTCCCAGCTCTATTTTAGACTTGGACCATGATGTGGATGGATCACTGCTGCTGTTCTTTTTGGCTTTAAGACCTGTGCTTACCTGCTGTCTTGGACACCAGGATGAGCACACAACACCTTCCAGCACCACCAGCCACACTCAGGGCAACATCTCTCCTCTGGTCACCTCTTCCAGCACCTGCTGTTGTTGCAACTCACTCAAAGCCCCCAAACCAGAGATGTTGAGCAAGACTTTGCTCTTGGGTTTGGTTTGGGGCTTTCGGTTGGTTGGTTGGTTTATTTAAATCTCAGTCTTATTTACTATTTTCTGGGCAGAACTAGAGGAAGATGCAGAAGAAGAAGCAGCAAAGAGGCTGCATCTCAAATCCTGGGGTCAGTTCTGGGCCCCTCAGGACAAGAAGGACGTGTAGGGGCTGGAGCGTGTCCAGGGAAGGGCAGGGGAGCTGGGGAAGGGGCTGGAGCAGAAGGAGAAGGGGCTGGAGAACTTGTGAGGAGCAGCTGAGGGAGCTGGGGGTGTCCAGCCTGGAGCAAAGGAGGCTGAGGGGAGACCTGCTGGCTCTGCAGCTGCTGAGAGGAGGTTGGAGCCAGGGGGGTCGGGCTCTGCTCCCCAGGAACAAGCGACAGGACAAGAGGGAACGGCCTCAAGTTGTGCCAGGGGAGGTTGAGGTTGGATCTGGGGAACAGTTTCTCCCTGGCAAGGGTTGTCAGGGCCTGGCCCAGGCTGCCCAGGGCAGAGGGGGAGTCCCCATCCCTGGAGGGGTTTCCAAGCCCTGGAGATGGTGCTGAGGGACACGGGGCAGGGGTGGCCTTGGCAGGGCTGGGGGAAGGGTTGGATGTGATCATCTTCAAGGTCTTTTCCCACCCAAAACCATTCTGTGATTCTGTGACATTTGGTAGGAAACCTGGCACCTCTGCTGAGAAAGCAGCAGCAGAGCTGAAGATCACACCCACCAGAGATGAAGACTGACCCTGCTAGTCCAAGGGGTTTCTCAGAATCCTTGTGACACCCCCTCCCAACCATTCACCCAGTGCCACCACATCTGCCACCTCTGCCTGGCTGCTGGGAAACTGCCCAAGCTGCTGGGTTATTTTTAACACTCCCGCCCCAGTGGGTTGTGTTTGTTAAAGGGAGCCTGGGCTTTGCAAACACCTCCAAAAACAAGCTTGGTCCTGTAGGAGCTTGGAGGAGAAGTGAGAGGGGGTCAAAGCCTGGCCCCTCCATCACCCTCCTGCTCTGAAGCCCCATGGAGGGGCCCTGGGGTGTCACATACGCTCGGTGGGGAGGAAATGAAAGCTGGGCTGAAAAACCCAAACCTCAGCCACTGCTGGGGAGTAAAAAATAGACTCTGGGGTGGCTAAAGCCACAGAGCAAAGGCCTCTCTGCTCTGAAGCCAGGTGGAAAAGATCAAGTCTTGCTCCAGCAGGCAGCATGGGCATCAGGTCTACTCCAAGTGATTCATGCCACAAGTTGTCATAGAATGGTTTGGGTTGGAAGGGACCTTAGAGACCATCTAGTTCCAACCCCCTACATGGGCAGGGACACCTCCCAGCAGCCCAGGCTGCTCCAAGCCCCATCCAACCTGCCCTTCAACACCCCCAGGGATGGGGCAGCCACAGCTTCTCTGGGCAACCTGGGCCAGGCTCTCCCCACCCTCACAACCAAGAATTTCCTCCTGATGTCTATTCAAAATCTCCCCTCTTCCACTTTTAATCCATTCCCCCTTGTCTTATCCCTCCCTGCCCTTGTCCCAAGCCCCTCCCCAGCTTTCCTGGAGCCCCTTCAGGCACTGGAAGCTGCTCTCAGGTCTCCCTGGAGCCTTCTCTTCTCCAGGCTCAACACCCCAACTCTCCCAGCCTGGCTCCAGAGCTGCTCCAGCCCTCCCAGCATCTCCGGGGCCTCCTCTGGCCTCTCTCCAACAGCTCCATGTCCTTCCTGTGCTGGGGACCCCAGAGCTGTTCCCAGCCCTGCAGGGGGGTCTCAGCAGAGCAGAGCAGAGGGGACAATCCCCTCCCTGGCCCTGCTGCTCACGCTGCTGGTGACACAGCCCAGGACAGGGTTGGTCTCTGGGCTCTGAACACACATTGCTGGGTCATATTCTACCAGGTGGATGTGGTCCTGGGCAGTAAAAGTCCCCTGTGCCCTGTCTGCACCTGCTTGTCAGTTCTGGTTGCAGGGATTAGCAGAAAAAGAGTGGAGGGTCCCTTTCTGTGCTCAGCTCCCCCAGATGCCTCAGTCTTGGGGATGGCAGGAGGAGATTCCCACAGGGCCACGTCTGTATGATGTATGGACAGAGGGACTGGCTGCTGGTGCTTTTCTGGCTCCTGGTACTTTTCCAGCTCTAACTCCCATCACCAACACCTCTGTCTCTAATCAACTCCACTTCGGAGCTTGGTTGGCTGCTGGGAAGGTCCTCCCACGTCTCCAAAGCAGTGGATGCCAACCCCACCTGACCTCATCCCCTGCCCATCCCCTGTTCACCACCATGAACTGAAGCTTCATCCTCCCTCTGGATCAGTTTTTGCTGCCTCTGATTATACAGAATCACAGAATTGCTGGAGTTGGTTTCTGGGACACCCTCAAATGTTGCTGATGGTCCTGAATGAGAACAGCCTTGAGAGAAACTGCAGCCACCCTGGGAAGATGCAAACACAGATCTGCTCCCATGGGATATCCCTCCTGCTCCTATGGGATGTCCCTCCTGCTTCCATGGGATATCCCTCCTGCTCCTATGGGATGTCCCTCCTGCTCCCATAGGATGTCCCTCCTGCTCCCATGGGATGTCCCTCCTGCTCCTATGGGATGTCCCTCCTGCTCCTATGGGATGTCCCTCCTGCTCCCATGGGATGTCCCTCCTGCTCCCATGGGATGTCTCTCCTGCTTGCCTGGTCACACAAGGCAGGTTTCTGTCTCCCAGTTGGATGGCTGAACATGTTACCAGCCAAGAGACCATGAGAAGTGATCAAATGCTTGGATCAAGATCTGTTTGCCCTCAGATTTAGATGAGTATTCTTGACCCTTTCCCACCACCAAACTCGAGGCAGGTCTGCAGGCTCAACCCAACACATCTACAAACTCTCCTCCTTCCTTGCCTCCACTAAGGCTTTAAAGAACAACCAAGCCAGAAAAAAATGAAGGAGAAGTGAGATATCCCAGCTCCTGTGCCAAGTGTCCCACGGGCCCTGCTGCAGGTTTAAGCTGCACCCATGGGCGCAGCACAAGGCTCTGCTGTGGCCACCCTGACCTTCCTGCTCCTCCCATTCCTGGATCACATTCCTCCCTGCTAGACAACGTGGAAATGTTTTGAAAGCATCTTAGAAACCTGCTTGGCTGCCAGAACAGTTGAAAAATGAAGCTGTGCAGGGAAGCTCGGGGCTGCTTTCCAGCTGGGCTGCAAAGGGCATCGCCGCTCGCCTCCCTCCTCTGCAGCTGCACTAACCTGCTGCTTCTCCACTGGATTTCAAACATCTGCCTCTTTCTGGGGCTTTTTTTGAGCTGCTTTGGAGCTGGAAAATGGAGATTTTCAGGGTTTGGGGTTCCCTGGGCAATGGGTGACCTGCATGAAGGATGGATGTGAGTACAGTGGGTTAGGGAGGATGTCAGAGGGTAACAACCCTCCTTCCATCTCCCTCACACCCAAGTGAGTGGAGAAAGGTGAGGAAGTGCAAAAGAAAGGGGAAAAAAAAAGCTTTTGGGAACCCCTTGCTTGCTGGAAGCTGCTGGCACTTCAGCCAGGCTTGGAAAAGGTCTGATGAGAAGAGGACTCTCCAGGGGAGCACTTCACTGCTACAAACAAGCTTTTAGAAAAACATCTCCTCTTGCTTGTTGAAGCGTCCAGCAACGAGCTGCTGACCAAGCCTCTCTGCTTGGCCTGGCCATAATTGTTCACCCCTTGACCCGAACAAGCAGCCTGCTTCTTGTCTCAAATGGTTTGGCTTTCTCTTGGGGTGGAAGAGCTGCTGGTGTCCAGACCTCAGAGGGCCAGGCTGGGGGAGGTGGCGCCAGGCAGGGGCTGCTGAGCAGCCTCCGTGGCCCCCCTGGGCTGGAGCTCATGCAAGAACAGGCAACAAAACCCTGGACATCATCCACATCTCCATCCATCATCCCTCCTTCAAAGGGAGCCAGCCTGACTGGAGGAATAAACCAAGGTGCTGTGGTCAGGTTAATTCAAGCTTCAGCCCAGAGGTGTTCCCAAATCCCAGAGGGACAGGTTGAGCTCAAGCACCATCCTGGCAACCTGGCAGGACAGCACAGCTTCCTGGGGCTGAGCCTCACTCAACAGCTCTGCCCAGACACCTCCCTCCCTCCGTGCAAGCAACGAGCTTGTCCTTCCTCCCTTATCAGCCCCAAATAGCTGTGCCGTGATGTATTGTTTTCCCTCCTCACACACATTACATCAGAAGAGGGAAACAGGGAGATTTTTGTTGTTGTTGTTGCTGTTTTCTGGCTTTGCGGCCCCTTCAGCAAGTTCTCTGCAGCACAGTTTCTGTGCCAGGCTTTCCTGCCACATCCTCTTTGCAGCAGCTGGTGCCTCCTGAGCCTTTCTGCTTTTGAATAATAGATGGTCCTGGTGCCCTTGTCTTCCTCCCTCAGGGGCTTTATGGGGGTGTGTGTGTCCCCCCATGGCTGCAACCAGAATGTCCAAGGAGCCCCCCACGGGAAATCAGATCCAGCTGCAGGAGGAGGATCTGGCTCACACCCACAGACACAGATGGGGAATAACCCAGGGGAGCTCCAGGGCTCACTCTGTGCTCGTGGGCTTGGAAAACAACCAGGCCACCTGCACGTGGTTTCCGTGGGGTTTGGTCTCCAGCCTCATCCTGCCCAGAAACACTTCAGTCCCGTCCCCACCCCCTAGATTTAGAGGTTTTTCAGCACAGGTGAGTTAACCCCACTGGGGAGGTGAGGTTGGAACCGACCTCTGCATCCCTTGGCCACCAGTGACCTGCAGGGAGAGGGCAGGTTGTGATGCTGGTGGCCTCTCCATCACTTCTTGCAGCTTCCTGGGAGACCGTGTCACACCAAGACTCAGTGGGGACAGACCCCAGAGCATCCCCAGAGGGTGTGGGGGGGATATGGGGATCACAGCCCCCCCAGCTCACACCCACAGCACCCAAATTCAATGTATTTCCTAGAAACGTTAGGACCTTCGAAGGACTTTTCCCTCCACAGTATCACCCAGTTTGCCCTGATGTTCCTGTAGCTGTTTTGCATCCCAGCAGAGGGATTTTGACACAAGTCAGCTGCCCTGGAGCTGGATCCCATGGGTGGCTGAATGCAGCCCCCAGCAGTTCATAGGAGAAGACACAGCAAACCTCAAGCACACCTTCTGCCACAACCTCCAGCCATCCCCTCCCTGGATGAAAAGCTCCAAGGTTGGGGTGCAAGAGGTGTAGGATTCCCTTCCCCAAGGCTTTACCTGCATCCCCAGGGAAGAAGGATTTTGCTGGCATGTGGCTCCCAGGAAAATAAGGGGGGAGCAGGAAAAAAAAAATGTGACAGACCAGGCCCCCCAGATTCATGTGTCTCTAAAATAAATTCCCCCCACCTAAGGAGTTCCTGCCAAGGCAGCTGGTTTGGACTTCCAGCTTGCTGATTGATTGGTGGGAACTGGTCCTGAGAGCTAAAATTAGAACCAAAAATTAACCTCAGAGTCCCTTGGCCATCTCATGTTCCATGTCCCTTGGAAGTGAAGCTGGCTGGTGGCAAGGGAAGGGCTGTGGGACATCACCTGAGGGCCGTGGGTGCCCTCCCTGGGTTCCACGGGGCACAGCTGGGTGTCACCCACACTGGGACAGTGTCCCACATCAGCATGGCCATGGCAGGGTCCCCAGGCTGGGCTCACCCACACAGTTCTGAGGTTTTTCTTCCCCTGCAGGGCTGGTCCAAGGAGCCCCTTCCATCCATGTGACTGCTCCATGATTTGAGGGAGGGTCTGTGGGCTCTGTCACCAGGGCATCTCCAGTACTGGGATGGGGTGGGGGTCAGCAAGGCACTCCCGGAGGGTGGCAGCTCTATGGGGACCCTGTGGCTGCTGTGGGTATGGGGAGGTTGGAGGCAGTGGGGTGATCTGTCCCAGCCCAGGGCAGGGGTGATCCTGCCCTGGTCCCAGTCCCTGTCCTGGAGGGGGTGATGCTGCCCAGATCCCACCCATGCTTCCAGCCTTGGAAAGGGGGGGAATGGTGTCCCAGCATCAACCCAGTCCCAACCCCAGTGGGAGGGGAGTCTGGTCCCAGTACCATCCTCCATCCCATCCATGATCCCATCCCGGGTGAGGCCCCGGGGGGGGAGCAAAGAGGGGGGGTGATCGAGCTCCTGTCCCCATCCCAGCCCCATCCTTGTGGGGGGGG
>NW_009952159.1:1326008-1327324 GCF_000747805.2 Chaetura pelagica
GGGGGGGGGACCCCAGCTCAATCCCTACCCCGATCCCACCCAAGCTCCCATTCCCGGGGATGCTCCTCTCCCTTATTCCAGCTCCAGTTCCCACCCCCAGGGATGCAGGGGGGGAAGAGAGGGGGTCGTTCCCTGCTCCCACCCACGGTCCAGTCCCCGGAGGGGGGGAAGGACACAGAGGCCTGTCCCTGCTCCCTGTCCCAGTCCCCATCCCACCGACATTCCCAGTCCCTGCTCCCTGTCCCAGTCCCCATCCCACCGACATTCCCAGTCCCTGCTCCCTGTCCCAGTCCCCATCCCACCGACATTCCCAGTCCCTGCTCCCTGTCCCAGTCCCCACCCCACCGACATTCCCAGTCCCTGCTCCCTGTCCCAGTCCCCATCCCACCGACATTCCCAGTCCCTGCTCCCTGTCCCAGTCCCCATCCCACCGACATTCCCAGTCCCTGCTCCCTGTCCCAGTCCCCACCCCACCGACATTCCCAGTCCCTGCTCCCTGTCCCAGTCCCCATCCCACCGACATTCCCAGTCCCTGCTCCCTGTCCCAGTCCCCATCCCACCGACATTCCCAGTCCCTGCTCCCTGTCCCAGTCCCCACCCCACCGACATTCCCAGTCCCTGCTCCCTGTCCCAGTCCCCATCCCACCGACATTCCCAGTCCCTGCTCCCTGTCCCAGTCCCCATCCCACCGACATTCCCAGTCCCTGCTCCCTGTCCCAGTCCCCACCCCACCGACATTCCCAGTCCCTGCTCCCTGTCCCAGTCCCCATCCCACCGACATTCCCAGTCCCTGCTCCCTGTCCCAGTCCCCATCCCACCGACATTCCCAGTCCCTGCTCCCTGTCCCAGTCCCCACCCCACCGACATTCCCAGTCCCTGCTCCCTGTCCCAGTCCCCATCCCACCGACATTCCCAGTCCCTGCTCCCTGTCCCAGTCCCCATCCCACCGACATTCCCAGTCCCTGCTCCCTGTCCCAGTCCCCACCCCACCGACATTCCCAGGGGCTCCTGTCCCGGATCGCACCCTGGGGGGTCCCAGTCCCATCCCACCGACATTCCCAGGGGCTCCTGTCCCGGATCGCACCCTGGGGGGGCAGGGAAGGGTGATGGGGCTCCCGCCCCTCTCCCATCCCAACCCACATCCCATCTCTGCGGTTCCAACCCCAGGGCTGGGCGGTCCCGTCCCGGTCCTGCCCCTTTCCCAGCCCCGGGAGGGCGCGGTTCGGTCCCAAACCCGGCCCTTGTCCCGCTGCTGCCGGGACCGGCGGGTCGGGACCCGGGGACAGGGAAAGAACCATCCCCGGGGGGGATGGACC
>NW_009952159.1:1334387-1335746 GCF_000747805.2 Chaetura pelagica
CCTGTCCACGCACAGACACGAGTGGGGGGACACGCGGTGACCCCTGTGCACGCACACACATGGGTGGGGGGCCACGCAGTGACCCCTGTGCACGCACAGACACGGGTGGGGGGACACGCGGTGACCCCTGTGCACGCACAGACCCAGGTGGGGGGACACACAGTGACCCCTGTGCACGCACAGACATTTGGGGGGTCACACAGAGAGGTAGGCAAGGGTGGGGACCCCCCCCCCCTCTGTGCAGACACACAGGGGTGGCACTCGCTGCAGGGCAGGTGACACGGGTGACACGGGTGACACGGGTGACAAGGGGTCCCCAGGCACCCAGAGCAGGGAGTGGGGCACTGCAGGGGCAGAGCTGAGCCCCTGTTCCCCTCCTCGGGGCAGGGGCAGCTCACAGCCCACCAGAACTGCCTGAAAACCTCCCAAACTGACCCAAAGTCGGGGTGGGCAGAGCAGGGGTGGGCAGCGAGGGGGGCAGGGGCACCAACACTTCCAGCTGAGCACTCGAGGAACCTCCTGGGCTCCCTCTGCTCCTCTTTGCTTGGGCTACTTGATCATTTGTGCATTTCTTTCCCATCACCTCTTCTGCTGCTCAGTTTCTCTTCCTTGGGGAATTCACTGGCTGCTTCTCAGGGGTTTCCTGGACACACCTCTGCTAAAACCTGTGGGTCTGATTCCCTGCTTTATTTACTCCAGATTGTGTTTTCCCACCTATTTGCACGCTGGGGTCCCTGCTTCGTGTCTTTGTGGCTGTTCTAATTGGTGCTGGGATCAGCAAGGCTCTGCTTTCAAACCCTCTGACTCCTTTTAATAACTTTTAATAGCCCCCCCAAAAAAGCATCTCCTTCCCTGGGGCTGGGTGGCATCACTGCAGGGGCAAATTTAAGGGTGAAACATCTTGTTTCCCTTTCTGCTGCAGTTTTCCTATCAGCTTTATTGCAAAACCCATTTGGCAACCTGCTGCCTTCCTGTGCACAGGCAAGGGGCAGTAAAACCCACTCTCAGGAGGTTCTCCTGGCTGCCAAAATGGACCCATTTTCTTGCCACCAGGCGTGTGCCTCAAGTTCCCCTTTCTCATTTATACCCAAGCAAAGGGGACTTTGACCTTCACCTCCATGGCTGATGGGCTAAAATGCTTTGGAGTGAAGGGAGAGAGCCCGAAATGCTCTGCTAAGACCAGGAGCGTGGCTGCACCCCAGGGTTTTGTGGCTTAGAAAACCCCAAGAAATATTTCTGTCTCTCCTGGCTCCAAGTGGCTTTTCCCTGTCTCTGCCCAATGTGATTTTTATCTCCAGTTATTGACATAAAGCCAAAGCCATGAATAGTTTGCTGGCAGCAGAGCCTGCTGCTGGCCAG
>NW_009952159.1:1335772-1341564 GCF_000747805.2 Chaetura pelagica
CTAAGAAAGCCTCAGTGGGAACCCAGTCCATGGACAAAGACCTTCTTGTTCCCACGGGATGCACCTTAGTCAGGGCCAAGTTATTCCCCCCAAGTCCACCCCACGTGAGGTTTAGGTCCTGCTTTGCTTTTGAAGCAACTGCTGGTGTTGTGGTGGAGCTTGATAATTGTGTTATCCTGGTTATCTCCCACATGGGTAGAGTGTGTTTGGTTTTGCCAGGGTGAGGAGGGGGGGTGGTGTTGGTGGGTGACTCCCTTAGTGTGGGCAGGAGGCTGTGAGGACTCTGGGGAAATGTCATTTCTCCCAGTTATGGGGTTTCTAAGGTGAAACAGTTGCAAAAAGCAGGTGATGGACCAGAAACCGGTCCCAGACTCTTCTCCTCGTCTGACTGTTGCTTCCTCTGGGGAGCACCAGAAAATCCTGGAGGGCAAAACCAAGCTCAGATTCCTGGTATAAAACCAGCACGGAGCTCCTTTCTATCTCCAGGAAGCCTAAAATGAGCACCCTGTTCTCTCCCTGGGATAAACAAAACTCAAGGTTTGGGGGCTCCAACAGGATCTGCCCCCAATCCTGCGGGATGAGTCTCCTGGATGGCAGGGGAAAAACACTCCAGAAGCATCACCTTTGCTATCACAGGGAGGGAAGTGGTGGTGAAGGGATTCAATACTGGCCAGGGTGATATTTGCTTCCAGGAGGATCCATCCCTGGAGACCTGCTGTGCTGGGAATTGAGTCAGATTCAACCTAACAAGGGCAGCTTTAATTATGCACGACCAGCGCCAATGACTTTAATGCTTTTATCTAATTCCCCCTAAAGCCACAGCTCTGGTGAATCCAGATGTGAGTTCCCATGGTGTGGACAAAGGCAGGAGGTTTTAGCATTGCCTGGGAAGCAGAAGCTCAAAGGGGGATTGATTCAGTGAGGAATCCAGGGAGTTTTTTGAGGGAAACCAGAAATTCCCAGCAAGGAAATCATTTGGCTCAAAGTGAAACATTTTATTTGACCCACAAACAAAGGCTTAAAGTTTTTTTTCTAAGTTGTATCTTTTTACCCAAACTCTGTTTCCCCTTTTTTAGCTTGGCTGGAGTTCCTGAAAAACCCTCTAGGAAACTGAAACTCCCCCCTAAAAAAAAACAAAGCAAACTTTTTGATGCAGAAAAGAAATTCAACTCTGCTGCTTCTCAGCCTGGAGGCAGGAGGGGAAACTGAGGCACGGGGATGCTTCAAGGGAGCAGCTCCATTTCTGCCAGGCAGGGTGGCTGCCCAGTGCCCTCTGAGCTGCTTTCTGGGGGAAAAGAAGAGAAAAAATAGATCCTTCACAAGCTTATTTTGGGAAGAATTAGGGTTTCTGGCTATTTTTGGGATGAGGGAAGGGGTAAATTAGAACCATGAGGAATAAAAGAGGGACATTGCCAGGCAGGAAAGTGGGTGAAGGCCCTTAAGCTGCTTAAACTTGGTTTGTGGTTATCTTGGAAATGTATCTTGGAAGTATCTTGTCTTGGAGAGAAGCACCAAGGAGCAATGTTGATGGTGGGACAGGGACGACTGGGGATGTCCTCAGCCCACGCTGGTGGCCAGAGCCAGCCTGGAGGAGAAAGGCACTGAAGGTCACCAGGGGGGAAAGGAGCCAAATGGAGAGGGCAGATGAAAACCCTGCAGTTTGGGCAGGCTCCAAGTTCAGCCTGGTCCCATCTGGCTGCTCCCAACCAGACAGGCTGGGCAGCATCCGACCCCGCCGCCTGTTTGCTTTTGGTGGTTGAGGGTTTCAACCACAGTCCCAAAGGAGAGAAAAAAAACAATGCCAGGTTGTTCACTTCCCAGCATCTCCAGTAGCTCCTGATCCGGAGGGAGGATTGTGATGAGTCTACTAAAATGGTTGTAAATGAGGGCAGGGAAAACACCCACGCTCTCCTCGTGGCTGTTGCAGAGGAGTCGGTGGGGAGATGCAGAAAATGGATCCTGGTTTCCACCTCCAGCTTCCCAGGGCTTCACACTGGCAGAATGAAGGGCTGTATCTGTGAGGTCCTGTCAGTAAATTAATCCAGGTTAATTAGTTGGGAAGGTCTATTAAACCCTGTCGACCCCCCTGTGGAAACACGTTCATTGCAGCCGTGATTGGGATGCGCTTTCTTTGCTTCCCTGACTTTGCTTCTGCTGGTGGGTTCCCAAGCACCCAACACCACAGGATGGATGGGGACCCCTGGGATGGCACTGGGAATGCTGAAAAATGGGCAGAAACCAGGATTAAAGCCCTTTACTCAGTGATTCAGTATCCAACCTGTGGTCCCCTTGGGTGCTGCTCATCCCTAGGCTGCCCCTGACCTTCTCCAGTGACAGCCCCCACCTGCCTTGTATTGACTCATCCAAATACCCCCTGCCTGGTCATGGAAGATATTGTTACAGGAGATTTTTTGGGATGCTGGCATCACATGCACATGCCTGTGGGTATATATATATTTGAGAGCACGTGAGTGCCAGGGTTGCAACACTGATCTGCTTGGGGTTCCTCTCATCGCAGGGTTCCTCACCCGGAGAATCACAGAGTCAGTTTGGTGGGGCAAGAGCTGTAAGATCATTAAGTCCAACCATTAACCAGCCCTGCCAAGGCCACCAGTGACCCATGTCCCTCAGCACCACATCTCCAGGGCTTGGAAACCCCCCCCAGGGATTTCTCCACCACTGCTCTGGGCAGCCTGGGCCAGGGCCTGACAACCCTTGCCAGGAAGGAATTGTTTCAAAACTCCAATCTAAACGTTCCCTGGCACAATTTAAGGCCCTCTCCTTTTACTCTGCTCTAGTGAGACCCTCCTGTAGTGCTCAGTCTAGTTCAGGGGTCCCTAATACAGGAAGAATATGGAGCTGTTGGAGAGAGGTCAGAGGAGGCCCCAGAGATGCTGGGAGGGCTGGAGCAGCTCTGGAGCCAGGCTGGGAGAGTTGGGGTGTTCAGCCTGGAGAAGAGAAGGCTCCAGGGAGACCTGAGAGCAGCTTCCAGTGCCTGAAGGGGCTCCAGGAAAGCTGGGGAGGGGCTTGGGACAAGGGCAGGGAGGGATGGGAGCAGGGGGAAGGGTTTCCAGCTGGCAGAGGGAGCTGGAGCTGAGATGGGAGGGAGAAATTCTGGGCTGTGAGGGTGGGGAGAGCCTGGGCCAGGTTGCCCAGAGAAGCTGTGGCTGCCCCATCCCTGGGGGTGTTGAAGGGCAGGTTGGATGGGGCTTGGAGCAGCCTGGGCTGCTGGGAGGTGTCCCTGCCCATGCAGGGGGTTGGAACTGGATGATCTTCCAGGTTCTTTCCAACCCAAACCATTCCATGATATGATTGTATGATTATTGATCCTCCTTGGCATCCTCAGGGATCGCTGTTGCTTCCTCCCTCCCCTTGTCCCTTCCAGGGGCTGGATGTGTCACCTCAGGAGCTGGTGCTCGTGCCCTCAGGCCCGTGGGCAGAGCAGGGGGCAGCTGCCACTTCTGTGCCTTCACACAGCTTGGCTGGACGTGTCCTCTCCACTGCAGATGCAGCAGGGCTGGAGGCCAGGGGGTGGGCAGCAGCCACGGCCCCGCCAGACACTGCAGGGTTTGTCCTGGAGGTTCTGGGCAAAACTGAGAAGAGAAAATAAATAAATAAATAATGAAAAAAGAAAGGCTTTGGCATTTCCAGAAGGAGAAGGAGGAAGAGCACGACAGTGAGGACAAGGCTGCCTTGTGAAGGGTTTTTTGTCTCCCTGATTGTTCGGTTTGAGTTGACGAGAGAGCCCTGTTTGCTCCTTGTCCTGAAGGTGGGGATGTGCATCTTGGCACGTCCGTGCTGCAGGATGGCCCAGGCAGGCTGGAGGAGGTTCCCCACCTTGGTGGGCTTCAAACACCTCGTTGGGTTTTCTGGCTGGGGTCACAGGAGGCTGCTGAGTGATGGGCTGGAAGGTGGGGTCATCTTCCCCCCATCGGTGCTGCAGAGCTGGGTGACAGGTGAGGGGACAGGAGGGGATGCAGATGTAGTGGTATGGAGAGACCACATGCAAGGCTGAAACCTTTGGAGCTCTGTAACCCTTTCCTGTGCTTTATATGGCATCTGGTGGGGTTTCTCTCAGACATGGTGGCCTGTCCAACCTGTTTAATCGGGTGCCAGGTCTGTGGGAAACCTCTGTCTCATTGACCACAGCTCTGCAAAGCTTAGAGGAAAGGAAGAAGCTGTGGAGAAGAGCAGCTGCAAAGTGTTCTCTGATCTGGGCAAGAACTGTCACCTCTCTCCATCTCTGTTGCTGAGGACTTGAGTGTAACAGGGTGAAGGGTGATGGGACCAAAGCTGAACCAAGTGCAGGAAGAGCAAAACCCTGGGGATAAAACCAGAACAAGGAGAGTCCTGTCTCCTGGTGTTCATCACAGAGTGGTTCCCAAAGTTCTATTTGGGTTTTTGCAGACGTTGCAGATCAGCCAGGGAGTGAGTGTGCTTGTGGTTTCTGCCTGTGGTCTCAAGAAGTGTGAGACTCAGCCAGCTCTGCTTGTGGTCTCCTCCAAGGGGAAGGGCGATGAAATGGGGGAAATGTCATCAGGGATCATGTCCATGCCACATCTGGGTGGGCTGTTGGATCCAGGGACTGTAATTAGCTTCGTGGGATGGGCTGGAGGCATCACTTCTCCCCTTCTCCATCAGCTGTGAGTTGTCAAGGTGCTTTTTTCATGCTGTAGTGCTGTGTTTCCATGGGATACCAACAGGGTATCCCATGCTTCTAGGAGACCCTCCCTGCCTCCTTCCCTGCAGCATCTGAATTGGAGGTAGGTTCAGGATAGCTCTGGGTCAAGATGGTGCTTGTTTGCAAGAGGGAGCATGTCCACACCATCCTGCAGCTTGGTGGAACCAGGTTAGAGCCTGAACCCTTTAGCTGAGAAGGCTGGTATTGCCCTTTTCCACCTAAAACCATGGTGAGATTCAGGCCAGGGCACAACCCACGTGCTTGTTCCAAGGGCACCTTTACTCAACCCTTTTCTTCTCCCAGTCTCTGAGCTCCTGCCCTGGATTCATCTCCCTGTGACCCCGTTTCCCACGGGTTTCCCTTACCAGGGGGCACAGAGAGATCCAACCTGCCTCTTTCATGGGATGGGAGGAAAATGCAGTTGAATTTGATTCCTGGCTGATGGGCTCACTGAGGGATCGTGTGTCAGCTGGGTCGTGGGCTGTCCCCAGCACACAAAAGGGCCCTTGTCCCATCTCACACAGACAGTGCCAGACTCTCTGTGTCTGCAGAGACTCTTTTGAGCCCATTTTTGTGTCTCTGCTGCACGTTCCTGTGCATAAACCAGCTCTGAGCAAGCTTGGGCAGACTTACTGGGGGTGGTGGTGATGCTGGAGGAGCAACCTCAAGGTCAAGAAGCAGGACCAGTGAGGTGGTCATCGTCAGCCCACCACCAAACCCATTAAAACCCATCATTGTCATCAACAGCCAACCCAGGCAGTGCCCCTGGGGTGGAGAACACACTCCCTTGGGCAAGGTTTGGTTACAGGGGCCTCCAGGTGTTGTGGTGATGTTAGCTCTGCCAGGAGGAGCTGAGGACCTCTGAAGTCAGGGCTTTGCCAGTCACAGGGGTTGCTCACTGAAAAGCACAGTTCCCTTTTCTGGCAACTTTCTGCCTGGGGTTTTGTAGGACTCACCTTTCATGGTGCTCAGCCAAGTCACTACACGTGGATGGTTAAAGCCCTGGACTAGATGACATTTAAAGGCCCCTTCCAATCCCACACATTCAATGATTCTGTGATTCTATAAGATGCAAAGTGAGGATAAATGAAACTCCCTTTATCTGCTGAAC
>NW_009952159.1:1341638-1364740 GCF_000747805.2 Chaetura pelagica
CTGAACCATAAGTCCTCCATGCTAGGAACTACCTCGGTTGTGTCAACACCCAACTCAACAAGGCCATGGGTACACAATGTGTTGGCAGGAGGCATCCACCACCCCCCCTCCAGTCATTGTCACCTGCAGTGAGGTGGCACTGCCTGCCAGACAGTGAGCTATGCTTGCTGGTGGCTTTTGGGTAGACACAACCAAGTGTAGAAGGCAACAATGGCAGGAGGAGAAGGGAAGGGTGTAGGAAGAGTATAGAGTAATGATTGCTGCATGCAGTGTGTCACAGTGTGGTTGCACTGGGCTTCTCTTCTCTAACCCACCTCTTTCAGGGACTCCCTACCTCTGTCTCATGTAATGGAATCATGGGATTGTTTTGTTTGGACAAGACATTGAAGATCAAGTCCAATTGTTAACTCAGCAGTGCCAAGGTCACCACTAACCCATGTCCTTCAGCACCACATCTACATGGCTGGTAGGGGATGGTGACCCCACCACTGCCCTGAGCAATCAGTTCCAGGGCCTGAAAATCTCTTTCAGGGAATCAAATGTTCCCCAGATCCAACCTCAACCTCCCCTGGCACAACTTGAGGCCGTTCCCTCTTGTCCTGTCGCTTGTTCCTGGGGAGCAGAGCCCAACCCCCCTGGCTCCAACCTCCTCTCAGCAGCTGCAGAGCCAGCAGGTCTCCCCTCAGCCTCCTTTGCTCCAGGCTGGACACCCCCAGCTCCCTCAGCTGCTCCTCACAAGTTCTCCAGTCCCTTCTCCTTCTGCTCCAGCCCCTTCCCCAGCTCCCTTGCCCTTCCCTGGACACGCTCCAGCTCCTCTGTGTCCTGAGGGGCCCAAAACTCAATTCATCTTCTCTACATGCTGAAGGGCCAGGATAAGACTTGTGCTCCAGACCCTCCCCCCGATCTGTTGTCCTCTGTGTCCTTACAGCCTCTTTGCTTTCCCCTCAGGGTGATGGCAAACCTAACAACTCCTCCAGCCTGGACCAGAGTCATCAACAGCTCCTTGGACCTGGATCATGCAGGAAACAATGCCTACAAGTGCATATTTGATGAGGACTTCAAGTACGTTCTTCTGCCCGTCTCCTACGGCATCGTGTGCGTGGTGGGGCTCTTCCTCAACCTTCTGGCCCTCTATGCCTTCATCTTCAGGATCAAGACCTGGAACGCCTCCACCACCTACATGTTCAACCTGGCTGTGTCCGACACGCTCTACGTGGTCTCCCTGCCCCTCCTGGTGTATTATTATGCCATGGGGGACAACTGGCCCTTCAGCGCGGGCTTGTGCAAGATCGTCCGCTTCTTGTTCTACACCAACCTCTACTGCAGCATCCTCTTCCTCCTCTGCATCAGCATCCACAGATTCCTGGGGATCTGCTTCCCCCTCAAGTCCCTGCAGTGGGGACACGTTCGCTACGCCCGGAGGGTCTCGGTGATCGTGTGGGTGGTGACTGTTGCCTGCCAGTCACCCGTGCTCTTCTTCGTCACCACCAGCGTCAAGCGCGACGCCGTCACCTGCCACGACACCTCCAGCAAGGACCTCTTCGGCCAGTTCGTCATTTACAGTTCGGTGATGCTGGTGCTGCTCTTCTGCATCCCTTTCCTCATCATCATCATCTGCTACTGCCTGATGGCCCGGAGGTTGCTGCAGCCCACCAGGGGCATCTCCCGCCTGTCCCGATCCAAAAAGAAGTCGGTGAAGATGATCATCATTGTCCTGGTGGTCTTCATCGTTTGTTTCCTTCCTTTCCACGTCACTCGCACCTTGTACTACTCCTTCCGGAGCTGGGACCTCAGCTGTCAGACCCTCAATGCCATCAATTTAGCCTACAAGGTGACTCGTCCCCTGGCCAGCACCAACAGCTGCTTGGATCCCATTTTGTATTTCTTAGCAGGACAACGATTCATGAGGTTTGCAGGCAACAAAGTGCCCTGGAAGCCTCAAAACGAGGTGGCTCTGGGCATCGTGCCCAACAACCACCTGGGAACCAGCAACGATAGCGACACCTTATCCAAGGATGTGAAATCCTAGCTCTGCTCCGTGACAGAAAGGGTTCATCCCAGGTGTGGGGGGAGCTCAGGATGCTCCAGGCCCTGAGGCTTTTGGTGGTTGTGGTTCCTTGACTTGCACGTGTTCAAATAGACATTTTTCAGGAAGATGCTGTTGTGGTGAGACACACAAACCCCGTAGCTCTTGCCTCTTCATCCAAGCCTTCTTCTCCACTCAACCCTGAGTGGCATCTCTCCACCAGGGAGGCTGGGTGACCTCTATCGTGGTGGCCAAATCTGCTAAAAAAACAATATAATTAATAAATAAAACACCCCCTGAACGTCTTAGGTCATTTCCTAAAGCAGGAGCGTTGTGTGCAAAAGGTCTCCCAAAATAGATCCATCTGCCCTTCTCCAGATTCCCTGGCACGGGGGTAGCAGGAGGTTCTCTGTGCCTTGGCAGGGGAGGAGAGGCTTTGGGTCAGTGAGGAGAGTCAGCTGTGGTTCTGCTGAACAGGTCAAAGAAAATGTCAAGTGCAAATACCACCCACAGCAGGAAAGGATCTCCCACAGTTCCGTGGAGAAGGACCTTGGAGTCCTGGTAGACAAGAAGTTCTCCATGGGACAACAATGTGCCCTTGTGGCCAAGAAGGCCAAGGGTATCTTGGGTTGCATTAAGAACAGTGTGTCCAGCAGGTCAAGGGAGGTTCTCCTCCCCCTCTACTCAGCCCTGGTGAGACCTCACTTGGAGTGTTGTGTCCAGTTCTGGGCTCCCCAGTTCCAGAGGGACAGGGATCTGCTGGAGAGAGTCCAAGAGAAGCTACAAGGATGATGAAGGGACTGGAACATCTGCCTAATGAGGAAAGGCTGAGAGACCTGGGGCTGGTTAGTCTGGAGAGGAGAAGACTGAGGGGGGATCTAATTAATGTCTATAAATACATGAGGGCATCAAGAAGGCAGGGACAAGCTCTTGTCACTTGTGCCCTGTGACAGGACAAGGGGCAATGGGCACAAACTGGAGCACAGGAAGTTCCACCTCAACATGAGAAAAAACTTCTTTGCTGTGAGGGTGACAGAGCCCTGGGACAGGCTGCCCAGAGAGGCTGTGGAGTCTCTTTCTCTGGAGACTTTCCAGACCTGTCTGGATGCCTTTCTGAGGGATCTGCCCTAGTTGGTTGGGTTTTTTTGGTCCTGCTCTGGCAGGGGGTTCAACTTGATGATCTTTGGAGGTCTCTTCCAACCCCTGACATTCTGTGATTCTGTATCCCTGAAGAAATGCTCTCCCAGCTTCAAGCCATGGCCTCTGCTGGCAAAGCCAGGAGAAGACTCCCAGCTCCTGTCCAAGGGCTGGCTTCCCCTTAGAAAGGGTGCTGGTGAGCCTCCCATCCCACTGGAATTTACTGCTCTCTTATAGGCACCTCCAGTGTTGTCAGCATCTTCCAAAAGACCTGTTGGTGCCTCCCAACAGCAACATTCACCCTTCAAAAGCTCTTAGGAACCCGTAGCTTTCTTTCAGCTGCTGCCTTCAATCATCATCCCCAGCTCATGTAAGATTTGGGTGAGCTCTTCATGTCTCCTTTCTAACCCCCTTGCTAGTGACTCGTTTCTGCAGCACAGGAGTGAAGACCATTCCTCATCCCCTTGGCTGAGTGCTGCCACATCTTTGTTTCTGCTCAGAGGTGACAGCCCTCTGGGACCTTCACCAGCTTGTTGTCACCTGAAATCATAGAATGCCAGGCGGAAAGAGACCTCAAGGATCATCTGATCCAACCTTTCTAGGTAGCAATACTGTTAGGATGAGATGGTCTTGTCCAGGTGAGTCTTGAAAGTGTCTAGTGTTGGGGAAGATGCTGCCCAGCTGTTGCTGTTTGGTCTCTTCATAATCCCAGTAATCCCAGTGTTGCACTGAAGCTGGTCAGCATATCTCTTCCTGACAGTGTGGACCTTCCCTGGGAACTCTGGCAGCCCTGGGTTTAGGGATAAACATGGAGCTAAACTTAACCTCAGGCTTGGCTGGACTTGCACCCCTCATCAGCCAGGACAGTTCAAAGAACAACTGGAGAAAACATCCACAAAACACTTCACCAGGAGGTCAGCTTGGTCTTTCTCTGGGTAATTGTTGGGTTAGAGAGCCAAGAGCCCAGGTCCATGGTTTCCTTGTCCAGCTTTGCCACAAGGATGCTGATTCCTCACCCCCAAAAATGACAATGGCTTGTGTTGCAGCTCTGGGGAAGTCCCATGTTGTAAAAGCAGCCCTGGCTCTATTCTGGGATGAGGGAAACACGTTTCATCTTGGCTTAGACCAATTCCTCAGACCTCTTCTTAGTTCCTTCCATCCCCCCTTATGAAGTGGCTTGGTGGAGATAAAGACACGCCAGGATGCAACAAGCCACGTTCAGCTGAGGGAACCAGGACCTTTCAGGGTCAACTGGGAGGTTCCTGTGGTCCCAGTTTGGTGGAACCGTAGCCCCACGGAGAGTTTTTGTCCCAGCCAGTGATGTCACCCCCACAGGAGACAAAGGATGGGGCTGTCTCAGCTCTGAGCACCATCAGCAAAGAAAAAGAGGATGTTTGTGGGGTGGTTCATCTCATCAACTTGTAGGGTGGGGTTGGGTTAAGACAGGACTTGCATCAGGGCAGCCCCTTCTTTTTCCTGCTGCCTGTGGAGGGAGCTGGGCTTGGTGGGGAGGTCCCAGCACAGTCACCAGGGCGAGACAGCTAAGTGGGAGAAATGAATTCAACCAAAGCACTGAACTGGGACAAATGTTACTCCAGGCCAGGTCTTGCCTGCTCTCCTGCACTTGCCAAAAAAGCAACGTGAACACCAAGCTACGTGCTCTGAATAATTCAACAAAAAACCTGCTCAGTGTTCCCTCCTGCTCAGTGATCCCACCTTTCTCCCAGCTGCCTTCAAACCCCTGCCTTGGGCAACACTGCCAGGCCCATCCAGAAGGTCCCTCCATGGTCCAGGTCCCACACAAGCCATTGTCCCTGTTGAGCTGGAGAGAGGCTGGGGAGGCACCAACTGGGAATGTATCAATAGAAATGTTTTGTCTGTCTGTTTGTTTGTAAAAGCACTAACTTATACTAAAGAGAAGAGTGAGTTTTGTGATGACTCGACATGTTTATTTTTGTAACATTCAGAAACCTCAGATTTCTTTACAGTAAATAAATTGATTTCTACTCTGAGCCCTCTTCTGCCATCTCCTCCCATGGGTACAAAGAAGAGGGGGTACTGGGGACAGAAATTGTCGAATGTCACAGACATGTTTCAAGCTCCAGATCCAGCTCTCCACACGTGGGATCCACAGTAGATACCTCCAGCATCTAAACTCCCCTAGAAGTCCATGGAAGAGCTGGTTGCCCCAAGAGACAAGTCTTCACATCCTAGGGTGAGGTGAGATGGAGGGGGCTGCTGGAGTTCCCTCAAACCCAACAGCACATTGGGAAGGGTTTTACTTTATCTTGCTGCTGTCTCCCCTGTTCCAGATGGTCCAGTAACACCAGTGCTCATCCCACATCCTTGCTCCTTAGAGACAGAAAGACCTGGAGGCCTCAACAGTCACAGGTGAAAATTTGCTGTGGATACAGATTTGAGCATCCTAGTAGGTCCCAGGGTGGCTCCTTATGGTCAAGGTGAACCTCTGGACCTCAGAAACCACTGAGAAGGTCTTCAGACCTCCCTCTGACCCATCCACATTGGGCCATGCAGCTCCTTATGCTGTGCCCACAGGCACTGCAGACCCTTGCAGCACTGCCCCACCACTGCAACAGGCCAGCCTGAAACCTCTGATTTACCCCTTCAAGGTCTAACAAAAGATTCAGACCAAGTAGAAGATGGCCTACAAGAGACCAGTGCTCCTGGAGTCCCTTCTACCAAGTGAAACCTCCTCTGTGAATCTCTTCCTCCACCTAATGTCTCTGGAATTCAACTCTTGCTGATCCCACCCCTTCAGGAGGCAAAAACCCTGATAACATGTTGGATTTCATAGCTGATCTTTTTGGTTGTATCTCCATGGACTTGGTGGGTAGCTTCTCCTAGACCTCTCCTGTTGAAGCCCAGAAGAAGTTGCAAGATTAAGCAACTAATGACTAAATCTCTGAAGTAATTCAATGTCCCATCCCACAGATCATGTTTTTTCTGCTTCATCCAGCAGTTCCTGGAGCCACCAAACCAAGAGGTGTCACCCCATGTCCTTGAAACCTTCCTCAAAGGCTTCTCACCTTCCTCCACAGACACCAGGAGAAGTTGTTTCCCTGAAACCACCCCCAGTCCCCCTGACAAAGTAGATGTTTGGTTTTCTCTTGCAATTCATCTGCTCCTTGCTCCCCAGCCTGGCTTTTGCAGGGCCCTTCTTCTGCCAACATCAGGTGTCTTTGAGGACACATTCATCTCAGCTGATGAATTCATTGCAAACCCTGGACAAGTTACCTTGGAATCCACCTGGCAGAAATGAGAGCAGCTCTCATCCCTGATTTTCTCCAGCCTGTCAAGAAGTTTGGGGCCTTTTTGTTGATCTCCCAGCAATGGCTTCATGGTGCAGACACAGTCAATACCCATTGCCCTTCAGTGTGGGATGGAGAAGCACCTTCATGGTCCCCTGCACCACTGGAGAAGGCCTGGATGGCCAGTGCTTTGTGCAACCTGGTCTAGTGGGAGGTGGCCCTGCCCATGCAGGGGGGTTGGACCTAGATGATCTTCTAGGTCCCTTCCAACCCAACCCATTCCATGGTTCTATGACCTTTTAACAAACTTCCCAGCCTTTACAGTTCCCAAAACGTGAAGGCTCAAAAGCATCAAGCTGAAGAAGCAGCTTCAAACCCCCAAACAGTGAAACTGATCATCCCAATAATACAATTTCTGCTGATTTTCAGCCCAAATTTTTGGGGTCCCACCCCAAGGGGAAGCCATGAGGACCAAGGGCTGGCTCAGGGGCAGCTTTAACTCATGGGTTTTAGGACGTCACACCCAAGCTTTTCTTGCAGTGATTTATCTGGAGCACATGTGAGTCACTCAAACCCAAGAATGAGGATGAAGCAAGAATAATACCCACAGACAGGGAACACAGAGATCCTGCACTGACTTCAGAGAAACAAAAAAAACCCAACAACCCAAACCCCAAAACCACTTTTTCTAAGTATCTCTTAGCGCTGGGAGCACCAAGGGAAAGTTAAGAGCACTGAGGGTTCCCTGCCAAGAAAATAAATGTGCCGTGTGGGCTGGAGGGATGCAAGGTCCTTCTAGACCTTCCCAGCACCCCAGTACAGGGCTTTTCCTTCCAGATATTCCTTCTAGGAAGCAGACCCATCATCTGGCATAGGCAGAGCTTTATTGATACTGGAAACTACTGGGTACGTCCAATTCTTTTCTGAGTAATGAGGCTTGGCCTAATTTTTCTTCTGTTTTTTCACCCTGGGGCTTGATTTTCTAAGGACTGAGTCTTTCTATCTGTCCCTCTGAGTCCTGGGGGCCCACAGGAAAGCTGGGGAGGAGCTTTTCATCAGAGAAGACACTGGTAGGACAAGGGGTGATGGTTTGAAACTGAGAGAGGGGAGATTGAGGTCAGATATGAGGAAGAAATTCTTCACTCTCAGGGTGCTGAGGAGCTGGGATGGGTTGTCCAGGGAGGCTGTTGATGCCCCATCCCTGGAGGTTTTTAAGGGCAGGTTGGAGGAGGTTTTGTGCCACCTGGTCTAGTGGTTCCCTGCTCATGGCAGGGGGGTTGGAACTGGGTGATCTTTGAGGTCCCTTCCAACCTTCATGACTCGACGACTCTGTGATTTGTGATCGAGTTGGTCAATTCAATAGAGAGACAAAATTTCTACCCTGTTGAGCTGTTCTGAATTTCATAGAAAACAACTCACAAGGCAAAGAAGACAGAGGCAAAGGAGGCCTCAACCTTTATATTAGACACAGGAGAATCCACACCTAAGTCCTACATTCTACAAGCCATGGTGGCTTGGGAAAGTGTCCATCTCACCATCAGTGGTGAGTGAGGAAAGGTGATAGATGATGCCCCAAAGTAATAAGGAGACTGGGGCTGGGTTGAAACCAAGGGAAGAGATTCCCAAATCCCAGGGACTGATCTTATTGTTGCAGAAATCCCCCCAGATGGATCATAGAACCCTAGAATCAAAGGAGCTGGAAGGGACCTCGAGTCCAACCCCATAAGCTGCAGCAGGAACACCCAGGGCAGATCAGGAGGAAAAGCCAAGGCAGGATTTTCTTTGGAAGTAACCAAACCAGTGGGTGTTTAAACTATCACACCCGTCCCCAGGTTGGTCAGGGATTTATTTTAAGGCTTTCATGGGTTTAAGACCAATATTTGCAGACTCGTTGGCAAATAAATGCTCAGGAAAGCCTGAAAGTTTAAAATATCTTTTTTTTTTCCCCCCCCTTCCTTTCTCCCCAAACACCTGCAATTTTAAGCACTGGTCAAACACCAGCACCTCGAGGTGTGTTTGGGGGAACAGTTGGGGTGTTCAGCCTGGAGAAGAGAAGGCTCCAGGGAGACCTGAGAGCAGCTTCCAGTGCCTGAAGGGGCTCCAGGAAAGCTGGGGAGGGGCTTGGGACAAGGGCAGGGAGGGATGGGAGCAGGGGGAAGGGTTTCCAGCTGGCAGAGGGAGCTGGAGCTGAGATGGGAGGGAGAAATTCTGGGCTGTGAGGGTGGGGAGAGCCTGGCCCAGGTTGCCCAGGGAAGCTGTGGCTGCCCCATCCCTGGGGGTGTTGAAGGGCAGGTTGGATGGGGCTTGGAGCAGCCTGGGCTGCTGGGAGGTGTCCCTGCCCATGCAGGGGGTTGGGACTAGATTGTCATTGAAGTCCCTTCCAACCCAAACCAGTCTGGGATTCTATGATTCTTCACACAACACATAAAGGACCTTTCCCACCCTCCTGGGTTTGAACCCTGCCCTGTTCCTGCCCTCCCAGGGGCACAGGAAAAACAGCCCCCTGCACCCCAGGACCTCCTAACTTACAGATGAACAGCAAATCTTCCAGTCCCCCCAGGGAGCTGAAAGCTGCTGGCTCTGGCTCATCACCCATGAGATGAGCTTCAAGGTCTCAGCTCATCCCTGCAGGCTCCTGCCTTTGCATCAGAGGGTGTGCAAACCCACCCAAACCCCCCCACATCCAGGCTGGGCAGGTTTTGCAGCCCCATTTGGTGCTGCTGGTGGTAGAGCAGGAGGTCCCCCAGCAGATCCTGCTCCTCTGTTTTCATCACCTACTTTGACAAGACATCACAGAATCGTTTGGGTTGAACAAGACCTTGAAGTTCATTATGTCACAACCCCAACCCCACACACACACCCCCCCACACCTCCTTCCAAATCCTGGAGGAGCTCTGAGGTGCCCTCAAACCATGGAGCTCCCACCCTTGAAGTTGGAAAGAAAGGGATGGGGAGTTTCCAGCCGAGAGCCCAACTTGTGGAATGATGAGCAGGAGACCTTGGAAGACAGGGGAAGATGCATGGAAGACCTTGTTCCCCATAGCCCAGCCAGGATCCTGCACTGGTTGAACAGGGAAACCATTGAGCTGGACAGGCTGAACCCTGCGGCAGCAGAGTCCTCTGCTGGTGCTAAGGGGATGTGGCAGCAAGGGCCCCCATGTCCACCCTGAGGAGAAATGGGGTCCTCCATGGGACTGCTAATGATGCCTCAGGAACATCCCAGGACCACACCAAGGGGTGGGAGCAGAAGCCCAGGTCAGTGGAGTGTCAGGGCACCAGCAATGACTCCCAGACCCCATCCAGGATGTCCATCCTGGCATGGATGGCCACTCCAGGCAAGGTCCTGGTTTTCATTCCTGAGACTTTCCAGGGGATGGAGAAGTTTTACATTCCCTTGCGTGAGCAGAGCCAAGCCTGGGAGATGGCTGGAGAATCAGCTCCTCTTCCTGTGACCTGTGGTTTGGAGGACAGTGAAAGAGCCTGCTCAGGAGCTGCATCTCATCCAGCTCCATCCCTACCTGGCACATGGAGGCTTGGTGGTCTTTGGGCATCTTTTCACCCTTTTCTCCCCAAAACTGGGGCAAGCAGGTTGGAAACCTCAGGGTCACTGAGATGCTGAGGGGGCTGGAGCATCTGCCTGTGAGGAAAGGCTGGGAGAGCTGGGGCTGCTCAGCTGGGAGAAAAGGAGGCTGAGAGGGGGTCTGATCAGGGCTTGTAAATATCTCCAGGGGGTCAGGAGGTGGGGCCAGACTCTGCTCAGGGGTGCCCAGGGACAGGACAGGGGGCAATGGGCACAAACTGGAGCACAGGAGGTTTGACCTGAATGGGAGAAAATAGTTCTTGCCTGTGAGGGTGGCAGAGCCCTGGGACAGGCTGCCCAGGCTCAGAACAGGGCTGGTTCCAATACTGGGAGCATCCTGACCAGGACCCAACACACCTCAGAGCTGCATCCCAAGGGGCTCCCTTAGTCCATGACCCAGAAATGCCTTTATTTTTTCACTGGCTACCAAGAAAGCCTCCCTGGCCAACTGGGAGCTGTTCAACAACACAACTTGTTCCCCAAAAAGCCACTGCAGAGCCACCCTGTGCTCAGCAGGTGCTGACACTCCCATGTCTCACCCCTCCAGCATCTCCCCAGGGTTAGCTGAGTTAAAAATGACCCAGTGGGGATCGTGGGTGGGCATGGCTGGCACCACACTATCATGTCTTCTCCTTCAGACCCCTCTGGATGCCAGGGTTGGCCACCAACGGGGTCCTGCTCACCACTGCTGTGTGAAGGCAGATGGAAAATCACAGGAGTTTCCCCAAGGAAACATGAAAAGCCCTGGAGGAGCCTCCCTGCTGATGTCCCCACATCTGCTCTTCATTAGGCAAATGAGCTGTGGGTTCCTGACTGGGTGGTCTGGGCTTGGGGTGCCCCTTTGTGGTTGGCTCCTGGGGTGATGTGTTGGGGTTGGGAAGCAATTCCAGTGCTGGAAAGGGTAACAGTTTGGAAGTGTGGGCTTGGATGGAGCAGTATCCATATGGATGGTGGCTCCAGCCAGGGCTGTGGGCAGCGACCAGAGCCCAAGTCCCATGGTCCTGGTTCCAGTTGGTGATGAATAACCCACTGGTCTGAGCCTCGTCCAGACTTTCTGGGATCGTTTCCTAGAAATTCCTCATCTCTTCCCAGGAAACACTGCCCAGATGTTACAACCCATCTCAGCATCTGGCTGGTGATGTGGGGCTTTCCCCTCCCCAGCACGAAGCCTGGAGGACAAGCAGCACTTGGTGACAGCCCCTTGTGGTACCCAAAGCCCCTCATCTCCCTTTTGGTTTTGGTCCCAGTTAGCCTCTCGAGTTCCAGTAACTCCTCAAACATCTCCAGAGAGGCAGCTGGGTTGAAATGATGACATGAAAATGAATTGGTAGGAGCTGTTCTTCCTGCTGGTTGCCCGTAGATGGAGGAAGAGAGCTTCACCCCTTTGGGTTCCCTCCTTCAGCTGTCTGGAGGACTCAGATCCTGTCCTGGGGTTCTCCTCTTCCTCCCTTGGGTCCATCAGAGGCCTGGTTTGGGTGATGTCATGTCTGTTGTCCATGACCTCCACATGCTACCCAATGAGCCCACGAGGAAGAGAAGGTCCCTCCAGGAGACCATGACACTCAAGATGCTGCATGAAACGTGGCCCTGGGGTCAGCAATGATGCTGTGATAAGCAAAAAAAAAATGACTCCTCCTGGCTACAACTGGTCCACGAGACAATCCAGGACCTGCCTTCTGGGTACCCATCCCATGGGGCTGCTTCCTCATCATCCTGCCCCACTTGCCCACCACCAAGCCCCACCAGTGAGCACCCCCCACAGGAGCTGCTTTGAAGGAGCCCAGGTCCAAACCCTGCCCAGCAATGGTGCAATGATTAATCTGGACATTCACAGCCCAGGGGCATGGATCTGGCCAACGTTGTCCAAGGAGGCTGGGTCATGCCAGGTGAGCACCACAGAGAACCAGGCCTTGGTGGGGAGAAACATTTCCCTCACCATGGGGAGAAACATTTCCCTCACCATGGGCAGAAACATTTCCCTCACCATGGGGAGAAACATTTCCCTCACCATGGGGAGAAAGGTTTCCCTCCAAGCTGAGCTGCTGCTCAAAGATCCACCTAAGTTGAAAAGGAAATTCACCCAGAAGGGAAAAACTGAACTCCCAGAAATCAGGGGTTTTAGGAGATTTTTATTCTTCTCCTCCAAAACGACCCAGTTTGTTCAGGAAGAGCAGAATTATTCCCCTTTCCCTGATATGAAACACTTGCCTTTTCACCCCCAAGAAAGACTTTTTCAACAGAGAAATGACTCTTTATTGTTTTTAAGTGAGCAAAACACAAACAGCCAAGGCTTAAAAATAAAAAATAGCAACAGAAACGACTCCCTTTGACCTCCCTCTGCCCAGGACCAGGTTTTCCTCCTCAATTTTCCCTCCACCACCCAGCTGAAAAGAGCCTCCTGCCCCAGCCTCCCCTGTTTGCAGGGTCTGTCCAGTTACCAGTTAATGGGATGGTTGTGAAACTGGTGTGGGAGGAGGAGGGGGGTCAGAAGACTGTAAGAAACCCGAGTCAGGAGGAAAAATATAAGAGAAGGACTTTGTTGCTTCATTGCCCTGCAGATAAAAGCCTTCACACAGGCAGGGGCAGGAGAAAGAGCAATTCCTTTCCCAGCTGAGAGCAAATGTTTACCCTGCACGATGGAAACTGAGCCCAGGTGAGCTCAGCTTTCAAGACATGCTTTAATACCACCCAAAAGGGCCTCTTTTGTGTTGGCACCCGGAGGTGTCCTACCCACCAGGGGATTTCCTACAGGTGGCTGAAGATATCCTGGTAACAACAGGGACACCTTTTAAACCTGTTGTGAAACGTGGGTTGTGTATCAATAGATAGTTTTCATAGTTTTCTTTTCTTTTTTTTTCAACCTGTTGTGCATTTTTTGTGTGTGTGTGTGTATTTACAGAAACCTGCCTGCCCCATCCCTGGCAGAGGCCACCACCTGGGAAAAAGGGACAGGGGTAAGAAATGTGATCCCTGCTCCGAATCACGCCCTGGTTTGTGGCTGCAGGGGTTGGTGAGATGGAGGTGGGGTTGGGGAGAGTGATCAGCTCTGGGAAAGTTCCCTGCCTCACAGACTTTCCCACTGCCATGACCTCTGTGTGTCACCTTCTCTCCTCCAGGTAGGACGTGGGGTTGGTGATGGAGGATGAGCTGCAGCAGCTCTGACCCCCCTGCTCCATCTCTTGGTGATAGAATCATGGAATCCCAGACTGGTTTGGGTTGGAAGGGACCTTCAAGATCATCCAGTCCCACCCCCCTGCATGGGCAGGGACACCTCCCAGCAGCCCAGGCTGCTCCAAGCCCCATCCAACCTGCCCTTCAACACCCCCAGGGATGGGGCAGCCACAGCTTCTCTGGGCAACCTGGGCCAGGCTCTCCCCACCCTCACAGCCCAGAATTTCTCCCTCCCATCTCAGCTCCAGCTCCCTCTGCCAGCTGGAAACCCTTCCCCCTGCTCCCATCCCTCCCTGCCCTTGTCCCAAGCCCCTCCCCAGCTTTCCTGGAGCCCCTTCAGGCACTGGAAGCTGCTCTCAGCTCTCCCTGGAGCCTTCTCTTCTCCAGGCTGAACACCCCAACTCTCCCAGCCTGGCTCCAGAGCTGCTCCAGCCCTCCCAGCATCTCCGGGGCCTCCTCTGGCCTCTCTCCAACAGCTCCGTGTCCTCCCTGTGCTGGGGACCCCAGAGCTGTTCCCAGCCCTGCAGGGGGGTCTCAGCAGAGCAGAGCAGAGGGGACAATCCCCTCCCTGGCCCTGCTGCTCACGCTGCTGGTGACACAGCCCAGGACACGGGTGGGTTCTGGGCTCCAGCTCATCCACCATCAGCCCCAGGTCCTTCTCCTCAGGGCTGCTCTCAATCCTCCCTGCCTGGATTTGTGATGACCTCCATGTGTTTGTCATTAGATCAGAGATAAAAGCTCTGGCTGAAGCAGGTGAACCTCTGTCCCCTGCAGTGAGTGCTCCTCAGGGAGCAGAGCCCAGATGTTGGCACAGCTGGTAGAGCCATCAGTGCTCCTGTGGGGTGAACAAGGGAGCTTCTCCTGGAGGAACATCTGAGCACAGTGGCTGCTTCACCTGTTCCACATGGAGATGAGCCCCTTTCCAGCTGGTCTGGAGAGGCAGCACATGCTTAGCTGGAGATGAACATCTCTGGGAAGCTCCTACCTTCCTCCAGACATGAAGGTGTCTGCACCAGCTGGACATCCCACCCTAGAGGCCTAATTCTGCTTTGATGGGTACAGATGTGTTTTTAAAGGTCCATGTCTGAGCCTTGAAGCTGCTGCTTAGATTCCACAGGGAGAAGCAGTTACCTCCAGAGGACATCTCTGAAGAAGGCATCAGATGTCCTAGGAAATCTCCTCCTCTCTGATGCTGGAGTCTCCTCTCAGACTTCCATGGTTGAAATCTACCTGCTGAAACAACCTTCCCTCAGGAGAGGCATCCATACATACCCAGGTGCCCTGCCAAGCCAGGTTCACCATCCTGGTCACCTTAAAGATGTTCTCCAAGTTGTGGAAAGCATCAGCCTTGAGACTTGTGAGAGAATTGGGTCCCAATTCCCACAACCACTGCTCTGGAGAACATTCACTCAGGACATCCCACACTCATGGAAAGCAAGGTGAGGATGGAGCAGGAAGGATGGGGGTGGTACCTGGGCCTGCACACACCACAGAAGTGCCTCTCATGCCTATTTCACTTCAGATGTTTCCTCCTTAGACTGTGGCACTGGTGCCACTGGTGGCAACTGGTTGGACCCCTGAGCTTGGAGGCTGGTGGTTGAGCACAGAGAGCTGAGGTCACAGCTGGTTTGGGGGACAAACAAGTGGGATACTGAGCTGGTGAGAAACCACTTGGTCAAAGGATGGCTGAAGAAGCATTTGTGGCATGAAGAGGCACCTACTTGCTGCCTGACATGGGCATTTTGCACCTCACAGACACCAGGGGCGTGGGGGGAAGGAGAGAGTGGGGCAGGAAAGGTTGTTCCAGGTGGGAGAATCAAAGGACTGAAGCTCAGTGGTTTCCTGGGAGGTGTGATGGTGGCTCTGGGCACAAAGTGCCACCTCTGCTGGTGCAGTGGAGCTCTGGGGAACCCCAGGCAGTGCTGGAGGATGCAGAGGCCCACGAGTCACTTGGCTCTCAAAGAGCATTTCTGACCAAGGCTTGGAGAGGATTTTGAGGCTCAAATCATTAAGTCTCCAACCTTCACAACAAAACCTGTTGCTGGGCTCCTTGGTCTCAGCAACTGGGGGCAGAGCAGGTCCCATATGAGGTGGGATGTCCAAGCCCTCTGCTCCAGCTCCTCACCCTTGCTGCAGCAGCAAGGTTGGCTTTCTGAGGACCTTGAGCAACTCTAATCAGCCTCTCCCTTGGCCCAAACAGTCCCAGTACCACCAGTTGCTGGCTCCAGCCTGTGCTTGTCCCCCAGGGCCTCTTGGCTCTTTACCTTCAGGGACATCTTGCACCTTTCACCCACCAGGGATAAGGGGACAAAGCCACAGAGCCCACATGGCTCCTTAAACAGTGGCTGGAAGTCCATCTCCTCCAGGAATTCCTCCTGGTACACCTCCCCCATCCCTCCCAGTGCATCCAGGTGGGGGCAAACTGGCCCCCAGTTCAACATAAAGAGAAAAGGTGGAAAAAAAACCAGATTAAAAAATGGGAGCAACCACCCCCTGCCCCAAACTGCCCCTTCAGGCCACTGTGCTCACCCAGGCTGGCAGGGAAGGGATGTGCTCCCAGTTGAAAAGTGCTCCCAGTTGAAATGTGCTCCCAGTTCATAAGCACAAGGAGAGTGTTTGGGAGGAGATAAGGGCTGATACAGACACAGGGAGCTGGGCTGAGATAATGTTCAGGAGAACAACCATGGGCAAAGCCCTGCCAGGCTGCAAAACAGGGAAGGATTTCAGCTCCACAGGGATGCAGCCAGGGCCAAGTGACCCTGGGCTGTTCCAGAGATAGGAGAGGGACACCCACTGCCAGCCTTGGGAGTTTGGACACGTCCTGCCCCTCTGGGAACAGGTCCAAAGCCATGGGTGTTCAAACCAGCTTGCTTTGCTCTGCTGCCCTTTGCATTCCTGAGGCTGAAAATTGTCTCTGTCATGAGCTGGTCTGAAGCAGCCACCAGCATCTTGACCCAAGCAGGACTCAGGAGCTGATGGTAACTGGGATCAAGTGGTCTGGAGAGGGTGGAAGGGGTAAAAAATGGTCCTTCAGCAGAGCTGGATGCTTTTCCAAGCAGGTCGACAGCACGTGTGGGACCTGCCCCATGCCCTGCATGTTCCCACTGACCAGTCCTGACCTGCAGCTCTTACCCTGGTCCTACTCAATTTGTGGTGCTTGGAGCAAAGTGTGTTGTAGAAGGGAAGGGGTCTCCTAGGATGGAGCCATGGGGCTATGCCAGGAGGAGAGCTGGCCAAAAATCTACCCATGGACAAGAAGCAGCTCCCTTGTCTTCATCTAGAGAGAAATTCAGACAGTCACTGCTCCAAACAGGGGGTCCAGCACAGCTCTGCCCTCCTCCCTGTGGGATCCAGGCTTTGGCCCCTGCTCCAGTTCTCTGCAACATCATGGTTAGATGCAATCACAGAATCCCAGACTGGTGTGGGTTGGAAGGGACTTCAAACATCATCTAGTTCCAACCCCCCTGCATGGGCAGGGACCCCTCCCAGCAGCCCAGGCTGCTCCAAGCCCCATCCAACCTGCCCTTCAACACTGCCAGGGATGGGGCAGCCACAGCTTCTCTGGGCAACCTGGGCCAGGCTCTCCCCACCCTCACAGCACAGAATTTCTCCCTCCCATCTCAGCTCCAGCTCCCTCTGCCAGCTGGAAACCCTTCCCCCTGCTCCCATCCCTCCCTGCCCTTGTCCCAAGCCCCTCCCCAGCTTTCCTGGAGCCCCTTCAGGCCCTGGAAGCTGCTCTCAGGTCTCCCTGGAGCCTTCTCTTCTCCAGGCTGAACACCCCAACTCTCCCAGCTTGGCTCCAGAGCAGAGCTGCTCCAGCCCTCCCATCACTTCAGCCTCTTTCCACCTCTGCATCTTTAATGACCACACTTGAGCAAAGCCTGCTGAGGTTTGAAGTGCCAGGTCAGCCTGCCCTGGACTTCATGTCCTGGTGGTCCCCGTGGCTGCCCAGCTGGCACAAGATGAGAAACTGTTCCCTCTCCATCCTCCTTCCCTCTGTGCCCTGGGGAATTTCCATTCTTGCTTTCCCTCTGGATTACACTCCAACCCTCAGGCCACACAGACTGGCAGCAAATAGCCAGGCTGGTGGCAGGGACTAGTGTTTAGGGGAGAAAGGAGGTGTCCTCATCCTCTGTTGCTTACAAGGTCTGAAAGCTGAGGGGTTTGGAAAGGGATTCACCTCTGAGGACCCCCAAAATATCCCCATGGGATCCCCATCTCTGGCCAAGTGCTCAGCCAGGCCAGGAGAGTCGCACACCTTTTGTCCTGGAAAAAAAAAAGGAGGATATCTCCATCCCAGGGGCACCTCCAGTTCCTCATAACACTTCTGCACCAAGAAGAGGGTCTCTGGTGTAGCCACAGGACGTGGTGCTTTTACACCCAGGTGTAAATCTGCAGATGTCAACATTTCTTGGGGGAAAAAAAAGGGGTTGTAATGGAGCTCAGGGGGGCAGATGGACCTGGACCATGAAGCCAAGGCACTGGGGAGAGGCTGGCCCACTAGGAGCTGAGGATGCTTCTCCTGAGCTTTTCCCCTCCTTCTGCAGGAGCTCAGGGGGGCAGATGGACCACGAGGCCAAGGCATTGGGGAGGTTTTGGCCCATTAGGAGCTGAGGATGCTTCTCCTGAGCCTTTCCCCTCCTTCTGCAGCAGCCATGCAGGAGCTCCTGGTGCTGCCAGGGAGCTGTGAGCAGCCCAGCTCAGTGATGGATGGGGTCAGGACCAGGTATTTGTGGTGCTGCAACCGTCAGAGCGGCGACCGCCCGGAGCTCGGACGGGGAAGTTGGAACGTCCTGGCCTGGGGCCAGCTGATCTGGGCAAAGCCAGAACAAATATTCTTCTGAGACTAATTCAACTGAGGCTACGTGTCGGGTAAGGCACTGCCTGCCTGGAGCCTGCTGGCTGGAGCAGATGGCCAGGAAGGCTGTCCCTGGAGGAGTGTGGTCAGAGGGCACTGTCAGCCCTAAGCAGGGTGACCACACCGTCTCTTCTGGGCAAAAACCCAACCACCAGACTAGAAATGGCCATAAAAACATGTTCCTGCCTGGCCCAAACCTCAGGCTAGGAATGTTGACAGAAACATGCTTCTGCCTGAAGCACCCTTTGGTTCCCACCAGCCCTGGTTGTCCCAGGACTTTGTGTGTGTGTCAGGGAATGATCAGGTCAGCCAGGTTCTCACTGTGTCTTCCAACCTTGCCCTGGGAAGATGTTGATGGTGGTGAGACTGCCTGGACCCCTGGCCTAGATCATGATCTCTCTGAAAAAAAAAAAAGGTGTTTTCTGCAACAACATTTGCTTTCAGGACAATAGAATTTCCTCTCATTGAGACAGTCACATGTAGAGCTGGTCCACTGGGTGGATCTGCTGCAAGATGCTGTGGGCTTTCCCTTGTGGAGGTCCATAACAGTTCAACCTCTTGAAAAGCCTTTAAAGCTCTCAGGTCATGAAATCCTTCCTGATCTAGCCACAAGTGTGTGCTCCATCCTTGGAGAGGACAGCTGTGCAGCCAACCTATAGGGTTGACCATGCCTGGGCATTATCTTGATGGGTTTGAGTTGGCACAGGCCAAACCCCTGCCTGGCCATGGGTAGCAGGGATTTAGCAGGGGAGGTTCAGTGACTCTAAAAGGTTGGCAGTGAAAAAGAAAGCTCTGACTGAAGTGCTGTAGACAAATGAGGAAATGAGGAGCTTCCTCGGAACTGAGCAGCTGAACACAAGGAGGAAGGGTTTGCAGATGGAGTGAAAATGAACTGAGGGTGCAGATGCAAAGCACTGATATAACAAGTCCATAAAAAGGTCCTCCAAGGCAGCCAGAGTAAAAAAAGGAGGGTAAAAAATGTCACTGGAAGAAAGAAAATGTCCTGCAGAAAGTCCACGTCATGTCCAGAAGGGGAGGCAGGGAAGAGGTTGTGAACACAACAAGCTGGAAGGAAGAACCCACCTGAGTGCAGGTGGAAGATTTTGGGGAACAAGTGGCTAAAAGTTGAAAAATGAAAAAACAGGAGCCAAAGCCCACAGTGAAGAGCTGCAGAGCTTCTTGGTGCTCATAAAAGCCACTGTGCTGAACTGCGTGGTGGTGAGGAGGAACATCCCAGGAGCTCTCCCCATCCTGCTGTCCCATGGGGAGATGGGTGGGAGCTGTAAAAAGTCCCCTTGGGCCCACGGGCAGGGTGGGAGAGGCCCCAGGGCAGGACAGTTAGAGGGAAATGTCCCCAGCACTCATCTCCTCTCTCAAGTGGCAGGACTGGTGATGAGGAGGAGGAGGGAGCAGACAGGACGGGTGGTGCAGGGTGGACACAGTGCAGGTCTTTGGAAGATGTGACTGGTAAGGGTTGGTCAACTGCTTGAGATCATCACAGATGAGAGGCTGTGGGGTCAAGAAGAGATCTGGGCCACAGAAAGTTTCACTGAGGCTTTGCCTCAGTTTCTCCTCTCCCACAGCACCAGCTCCAGCTGAGAGGACCAGGGCTGCATGCAAAAAAAGCTCCATGACCCAAGGAGAGGGAGGTCTTGTTTCTGCTGGGGGGTTTCCATTTTCTTTTAGCTCTTTGTCTTGCAAACAGGCACTGGAGACACTTCCCCTCCTTAGCACGTGGTTGGCACCACCAGAGGGAAGGACCTGCCTCAGCCAGGACCTTGGGGTGTCTCTCTGGTCTCCAGCTGTGACACTCAGCAGGGCTGTGAGGGATGAAAGCAGCTTGGTTCCCCCTTGTCCTTGCATGGGAAGGTGGATGGAAGCAAAGGTGGAAGAAGCAAGGCAAGAGGAAACAACCCATGAGAGATGTCAAAGCAGATGTTAATAACTGTACACAAAGCACCTGGGAGCAGAGGGGGGAATAAAGAGGGAAACAGCTCTGGAAAGGACAGGTTTGCTGTTTAAAGCTTCCTACTCAAAAGAACAAACATCTCATTTTACTTGAAAACCAAGACCTTGGGGGTCAGCAGGGCTGCATCACCCCCTGCCATGGCAGGTGAGAAGTGTAGCATGTGGAAGAGGGACCTCCCCAGATCTGAGATGGGGTCTGGGTCAAAGAATCATAGACTCATAGACTCATAGACTCATAGAATCATAGAATCATAGGCTCATAGAATCAGAGAATCAGAGAATGGTTTGGGTTGGAAGGGACCTTAAAGATCATCAGGTTCCAACCCCCCTGCCATGAGCAGGGACACCTCCCACCAGCCCAGGCTGCACAAGCCTCATCCAACCTGCCCTTCAACACCTCCAGGGAGGGGGCAGGAGATGTCCCTGTGGTACTGGTGTGCCTCTCAGACACAAGCTTTTTATCTTCTCAGTGACATCCTTCTGCAGAGCTGTTGTCCTGCTGCCTCCTCTTTGCTTGAGGAGCTGAAGTTCTGGCCACCAGAGCTGGGGAGGGGAAAAGTTTTACACCTCCTCCAGTGGAATTTAGAGAAGAGACCCATCCCGTGTCTTCTCCAGAACCAGGTAGATCTTTTGAACAATTCCCAAAGCTCAGCTGAGGGCTCTGCTCTCACACTTGCTTGGCCCGGGGCCATCACATGAGTCATGAAAGGCTCATTGTTTGTTTAATGCACTGATTCCGGCTCCATCAGACCTCTAAGAGGGAAGTTAATTCATAAATCCAATCAATATTAACTGCCTGAGGAGGAGGAGGAGGAGGAGGAGGGAGAGAAGGAGAAACCAGCCAGTTCAGAGATAGCAACCAGTGAGCCATTTCATGTTGCCTGCTGGTGTGAACACCTCCTCTTCACTCAACAGTCCTAGGACTGAGGTCACAGTCCTGGGACCTACATAGTCATGGAATCACAGGCTGGTTTGGGTTGGGACTCTAAAGATCATCTGGATCCAACTCCTCTGCATGGGCAGGGACACCTCCCAGCAGCCCAGGCTGCTCCAAGCCCCATCCAACCTGCCCTTCAACACTGCCAGGGATGGGGCAGCCACAGCTTCTCTGGGCAACCTGGGCCAGGCTCTCCCCACCCACACAGTGAAGGATTTCTTCCTACTACCTAAATCTCCCCTTTTTCAGCTAGAAACTGTTCTCCCTTGTCCTACAACTCCATGCCCTTATAAAAAGTCCCTCTCCCTAGGACATGACAGTCCTAGGATCTCTGTAGACACCATTGTCCTCCCCAGACCCTGTGTGGTGCCTACAGGGATGCAAGGGAGAGACACAACCCCACAGAGACATCTGCTTGGGAGATGCCCAAAGAAATCAGCCTGTCTGCACACAGGGCCCAACAAGGAGGTCCCTGAGGTGCAAGTTGGTGATGTCTCTGATACCTCAGAGCCCTTCTGAACTCATGCCTGGCGTGCAGAGGAGGGAGGAGCAGGGCTGGGCTGCTGAGGTGCAGAGCAAGGAAGAGGGAGAAGAACCAGTGGAGGTGCAGGTGCAGGAGCCAGCAGGGTGGGAACCAAGCCCTTGAGCTGTCCTGGTTGTTTGCAGACACAAAAACCTTGTGCACACATCAACCTCATGGAGTTCAGTGCTGTCTCTGGAGGTTGTGAACCAGCCACCTGAGAACGGCCCAAACTGATCATCCCTCTGTGTGCTCATGGGCCACATGGTACCTGGAAAAGACCTGAGGTTTTGGCATTTGGACACTTAGCCAGGAGGAAATCACCCAGGTGGATGCAGCTCAGCCCTTCCACAGGCACTGAGCAGAGAGACACATTCAGACGTGCCAAGGTGAGATGAGACCACAAGGTGTGTCATGTCCAAAGGTCTTGGTGAGCCAAGAGTTGTTTGCACCTGCTCTGATCCCAGTGGAGAGAAAACAGCACTTCCTCTTGTGTCTGTGTGAGAAACCAGATGTCAAAGCACCCGGAATGAAGGGATTTAATCAAGTGCTTAATTGCAGCTGCCTGGGCACAGCCTGTCCCCTTGGCCTCTGGAAGACCAGGGCCTGTTGTGCTCTGTGTCTGAGGGATGGACTCCACCACAAAACAGTTTAGAGAAGATCCCACAGCTCTTCCTTCATCCCCCCTGCCATGAAGGCAACGTGGAACCTTCATCTCCACCTCCAACCCAGACCTGGATCATGGCACAGTCACATCCTCATAGGGGAGATTCTCCTTGAACCTTCCTGGAAGCCCAACCAGCTTCTCCTCCATCATTCCTGTAATTTTTATTTTAATCCCACGTTTGTCATTGTTCTGTTTTCCTCTGAATAATAGAAATTATTTGTTTCTGAATGTCCAAGAATAGAAGATCATGTCCACGAATAGTGGGAAGGAAGTGAGAGCATCAAGGATTCCTGGAGATAATAAATTAAACCTGTTTCACAGGGTGTTTTGCTTTTTGGTTTTGTTTTCTGTTAGTCCTGAAGACTCATCTGGGCCCTTATTCCACTACGTTGATGTCAGAGCAGCTGAGGTCACAGAATCATGGGATGGTCAGAGTGGGAAGGGACCTCTGGAGACCATCCAGTCCCACTCCCCTGCTGAAGCAGGATCACCCAGAGCACATCACCCAGGGCTGCATCCAGGGGCTGGAATATCTGCAGAGAAGGGGACTCCACACCCTCCCTGGGCAGCCTGTCCCAGGGCTCTGTCACCCTCCCAGGCAAGAAGTTTCCCCTCCTCTTTCAGTGGCACTTCCCATGTTCCAGCTTGTGCCCGTTGCCCCTCGTCCTGTCCCTGGGCACTGCTGAGCAGAGTCTGGCTCCATCCTCCTGCACCCCCCTGAGATACTGCCAGGCATTAAGAAGGTCTCCCCTCAGCCTTCTCTTCTCCAGGCTGAGCAGTCCCAGCTCTCTCAGCCTTTCCTCATCAGGGAGATGCTCCAACCCCCCAGTCATCTTTGTCACCCTCCCCTGGACTCTCTCCAGCAGTTCCCTGTCTCTCCTGAACTGGGGAGCCCAGAACTGGGTAAGAAAAGAAAAGAGAGAAGAGAGAAGAGAGAAAGAAGAGAAGAGAAGAGAAGAGAAGAGAAGA
>NW_009952159.1:1365220-1365795 GCF_000747805.2 Chaetura pelagica
AGAATAGAATAGAATAGAATAGAATAGAATAGAATAGAATAGAATAGAATAGAATAGAATAGAATAGAATAGAATAGAATAGAATAGAATAGAATAGAATAGAATAGAATAGAATAGAATAGAATAGAATAGAATAGAATAGAATAGAATAGAATAAGGTTAAATGAAATAATAAAAAGGAATTAAATTTAAAACTTAAAGGACGTGAAGTAAAAGGAAGTAAAAAGAAATCAACTTAAAGTAAAAAATGAAATTAAATGAAACAAAATTAAATGAAATATGAAATGAAATGGTTTTTAAAATGACATACAATGAAGTAATATGAAGCAAGATGAAATAATGAAATTAAATAAAACCAACGAAATGCAATGAAATGCAATGAAATGAAATTAAATGGAAAAATTAAATACAATTAAATGCTGTCAAGCAAGAGGAAGTAAAATGGAACAAGGAAATGAAATGAAAATAAAATAGAATGACATAAAATAAAAGAAAATAGAATGGTGTAAAATAAAATAGAATTATGTAAAATAAAAAATTAAAATAAATTAATTAAAATAAATAAAATAAAAATA
>NW_009952159.1:1365836-1373665 GCF_000747805.2 Chaetura pelagica
AAATAAAATAAAATAAAATAAAATAAAATAAAATAAAATACAATGAAATAGCTCTGGTCCCTGGGCTGCTGGGAGGTGTCCCTGCCCATGCAGGGGGTTGGAACTAGATGATCTTGAAGGTCCCTTCCAACCCAAACCAGTCTGGGAGTCTATGATTCTTTAAAAATCAAACACAGCAAAATAAAAACAAACATTATTCGTAGGAAGAAGGATTTAATTATTCATTTTTTACACAAAAATGCCCAGCAAAGCAGGGCCAGGCAGGGGGGCTGGGGCTGCCTTGGCCACCAAGTCCCAGCTCCGCTCCCTGCCCCAACCAGCTGATCCTGTTCCCATCACAGTCCCTCCCCCACGCCCTGGCTCAGGACTTCACCTCCTCCTTGGTTTTGCAACACATCCCCAACGGGATGGACCTGCTGGAACATTTTTGGTTTGGGCAGGTCCCAGGAGTCCCAGGAGGGGCAGGCTGAGGGATCTGCCTGCGGATCCAGGAGGTTTCCAGACGTGGGACACAAACCTCCACTGCTGTTTCCTAGGGGTTCTCTGGAGTTTTTCCAGGTGGTAGCAGGAAGCTGAACATTCACCCTTTTGGGCCACTGGGGAAACTGAGGCAAGCAACTGGGACCATCACAGCATTTTCCACCTAAACAGGAGGAGGAACCTCTTTAACTGTGAGGGTGGCAGAGCCCTGGGCCAGGCTGCCCAGAGAGGCTGTGGAGTCTCCTTCTCTGGAGACATTCCAACCCCCCTGGACACGTTCCTGTGGGATGTGCTCTGGGTGCCCCTGCTCTGGCAGAGGGGAGGTTGGACTGGATGATCTCCAGAGGTCCCTTCCAACCCCTAAGATTCTGTGATCCTCTGGTTGACCCAGGAGCTCCAACCCCCTGCTCCCAGCACTGATGAACACGGATCTCCTTACTCAGGATGATCTTAAAACCCCCAAGGATGGATCTGACCTTCCACATCAGCATCTCTTGAGCATCCATGACCATCTCCTGGCCATGCTCCTGTGCTGGATGGGTACCCAAATGCCACCTTCCCTTCTTGCAGAACCCAAAACCCCAGGCAGGGTGCTGAAGGCCACCACGTCAGAAAAGAAGGTGCAGCCACCACCTTGGGTTTTGCCCAGACGCAGACAACTGATGGGCAGGACCCCCCAGGATTGTGTTTCCCTTCTTCCAGTTTCACCCCAGTGTTTGTACAAAACGTCTGGGCACCCGCTCTGCTCCGAGGTTTGTTTAGAAGATGCTGCCAAGAGCAACACAGCTCCCAGCTCTGCTGCTTGAGGACCATCTCTGTGCAAAAACTGAGCCCATCCTGGGAAGCTGTTCCTGTCCTGCTCCTCATCCTGGCCACCCAGCTGGTCTGTGCCCCCTAATTCTTGCTCCTGTAAGGGTCATGTTGCCCAGAACCCAAAGAAAACCCTGCAGGAAGCTCTGAGTAAGGGCTTTGAGCCCTTCTCTGCTTGCACAAAAGGAGATGTGAGTAGTTTCCTGATGGACCAGGTGGGAAGAAGAAGAAGATGGGAATCATCCCCATTTGAGGATGGACAATGTGAAATGGTCCCTCTGCAAGGATGCTCCTCATCGAGCTTCCAGGGAGTCGTGGCTCAGTCATGTCCCAGCCAGCAGCACAGAATAACCTGTTATCCATAAACCAAGGAGTATTCATACCAAGGATGTCTCCAAAACCTTCCTACAAGATGTTACCACCACGTTGGGTTTGTCTCAGTAGAACCTCAAGCCCAGGTGGGGGCTCCTTCTCCCACCCGTGAGCGGCGGAGGAGCAAGTTTGTGTCTAAATTTCTCCTCGTTTCTGCAATTCTGCTCTTTCCTGGAACAGAGCAGAATAAAGTCTTTCTTTTCTACAATTCTTGGAATAAAAAAAACCCCCAGACAGTTGGGATGCAGCTTCCCCTTCCGGCCTCTTCTGAGAAGAAGAACTGAAAGGGAGAAGCGAGGACACGTGAGCTGCTCCCCACGGAAAACGTTGTTGATGATGCCAGATATGAAACAGACTTGAGGGGGGGTTGTTGTTTCCAAAAATAAAGCTCTGGTTTGGTCGCCTTTGCAACGGAAGGAGAAGGACACTGTGGCTTAAATATTTGCCACAGTGGTGGAGCGTGATGGTCCCACTTGAAAGGAGAAGCAGCCCAAGAGTTGAGTAATTCCCTGCGTCCTCCTGGGAAGCGAATGGTCCAAGGTTTAATTCCTGGTTTAATTCCTGGAAGGTTTTGATCCCTGTGGAAGATACCTCATGTTTGGGTGTTACTTTGGCTGTTCAGGAGTCCCCAAAGTCCCCACAGCATCCCTACAGCCCTTGGTGAAGGGATGGACATCCCATGTCAACAACGTGACGTGGTGTTCATGAGCAAAAAGAGCAATGAAGGAGTTAAAATTCCCATGACAGAAAGGCACAGATGAGTCACATGGACTAAAAATGGCACATCCATGCAGCTGGGAGATTGGGGTTGCAGCTTGGAAGCCCCAGATGAACTTGTCATCTCCAAGATTCCTTATCTCTTGCTGCAGGAGGAGCAGAACCAAGTGTGGGGCTCCTGGGAAGCCACAAGAAGCTGCAGCAAGAGGAAGGTTTTTATTGCAAAGCATTAAATTTGCTCTGCACAAAATCTGCTGAATTTCTGGTGACTCACACCCAGGAAGATGGGAAACGTGCCTGTCCCACCCTTCATGCTGCCTCAAGCTGTTCATAAGACCCAAGTGTTGAGTGGCCACCAGGCAGGGGACAATCTGTGTTCCTGCAGCAGCACATTGGGAAGAAATTCTTCAGTGTGAGGGTGGTGAGACCCTGGCCCAGGTTGCCCAGGGAAGTTATGGAAACCCCATCCCTGGCAGTGTTGAAGGGCAGGTTGGATGGGACTTGGAGCAGCCTGGGCTGCTGGGAGGTGTCCCTGCCCATGCAGGGGGTTGGGACTAGATGATCTCTAAGGTTCCTTCCAACCCAAACCAGTCTGGGATTCCGTGATTCTAAGGTGGCAAGTTGGCAAACTTGTGTTTGGTCCTGGTTTATGCTGGCTGACCATGATCATGGAGCCACTCAGGTTCACCCATACCTGAGATGCTGGTTTTCAACCTTAAGTAGGTATTTACACCCTACAAATGTGTCTGGGTGTCTGGTCCTGCTGAGATGGTGGCACCCCAAAAAGCAGGCATCTCCACCCCTCCTCCCAGGTTGTATCTGGGGGTACAATCCTTACACAGAGAGAACTCTCCAGCTGGAGAACTGCCTCTGGTCCAGCAGCCAAAGCAAATAAGCTGTTGAGGAAACAGCAACAAGTCAAGAGAAGTTATTTTAAATCTTTCCTGGATGGGAAATACCAAATGTACCTGCAGGTCTCAGGTGCTGTGATCTTGTTCCTCCCTTTTTCCAGGCAGGTGTGGCCTGGAAAGCAGATGATCCTGGAGATGGTGAGTCAAAGGGAAGTGACAGGCTCCTCCATCACCCCTTGGGCAGCTGGCAGCAAGACCAGATCCTGCAGGTCCCCTTGGGGATCTAAGCCTGCTTTTGGACACCCTTTTATTACCTCCTGGTATCTGGACCCAACTCCAGGGCTGTTGGCAGAGCCCAGTTCTCCCAGCATGAGGATAGTGGAGCTCCATGTTGGGCTGCACCTCTGCTCCATCCCATGGTCTCCCATCATGGGGGGTGAGGACAATGAGGGTTTATGAAGAGGAATGTTGGTGAGAAGGCTGAGGTGGCCACGGATGTACTGAGACTCAGGAGCTCTGGGATCTCCCAGGAAGGATGGGAAGAGCCAACAATAGGACCTGAGGGAATGGCAGGAAGGTGTGCAGGGGGAGGTTTAGGTTGGACTATTAGGAAGAGATTCTTCTAGGGAAGCAGCAGTGGCACAGAACCTGACAATATTCAAGGAACACTTGGACAACACCCTCAGGGACATGGTGTGAACTTTGGGCTTGTCCCATGCTGGGCAGGAGTTGGACTTGGTGATCCAGGCTGGCCCAGGAGGTGGTTGAGCCACCATCCCTGGAGACATCTAAGGAGACAGATGTGGTGCCAGGGGACAGGGTTTAGTGCTGGACGTGGCAGAGTTAGGGCAGGGGTTGGACTTGATGATCTTGAAAGTCTTTTCCAACCAGAGTGATACTGAGATCCTGTGATACTGTGATAAGAGCCACAGAGGGGTGAAAATCCAGAAGTGCTGGGTGATCTGGCATGGGAAGGAGCTGAAGGAAGGATTGTGGTCAGCCTGGTGGAGGTTGGTTTCCACTCAACCGTGCAAAGTTCAGAGATGTCCTCATCACAGTCCCCAGCTCTGACCTTGAAGGGAGAAAGTGCAATTATTGCTGAGGCTGAGGCAGTGGGAGCCCATGATCTCCCTCCTTGCAGAGCATCCTAACAGTGGGGTGGAAAAGGCTTCTCAAAGGTAGCCACAAAGTCTGAGGGTCCACCTCAGCAACTTCTGTCACAAGACCCCCATGTGCTCTAAGCCCTGAGATTTCCAGCCTTCAAAGACCTTCAAAGGTGGGACTCTCAAAGTCTCCCTTCCCAACCTGCTTCCCCAGCAGAGACACAAGGTCTCCTGCACCCAGGCCACCTTTGGAAGACCCATCACTTTCCTTCTGCTGAAGTCATGGATGAAACTGGATCCTAAGACACCTCCCATGCCCGGATCTTCGTGCTCCACAGTCCTTGAGGATTCCTGAGCAAAGGAAGGTGATGAACAGAAGTGATCCTGAGTCCCTGAGGCACATCAGGGTGTGCCAGGGAGAAGAAAGGAAGCCTGAGAAGATCAAAGCATTAATCATCTACTGCTGGGGAAGGGGAGGGAGAAGCCCAGCAACCCTTTCCTTCCCTGCTGACGTCTGCTGGGCTCTAGGAATGCAGGTTGGGGAGGAAAAGGAGATTAAAAACATTTCTTCAGAAGAGCTGAGGCATAAGAATGATGGGTCAGTTCCCACCTGGAGCAAAGCCAAGGCTTTTTTTGGTCATAGTTCACATGACAAGCCAAGTTTTCCCAGAGCTCCTGCAGTGCCCTGGCAGGACGGGTGCACTGAGCTCGTAGAGGTGTTGCTGAGACCTCATCACCTGGGCTGGATGGCAAGAAGTGTAGACCTGGGACCCATCATGGCCATGGGGGTCGAGGGTTAGACCAGTTTCTCCAACACAGAGGGCCAGCAGTGAGGTTTGTCTTCTTCTCTTGGGGGTTTCACCCCAGGTAGCTGCACCTGTTCTGCTGTGGTGAACACTGATTGCAGCAAGAAGAGAGAGGGAACCATCAGCCTCCAGAGATGAGACTTTCTCCACCAAACACCTTCTTTGCCAAAAATCTGATGACTCAAAGGTGAGGGAGCAGATGTCTGCACAGGGTGACCAACTCCTCTGACCTGGTTTAAAAAGTGAGAGTTGCCATCAGACGTCATCTCCTCGTGAACAGGCTCCACCAGATCCACCACCCTGGCAGGCTGGTGCTGCCTGGAGGACGTGAGGAATTCACATCATTTCCCTTATAAACCTCTTGGAGAAGTCATTAACTTTTTTCAAGCAAGACATCTGTGGGCTGGTGAACAGAGCAGAGCCTGGGAGGGACCCAGCCTTGGCCTCCAGTACATCTGGGAGGACCTGAAAGCCCTGGAGGACCCTTCCACATGGGGTCATCCAACACCTCATGGGGGGAACATCCCTGCCCTGAGGCTTTCACAGAGCTCCAGCATTTGAATCACGTTACTAAAGAGTAATAATGACCCTTTTGCATGGGTTGGAGGACCATGGGCACAGCTCCCAGTTGCTTCAACCACAGATGCTCTTCTCTCCATCGACACCATCCTGGGACCTGCTGGTGGCTGGAAACCTGGAGCCTGGTGGGGAGGTGCAATTAGGCAGGGCAGCAGCAGCAGCAAAGGTTGTCTGCAACCAGTAACATGATTACCAGCAGCATCCAGGCAGAGGAACAGAAACCAGGTGGCCAAAGAACCTCAGGAGGCCAAATCCAGCCACCATGCCAGACCCTTTTGCCAGGGATTAATTCAATTGGTGAGACCCCAGCAGGAACCCAGCCTGTTCCTTTGCCCTGATTATTTTTCCCCAAGGAGCTTCTTCTGCCTGTCACATGGATGAAAAGGGGTGTAAAAATGCTGCCTTGCTTGAAATCCCTTCTTTAGCCTCAGAGTTGCCTCCAAATTCCCCTCTCCAACCCTCATTCAAACCCAAAAAATGTCATTTTTTGTGGCGTTTTTGTTTGTTGCTGTTGTTTTTTTTTATCCCAGGTGCTCAAGGCACAGTGCCTATCTTGCTGTGTAGTGCAGTGCCTTGCAGAGCCCTGCAGTGCTGTGACATGCAGTGCTGTACCATGCAGTGCCAAGAGGCACAGTGCCCACCTTGCCGTGCAGTGCAGTGCTGTGCCCTGCAGTGCAGTGCCCTGCAGTGTTGTGCCACGCAGTGCCATGAGGCACAGTGCCCACCTTGCCCTGCAGTGCTGTGCCCTGCAGTGCAGTGCCATGTTTTTCTAACACTCCCTCCACTATTTACGGTGTCCCCACAGCTGGCGACGAGGTGTTCACCTTGGGGACCTGCAAGGACACTCAAACCATGCCAGGAGGGGAGGAGGAGGACAACCAGCTCCTTTCCACCAGCTCAGAGCCTTGCCCCCAAAAGGCAGGGGCAGCACTGGAGGTGGGATAAATGGTGGCTCATCGGAGGAGTGAGTTGTGTCCGTTCTCAGCAGCGTTTTCCCCACCACCACCCCCAGGATGCTTGTGGAAAGCCCTGGGCTCCTCAGCCAAAGGCTGCTGGGCTTGTTGGCACAAGGTGTGTTTTCTGCTCTTCTCCAGGGAAAAACACTTCCCCCCCCACCCCATACACACACCCCCTCCCACCCCACAGTTTCTGTCTCCCCGTGGCAGCCGAGGGAGCTGGGGAATTTCACACGGGCACTGAGCCACCACCAACCCAACCCCACAAGCCCAGGCAGCCCCAGGATGAGGGTGATGGCTCCAGCCTGGCTGTGGTTGACAAATATTCAGTGCTGCTCCTGCCAGAGCCCATCTCCCCCGTGGCCCTGCTGCCGGGCTTGGCCCTGGGCTGGTGCCAGGATCAATGAGAGCCCAGACGCCCGAGGGATCCAGATGGAGTTTGGCACCTCCTTCCACCTCTCCATCCCATGCCCTGCAGTCAAGCTCCTGCCCAAAACTCAGCCTGCCCAGAAAGGTTGAGTCTCCTATCTCTGGAGACATCCCAAACCTGTCTGGATGGGGTCCCTGTGGGACCTGCTGTGGGTGACCCTGCTCTGGCAGAGGGATCAGACAAGAGGTCCCTTCCAGCCCTGACCACCCTGTGATTCTGCAACAAAAAAAAGATCCTCACCTCAGGTTTGGGTGCTGGATCCAGGGCTGCACAGCTCAGGGTGACCCCAGAGCCACTCCAGCCTCGTGCCCCATCACCTGGGCCATGCCAGGTGGGCACCTCTGTGCCCTCCACCCCCACCAGCAGCCCCTGCTAAAGCCGGGAGGGGAAAAAATTGGAAGGCAAACTGGATTTCCAAGGAAAATAAAGTGCCCGGGCCCGTCATTCCCCGACTAATCCCGGCATCCTTGGGCTGTTTACACACCAGCCCTTTTCCTCCCCAGCTCATCCCCCCCGGGCTGAATTCCTGATGGCTCTTTAATAACCCAGCTCCGGAAACGAGGGACCTTGACCTGCTGGTTAATGAGTCACCGAATCCACCGACCCCCTTCTCCTGGGACCCGCTGCCGGGGGGGGGACCCTGTCCCCGACCCCCCCAACCCTTCCCCAGGACCATCCAGCTGTTGGCCGCTGCATCCCCCCCCCCATCAACCCCACTTTTGGGG
>NW_009952159.1:1374326-1379424 GCF_000747805.2 Chaetura pelagica
GGCAAGATTTGGACTGGACAGGGTCACAGGGAACCGGGCTAGATGGGGCTGGACCGGGCAAGACTGGACCCAAACAGGTCAGAATGGACCGGGCAGGATGGGACCCGGCAGGTTCAGGGTGATGAGAGCAGGATTTGGACTGGGCAGGGTCACACAGAACCAGGCAAGATTTGGACTGGGCAGGGGCACACAGAACCGGGCAGGATTTGGATTGGACAGGGTCACACAGAACCAGGCAAGATTTGGACTGGGCAGGGGCACACAGAACCGGGCAGGATTTGGATTGGACAGGGTCACACAGAACCAGGCAAGATTTGGACTGGGCAGGGGCACACAGAACCGGGCAGGATTTGGATTGGACAGGGTCACACAGAACCAGGCAAGATTTGGACTGGGCAGGGTCACACGGAACCAGGCAAGATGGGGCTGGACTGGGCAAGACTGGACCCAAACAGGTCAGAATGGACCGGGCAGGATGGGACCCGAGAGTGTCCGAGTGAACTGGGCAGGATTAGATATAAAAGGGTCAGAATGAACCAGGCAGGATGGGGATGCACCAGGCAGGATCAGTCCCCAAAGGGTTAAAGCAAACTGGGCAGGATGGGACCAAGCTGGGCAGGATGGGATCCAAAAGGGTGACATGAAACAGGGTAGAATGGGGCTGGACTGGCAGGATGGGACCCCAGGGGGTCAGAATGAACCAGGCAGGATCAGACCCAAAAAGGTCAGACCAGACCGGGTCAGGATGGGACCTGAGGGGATCAGATCCATCCAGGCAGAATGGGGCCAGACTGACAGGATGGGACCCAAAGGGGTGTGACTGATCCAGGCAGGATGGGACCTGAGCAGATCAGATCAAACTGAGCATGATGAGGCAGAACTGGAGGGGATGGGGTCAGACCTTGGGGAGCATCAGGGCTTTGGTTGTGACCACCCCAAAGCCACCCCCAAACAGTAGCTGCTGGGCTTTTGGGAGAGGCTGAGCAGTTTTTACCACACAGCAGGGCTTAAAATCCAGCTGTGATCCCCACAGCAGGGCTGGGGGGGGATCCCCCTGGGTGGGTCTCCCCAGTCCCTCTGCTCCCAAGCTCTGGGATGCAGCTGGGATGTGCCTGCATCTCCCAGGGAACCCATAAGGGCCCAGCCTCATGCCAGGAGTGGTGTGGCATGTGGAGTGGTCTCAAACCTGCTTGAGGGACCTGGGCTTCCCCCTGGGTCTCTGCTGCAGCTGCCTTGAGCCCAGCCTGTGCTTTTACATATATGCACATATATATTGGTGCCTATATAGGAGCACAGAATGGTGAAGGTTGGAAAGGACCTTAAAGATCATAAGGTTCCAACCTCAGTGCTATGAGCAGGGACACCTCCCACTAGGATATACATATATATATACAGAGGTATAAATATATGTCTATAAATGTGCACATAGGCATGTGTAGAGAAGCATAAATACATTTGTGTATATATGGACAGAGTCATATCTATGTGTGTGTGTGAGTCCCTGCACTCAGAGATGTATATTTATATATATAGGTAAAGAGGTTTGTATATATGTGTGTGGATGGAGAGATATATTTTCTATATAAACATACAGAGAAATGTATGTGTGTATATACATGTGTGTGTAAAGCCACACATACAGTTGTATATCTATGTATAGAGGTGTATTTATGTGTAGAAGTATTAGTAGAGAGAGAGGTTTATACATAGAGAGGTGCATTTATCATAGAATCCCAGACTAGCTTGAGTTGGAAAGGACCTTGAAGATCATCCAGTTCCAACCCCCCTGCATGGGCAGGGACACCTCCCAGCAGCCCAGGCTGCTCCAAGCCCCATCCAACCTGCCCTTCAACACTGCCAGGGATGGGGCAGCCACAGCTTCTCTGGGCAACCTGGGCCAGGCTCTCCCCACCCTCACAGCCCAGAATTTCTCCCTCCCATCTCAGCTCCAGCTCCCTCTGCCAGCTGGAAACCCTTCCCCCTGCTCCCATCCCTCCCTGCCCTTGTCCCAAGCCCCTCCCCAGCTTTCCTGGAGCCCCTTCAGGCACTGGAAGCTGCTCTCAGCTCTCCCTGGAGCCTTCTCTTCTCCAGGCTGAACACCCCAACTCTCCCAGCCTGGCTCCAGAGCTGCTCCAGCCCTCCCATCGAGGTAGAGATACAGAGAGAGGTTTCTATGTCCAGAGGTGTCTATATATGTCCAGAGGCATATTTATGTCTAGAGGTACATTTCTGGGGAGAGATGTATATGCTTGTATGTCTATATTTATGCAGATGAGGCTGTGCATGTGGCCATGCATGGGCTGTGTATGTTTGGGTGGGTTTATACCAGCCCAGCCCTGGCTGAGACCAGGCCAACTTGTTGCACCTTCCCTGTTGTCAGCATCTCCTGTTCCCAGCTGGAAAACCTTCTCCCAGGATTGCTCAGAACACCCCTGAGATGGTGGTTTGTTTTAGAGATGGGACACCAGAGCATGGGGAGGTGAAGGGAGTCACCTGAGGACAGAGCACACGGGTGGCAGAGCATCAGTGGAGGGATGTCCCTGTGCCATGTCCCTGTGCCCTGTCCCTGTGGGTCCACTTAAAGCACCAGAAAATGCTGCTCTGTCCCAATTTGCCCACATCATTTCACCTTCAGGCTTTGATAAACAGAGATTTCCCTTAAAACACTCAAGGCTTGGTCTCCAACCACCCTGGAGCAGGTAGGACGTGTCCATGAGCACCTGAAGATGTTTGGGGACCAGCCAGGAGGTTTCTGGGGACAGGGGTGTTGTGGCTTTGGCCAAGTGACATGTGGGGCCAGAGCATCCCCCCCTTTGGAATCTGCTGAGCTGGAGCTTTCTCTTCCACCTGCACCACACCAACAAGCCACCAAGGTGACCCCAAAATGTCACCTCCCAGAGCAGGACAACCCAAGGAGGAAGGTTTCCAAAGGAAGAGCCACCCCCCATGCCCAATTTGATGGCAGCAGCAGCAGCCAAAACCTTTTCCCACCAGAGTGAGCTGGCAGAAACCCCCCCTCATTAATATCAGGGTGTTAATTAAAGCTGATTTCACAGGAGATGGTTTGGAGAGGAACACCAAGGGCACCCCCTTTTTTTCCCCCCCTGCAAGTCTCCTTCCTAGGTGGGTTTTCACTCCATCCCCATGGAGTCAGGGCACCTGGACCAGGTCTCCATCACCCCTGATGGGGAGCTGAGCTCTGAGAGCACCCACCTTGTCACCCCAAGGGCTGGAGGAGATTCCACCAACGGTGGTAGGGGTTTTTTTTGGGGTGAAAAGGGGACTTTTTGGCTAATCCACCAGGCCAGATCATGACCTGGGAATGTGCCACAGGCAGAGCAGCAGGAGGAGCCCGAGTGCCCTGATGTGCTTTTATTTATTGGAAACAACAGTGATTTATGACAGGAGGCAACTGGGGGAGGGTGACAGGCAGTGGGTACGGTTGGGGTGGGGATTCTCCGGCGTCTAATAGAAAGGTTGTGCTCAGTGCATCCCACAGCTGGGTTTTTCCAGGGAACAGGAGGGATTTTTAGATATATATATTTTCTCCTTCCTCTCCTCAGGCTTTTCCTATCCCTCCCAGCCTGGCAGCACTGGGATTCAGTGCCACGATTTCCTCATAGAAAGAGGGGGTTTTTGCTCAGTTGCCATTTGGGAGGAGGGGGAGGGGGAGGGTGTCCCATTGTTTTTCTGCCACTCATGGTATTTTTTTGCCCTCTGCCACTGATGGTTTGTGTAGCCTTGGGCACGTCCCTTAGTGCAACCCCCCCAGGACACCCCTTGGAGAGATGTTCTAAGGAGAAAAGCTGTTAAAGTGGGGTGTGAGCCACTCTGCTTTGCTTCAAAGCCAGTGCCTGTGCCTCAGTTTCCCTTGTGTGGCCAGAGGGGGACAAAGCAACTGGAGCATCGTCCTTCTCTTGGTTCCACCCTCCTGGGTGTCCTCTCTGTCCTCAGCATCTGCCCCAGGTGGCCACGTTGGGAAGGAGCCAAAAATGGGTGAAAAGATCCCACAACTGAGAGGGGGAAGGACCCAAAACTTTGTGGGTTTGGTGCCACAGGTGTTGGCCTCAGCCAGTCACCCCCTGGCACACCTGGGCTGGGCCTGGGACATGTCCCCTGCACTGGTGGCATTTGCCAGCTCTGGGTGTCCCTTGGTGTCCTGCTACAGCTGATTTTGGGGGCAGGTGGGTGCATGGGGGTGTCTGGACACACGTGGAGGGTGTGTACATGGGGGGTGTGCCCACCCGTGTCCAGGGGTGTGCGTGGGAGGCTGCAGATGTGAGGGGGGTGGCACATCCATGTGAAGAGGAAGGGACATGTGCATCCAGCGTGGAGAGTGGGGGAGGTGATGGCCTGGGCTGTGCTGTGTGACTGTGCAGTGCCATGCAGTGCTGTGCCATGCAGTGCTGTGACATGCAGTGCCAAGAGGCACAGTGCCCACCTCGCCATGCAGTGCTGTGCCCTGCAGTGCCCTGCAGTGCAGTGCCATGCAGTGCTGTGCCATGAGGCACAGTGCCCACCCTGCTGTGCTGTGCAGTGCAGTGCCCTGCAGAGCCCTGCAGTGCTGTGATATGCAGTGCTGACACGCAGTGTCATGAGGCACAGCGCCTACCTTGCTGTGCAGTGCAGTGCCCTGCAGTGCTGTGACACGCAGTGCCACGAGGCACAGTGCCCAACTTGCCCTGCAGTGCTGTGCCATGCTGTGTAGTGCCATGCTGTGCAGTGCCATGCTGTGCAGTGCCATGCAGTGCCCTGCTGTGCCATGCAGTTTCACACAGTGCCACGCAGTGCCATGCAGCACAGTACCCACCCTGCCACGCAGTGCTTTGCCCTGCCATGCCAGCCCTGCCATGCTGTGCCCTGCAGTGCAGTGTCATGCAGTGCCATGCTGTGCCATGCAGTGCCATGCAGTACCCTGCAGTGCCATGCAGTGCCATGCTGTGCCATGCAGTGCCAGGCAGTGCAGTGTCATGCAGTGCTCTGCAGTGCAGTGCCATGCTGTGCCATGCAGTGCCATGCAGTGCCATGCCATGCCATGCTGTGCCATGCCGTGCCATGCAGTGCCAGGCAGTGCAGTGTCCTGCAGTGACCTGCAGTG
>NW_009952159.1:1381633-1386951 GCF_000747805.2 Chaetura pelagica
TCAGTGGGGTGCAGGGATGTCAGTGGGGTGCAGGGAGGTCAGTGGGGTGCAGGGGAGTTCAGTGGGGTGCAGGGATCTCAGTGGGGTGCAGGGGATGTCAGTGGGGTGCAGGGGAGTTCAGTGGGGTGCAGGGGAGGTCAGTGGGGTGCAGGGAGTTCAGTGGGGTGCAGAAGGAAGGGAAGGGGGGGAGGAAGGACAAGGGGAGACTGATGTGTAACCCTGGAGCATCCCCCCAAATGGCAGAGCCTTGTGTGTGTGTGTCCCCACCACTCCCCCCCCAAGCCTGACCCCATGGCTGGGCTGGGCCCCAAAGACCCAAAATAGGGCCCACCAGGCTGGTAGGAACTCATAGGGTGGCCCCTGGACTCCCATGTCCTCCCTCTGCTCCCCTCCATCCCACGCACCTGGCTGGGGTGCGAACATTCAACCCCCATCCCTGCCTCAGTTTCCCTTCCCCATCCAGCAACCCCATCAGCCACCCCACTCCCAGGCAAGCTTGTCCCCATCACATCAGAGCTGCCAGCAGGATGTGAGGCACGTAGCAGCCCCGTGCCACCAGCCTGGGCTGCAGGGGGGCTGGAGGAAGCAGCAGGAGGAAGAAGAAGCTGCTGCCACCCAGGAGCTTGTAGCACCCACGGGTGGGATGGGTGAGGGATCCAGCCCAGTGATCTGGCTGAGCTCAGGGGGTCTCTCCGTGTTATGGGACCGTGTCCTTTCTGCTAGTCCTCTAAGAGAAGCAGGTGACCTCTCCTCCAGCTCAGAGCAGCCACGGGGATGGAACCTCTTAGCCCAGAGAAACCCAAATGCTCCAGGAGCAAAGTGGCACCCATCCCAGCTCCTGCATGGAAGTGGAGCTGGGCTGGGCACAGGTGGTGGCACCTCCAGGAGCTCAGGGGACACAGCCTGCCCTGCTGACCAGCTGTAGGGTTTTGGCACCCCCTGCAGAGGAGGAGGAGGAGGAGGCCACGCTGGCAGCTTAGTACAAATGAGCCTGCAAATTTCTCTTCCACACCAGGGTGAAGCAGTTTGGCCTTGCACCAACTTCTCTGCAGGCACCAGGGACAGGGGAGCTGAAACGGTGGTGATGGTGGTGATCACACTGTTCCCTGTGCCACCACCGGGAGCAGAGCTTCTCCCTCCACCTTCACCATCCTGATGGATCCTTAAAGCCATCCTCATAGTTTAGAGATTGGAGAATAACCACACAGTTTGGGTTAGAAGGGACCTTAAAGAACATCTAGTCTTACCCCCCTGCATGGGCAGGGACACCTCCCAGCAGCCCAGGCTGCTCCAAGCCCCATCCAACCTGCCCTTCAACACCCCCAGGGATGGGGCAGCCACAGCTTCTCTGGCCAACCTGGGCCAGGCTCTCCCCACCCTCACAGCCCAGAATTTCTCCCTCCCATCTCAGCTCCAGCTCCCTCTGCCAGCTGGAAACCCTTCCCCCTGCTCCCATCCCTCCCTGCCCTTGTCCCAAGCCCCTCCCCAGCTTTCCTGGAGCCCCTTCAGGCACTGGAAGCTGCTCTCAGGTCTCCCTGGAGCCTTCTCTTCTCCAGGCTGAACACCCCAACTCTCCCAGCCTGGCTCCAGAGCTGCTCCAGCCCTCCCAGCATCTCCAGGGCCTCCTCTGGCCTCTCTCCAACAGCTCCGTGTCCTTCCTGTGCTGGGGACCCCAGAGCTGTTCCCAGCCCTGCAGGGGGGTCTCAGCAGAGCAGAGCAGAGGGGACAATCCCCTCCCTGGCCCTGCTGCTCACGCTGCTGGTGACACAGCCCAGGACACGGGTGGGTTCTGGGCTGCCAGAGCAGACTGGGGGCTCATGTCCAGCTTTTCATCCACCAAGACCCCCTAGTCCTTCTCCTCACGACTTCTCTCTATCCCTCCATCCCCCAACCTGTACAGATACCAGAGGTTGCCCTGACCCAGAGGGACGGGGCTATGGGGCTGCACACACTGGTCCTTGCTCATGTTCCTAGGGTGCAAGTGACACCCAGTGGCCAAGTGACCAACCATCCCCTTTTGTCATTTGCAGGCACTGCTGAGGGGCCAGACCAGAGGAAATGACATCCATGGAGGACACCACCACCCCTGTGGCCAACCTGACAGACCCTACAGGGGTCGGGAGGAACTCATGCACTTTCCACGAGGAGTTCAAGCAGGTCCTGCTGCCCCTGGTCTACTCGGTGGTGTTCGTGGTGGGGTTGCCCTTGAACGCCGTGGTCATTGGGCAGATCTGGGTGGCTCGCAAGGCCCTGAGCCGCACCACGATCTACATGCTGAACCTGGCCATGGCTGACCTGCTCTACGTCTGTTCCCTCCCACTTCTCATCTACAACTACACCCAGAAGGATTACTGGCCGTTTGGGGACTTCACCTGCAAATTCGTCCGCTTCCAGTTCTACACCAACCTCCACGGGAGCATCCTCTTCCTCACCTGCATCAGCGTCCAGAGGTACCTGGGCATCTGCCACCCCTTGGCCTCGTGGCACAAGAAGAAGGGGAAGAAGCTGACGTGGCTGGTGTGTGCTGCAGTCTGGTTCATTGTCATTGCCCAGTGCCTGCCCACCTTCACCTTCGCCTCCACCGGCACCCAGAGGAACCGCACGGTTTGCTACGACCTGAGCCCCCCGGACCGTTCCTCTGCCTACTTCCCTTATGGCATCACCCTCACGGTCACGGGTTTCCTGCTGCCCTTCGTGGCCATCCTGGCCTGCTACTGCCGGATGGCCCGGATCCTGTGCCAGAAGGACAAGGTGATCGGGCTGGTGGTGCACAAGAGGAAGGACAAAGCCGTGCGAATGATCGTCATCGTGGTCATCGTCTTCTCCATCAGCTTCTTCCCCTTCCACCTCACCAAGACCATCTACCTGATCGTCCGTTCCTCGCCCAGCCTGCCCTGCCCAGCTCTCCAGGCCTTTGCCATTGCCTACAAGTGCACCAGGCCCTTTGCCAGCATGAACAGTGTCCTCGACCCCATCCTCTTCTACTTCACCCAACGCAAGTTTCGCGAGAGCACCCGGTACCTCCTCGACAAGGTGAGCTCCAAGTGGAGGCAGGACCAGTGCGTCACCTACGGCTCCTAGGTGAGGATGAGGGCCACCTGGCAGCCACCAGGACAGGACAGGGAGCCATTTCGACTTCCAGCTCCTCAGAGCAGAGATGGCTTCAGCTGGGGATGTGCTGGAGGACAGAAGGACGGCATCTCCAGAGCTTCCAGCACTTTTCACCCCACGTGGCACAGATCTGGTGTCCTCTCTCTGACCCGGGTGCTCAGTTTGGGCTGCTTAGCACCACCTTTGCTCGGTGGCCAAGCCACTGATGCCATAAAAACCACTGGTGAGACCATGGAGAAGAGAGTGGGATCATGGAGAACATGGTCCTGGCTCAGGGGGAGCTGCTGGAGGGCGATTTCTCCCCCTCCTCATTTGAAGGTTCCCTGATGGGGCCATGCAAAGGCTGGGGAGGACTTGGCTCTGCTCCTACCTGTCTGGGGAACATGAGACCATGCATTTCTCCAGCTCAAGATAAGTGCCATGGACATTTTTTGGGGGGTAATATTGGGACATCCCTCTCCCCCAGTCCACAGAATGGGGCCAGCCCAGTAAGAGACATTGGCCCACTGGTCGCACTGATGCTGCAAAATGGTGGGAGAGCATCCCTGGCCAGACTGAGAACTGGGAACGGGTTCATCAGTGCAACTGGGATGCCCACGTTGGATTTCCCACCCAAGCAATGACCATGAGCTGGGTTAGTCATGAGCCAGCTGTGTTTTCATCTGTCTGGGGACCTTCAGCACCATCTGGGTCCAGCTCTCTATTTGGCCCAGCACTCCAAGTCTGCCCCATTCTAGAATCCTCAGCATCCTGATGTCACCTCCTAACCAGGATCCAGGAAAATCAGACCCAACACAACAGGACACAACACTGGGAGTCAGGAAACCCACGTCACTGAGCTACTCGGTGCCCTTGGCCATGTCACTGCACGTCCCACCATTGGCTTGGCATCTCCACCATCCCCATGCTGGGGCAGGGCTGAAACTGGCTCCCTGCAGCCTCTCCAGTGGGATCCTGCTTCCTCCCAGCAGGGAGGGATTTCTAACACGGCAAGGAATGGACGTGAAGCTCTGAGGGGCTTCTCTAACATACAGGATGTATGGAATAAACCTCCTGCCCTTTTCCAGATCATTGAACCACAAACTGGTTTGAGTTGGAAGGGACCTTCAAGATCATCTAGTCCCACCCCCTGCATGGGCAGGGACACCTCCCAGCAGCCCAGGCTGCTCCAAGCCCCATCCAACCTGCCCTTCAACACCCCCAGGGATGGGGCAGCCACAGCTTCCCTGGGCAACCTGGGCCAGGCTCTCCCCACCCTCACAGCACAGAATTTCTCCCTCCCATCTCAGCTCCAGCTCCCTCTGCCAGCTGGAAACCCTTCCCCCTGCTCCCATCCCTCCCTGCCCTTGTCCCAAGCCCCTCCCCAGCTTTCCTGGAGCCCCTTCAGGCACTGGAAGCTGCTCTCAGGTCTCTCTGGGGCCTTCTCTCCTCCAAAGGCTGAACACCCCAACTCTCTCAGCCTGGTGATGAGTAGATGGGTGTGGACACGTCCGCACACCCACTAGATATATGTAAATATATTTACAAATATAACATATCCCAGTGTCACAGTTTGGACAATTAAAGGACAATTAAATCAGGGACAAAAAAGGGGAAGGTTTGTAGCCCAGCACAGGCTACATAGCTGAGATGTTCTTCACCCTGAGTACACTCCAGGTGTCTATACAGTGTTTGTGTATATATAATATATACATTTTATATATATATATATCCTATATATATCCTATATATATAGGGATGTTTTGCTGCATTTCTCACAGGTTTTCTGTGTGTAACAATCATGGTCATTTGCTTCAGATCTCCAGAGAGGAGCATCCCTCCTGCACCCAAATCCATCCTGACTTCCTCCCCTCGAGCAGGCAGCATCTTCCTCAGGGCTCCAGCCAGCCAAGGACCTTGGCAGCATCCAGGCCTGGTGGTCTCAACGTGGTGAGGAGGGTGCCCAAGGTGGTCCTTTGCTTTTGGTGGATGTTCAAGGATCTCAGCACTGTGGTGGGATGGAATGGAGAGACATCCTGCTACAAGCTGAAGCTCCCTGGTTGTGCAGGAGTGGCTTCCATGTCCTGGTGGAGAGGACCATGACAACAGCTTTGGGTTGGGGGACAGAAAGTGGTGGATGAAGGACAACCCAGCCCTGGGATTTTTCTCCATGGCTGGAGCTCATCTGCACCCAAAATCTCCTCCGATGTGTTTTTGGGCTCCTGCCA
>NW_009952159.1:1387149-1388410 GCF_000747805.2 Chaetura pelagica
AACCCGCGGGACGAGGGGGGGGGCAAAATTTAACAAAAAAAAAAAAAAAAAAAAGCTTGGAGAGGGGAAAAAAAAATGAAATAAAAATTAACAATGAAATAAGCAGCTGCCCCAGAGGTCGGTGGTGGCAGCAGGGACAGAGCAGGGACATCCAGCAGCCCCAGGACATCCTGCTGAGGTTCCAAATGGTGGAATCAGGAGTTTGGAGGCTTTTTTAAGGTTAGCAGGGATGTGGAGCTCACTAATTTTGGGTCTGATCGTGTCCTGTCTGGCCCTTGGGTCCTGTCAGCAGCTCCCTGGGTACCACCAGGGCAGGGTGATGGGCACAAGGTACAAGATAAGGTGGGTTCTTTAAAACATCTCCCTGTGGGATGCTCAACACCAGCAGCCTGAGGACCAGCTCCCACAACCCCCAGAGGCCCTGAAACGTGTGGCTCTTCCCCAGATCCCATCCTGAACACCACAGAGGGACATCACAGGGACTTTGTCTTATGTCCAGGAGACACCCAGCCCTGGGGGGGGGAACCAGGAGAGGAGGAAAGGGAGAGCCTGAGAAGGAATTCCTGCCGGGGCACTTTTTAGCTCCTGAAAAAAATGCATTTATGGGGGAGGTTGTTGGATTTTTTTGTTGTTGTTGTTTTGTTTTTAATCACCACCAGTTTGGTGGGGTTTGTGCCTCAGGGCCTGGGCCCAGCAACACCCTTTAAGGTGGCCAGGACACCTCCCCAGCCACATCCACCTCTGCCAAGGCCTCAGCTTCACCCTCCAGGCAAGAAACACCCCCATCCCCAGGGAAAAATTTCACATCCCCAGGGAGAAATCTGTTGTCTTAGGGGGGAAAGTGGGTTAGGAGCTGGAAATAGCAAAGTGCTGACAAGGGATGGTAAAAAAAACCCACGAGCAAGTCTGTTGGTGGTGCTGGAGCTCTGGGCCAGTTGGGAACAAGGTGGTTTTGCCTCCCCCCAAAACCGAGTTGCAAAGGAAAGGCTGGAGAAGATCCCCAGTAAAGGGAAGGGGTCTCTGGTTGGCACCCCAGTTTTTGCTGATTTGTCCTTTAAAAAAAGAAAAAAGCCAAGGAGAAGTGGGAGGAGATGCAGGGAAAGGTGTGGGGAGGGGGTGAAGGATGTGGGGGGTAAATGAGGAAAGGGGTGAAGGATGTGGGGGGGGAAGAGGATTAGGAGGATGGTGAAGTAGGTGAGGGAGGCTAGTTGGCCAATGATGATGAATGGATGTTCTACTGGTTGGCTTCCTACTCAGGTGT
>NW_009952159.1:1391132-1391980 GCF_000747805.2 Chaetura pelagica
GTGTCCATGCCAAGCTGCCGCAGGGCACGGCCAAGGCCAAGCCGGACTTTGGGAATGAGATCCAGAACCAGGCGGGGCCGGACGGGGAGCGGGCAAAGCACCGCAAGTCCTTGTCCAACCCCGACATCGCCACCGAGACCCTGACGCTGCTCAGCTTCCTGAAGTCGGACCTCTCGGAGCTGAAGGTGAAGAAGAAAGGGGTGAGGATTGGCCTCGATGCGGGCTCTGATGGCACCCCCAGCCCCTCCCAGGGGGGCTGCGGCCCCGCTCAGCCCCCCAGCCGCTGGGCACCGGGCGAGCGGCCAACGCTGAAGGACCTGACGGCCACTTTGCGTCGCGCCAAGTCCTTCACTTGCTCTGAAAAACTGGGGACGCGGCGGCTTTTCCTGGGGAGCACCATGAAGCAGAGCTCCTCCGAGCTCCTCCTGGCCACCGCCGACGGCCAGGACCCGGTGGCTTCAGGTGAGGGACAGCAGGGGGACGAGGATGCTCTCCCCATGGTCATCCAGGACCAGTACATCCAGGAGGCGAGGCAGGTCTTTGAGAAGATCAGCAGGATGGGTTCCCAGCAGGACTACGGCTTGGTGGCTGAGCAGAAGGACGGCGGAGGTGTGGAGGGTGCTGAGGTGGTGACACCAGCAGGGACAACAGACACGACCCTTTGGGGACAGGTGGAGAGCACGCGGTGTTTGAAGGAAGTGGAGTCGGAGGAGAACCTCGCTCGCAGGAAATCCACGGAGGAGCTGTCGGGTCACGAGTCGAGCGTGATGGACGAGGGCATCGTCACGGAGCCGGAGCCCATGGGGATGCCCTTCCAAGACCTGCACCAAGCCGTGGACACCTGGACG
>NW_009952159.1:1392400-1394338 GCF_000747805.2 Chaetura pelagica
CCCCAGCACCCCCCCTCCCAGCAGCGAGCCCATCCTCTCGGCACAACCGGCAGCACCGGGCGCCGGGCGCGGCTACGGCTTTGACCCCAAGTTGGCTGACGTGTTGTCCCCTCGCATCGCCCGGCGCAGCTCCAAGAAGCGCTCCAACCGGGCGGCTCACCAGGAAAACCAACCACCCCCGGCACCCCCCGTCCTCGCCAAGAGCCGCCCGCCCACCAAGCACGTCCGTCACACCAGCGAGCCTGCCACCTTTGTCCCCATCACCGTCCCCGAGCCGCTTGTCCCTTCCGGCCACCACAGCCACCTCCCTGCTCCGGCTGCCGGCCGCTCACCCAGCAAATCCTTCTCGACCCTCCAACCTCCCTCACTAGAGGATGTCACCAAGCGGTACATGTTGGCCCTCAACTCAGGTGACTCTCCCGGGGATGGACCCCGCTCTCCACCTGCTGCCCCACCACCCCGGCTGCCGCGGTGCCCCCAACCACCCGACGAACACGGCCCCAGCACCAAGCCTCAGGTGGTAAGTGCCCATCCATCCTAACAACACTTCCCTTCCACAGGGTACGTGACCCTTCCAAAGCCGCCCAGGTCCCTCACGTGTCCCTCGCTGGGGACAAATTCCCACCCACGGATGCGCTGCTGGAAGGCCAAGAGCTTTCCCAGCCCTTTCCGGCGGTCCCAAAGGGATGAGCTGTTGTTTATAGGAGTGACCTCTCCAATAAAAAGGCAATTTTTGGGTGGGAAGAAGCAGTTTTCTGGAGAAACGGCACCAAATTTTGGTGGAAGGTGGTTTTATATCTATCTAAATAAATACAGAGAGATAATATTCTATATTTATATGTAACGTTTCCTGGCAAGGCTGCAAAAGTTCCCCGTGGCCTGGGATGCTGAACCAAAAATTGCCTTTTCCTTGGCAGGGAGGGCTTAAATGCTTGGGATTCCTCATCTCATGCACCTTATTGAGCACATTGGCATTTCCCCCATTAAAAAAAAAAGAATAAATCACCATCTTTCCACCCGGGACCGTGGGCTTTGCTGTGCCAGCAGCGTGGGAAGAGTGGGAAAACTGTTCCCGTGTGTGTGCCGGGTACTTTATGGATGGGTGAAGTTCTATCCTGTCTGTGGGAGAACTCGTGCTTTTTGGGGGGGGCGGGGACAGGCAGGGGTGTGTGCAAAGGCCATTTTCTCATCCTGAAATGTGCCCCCCCAACGCTTCGGGGTGGTTCCTGGGGTGGCTTTTGGGCGCTGCCGACCCCTGTTGTTTGGAGATGGATTTGGGTTCCCACCACTCCGGGTGTTTGTGCCGGGAAGCGCTTGGAAGTGTCACCTCCTCCCGCGGCAGCGCCGGCGCCCACGGGGCTTTTCATAGCTCTGGGCAAAGCCCAGAAATACCCGTTCCCGTGGGAGATGAGGAGAAAGCTGGTGGGGAGGGGGCTGGTTGGGGCTTTCTCCCCCTGCTTCCGTGCTGATTTAAGAGGACGGGCTTGACCGTTCCTGTCCAGCGGCGCCGCAGCCAAGCGTGAAGTCCTCGGGGCTGAGCCTGGCAGTGTAACCCTTGCTGGCCGGGGCAGAGCCGTGTGGAGGAGGGGGTGGGGATCTTTGCACCCTCCCAAAATCCAGATCCCTGCAGCATCTTCCCCCAGAATATTCCCCTGGGGGCTGGCAGCCCCACAGGGTTATTCCCAGAAGATACTGTCTCGGGGTGCAGGTTCCCTGCAGCCTCCTCCCCCCAAGATGTTCTCATGGGGTCTGGCATCCCCGCAACATCCTTCCCTCTAAATATTCTCCTGGGATCCAGTTTCTCTGCAGCACCATCATCCCAGGATGTTCTCATGGGGTCTGGCATCCCTGCAGCATCATCCCCCCAGGATGTTCTCCTGGGGTCTAGCATCTCCAGAGCACCTTTCCCCCAAGATGTCCTCTTGAGGTCCAGCATTC
>NW_009952159.1:1394879-1407108 GCF_000747805.2 Chaetura pelagica
ATTCCTGCAGCATCATCCCCCCCCTAAGTTACTATCTTGAGGTTCCCCTGCAGCATTATTCCTCTCAGGATGTTCTCCTGGGTGCTCTGCCCCCCATCCACCTCCTTCTCTGGTTGTTGTCCCTCTTGCCAGACAACAGCCATTGGTGGCCAAGAACAGGGAGCTCTTGGCTCCTGCAGAAAACATCCTTGGAAATAATTTTGGGTGAATTTTGCAGCATTTTTCCTCAAAGTACCAGTTTAGAACGAGGTGCTTTTCCCCTCTGATCTCAGCCTGAAAAGTTCTAACGAAGCATCAGGTGTTATAATTAAGTGGGGTAAGAAGGAACCTCCTGGTGCTGTGGCTGGTGGCACCTCGGGGACATTGACAGGTCCCCAGGGCAAGGCAGTGGACCCGGTGTCACTTCTTTTTAAAGAATGATCTCTTCCTAAATTATTAATATGTGAAGTTTCTATAAAGCATCGTTTCCCTTCATCATTTATAAAGAGATATTTCTTGTTCCAGCAGCTCCCTGTGGTGCCCCAGGGATGGAGCCCACCCCGTGATGGTCCTGCCCGACCCCACACCCCAATACACCCCCTATGAACCTTGATCATCCCTTTGGGATCATTTTGGGTGGATTTTTACCTCTGGCTGTACTGGGGAGAGGACATCTGTGGTGGTGTCTGCTACTGGGTTCCCTCTGAAGGAGCCACCACCCCAACAGGGGGATGGCAACCAGCAGGTCCACCATGGAGGAGTCACCATCCTGACGTGGGGTTGCCACCACCAGGTCCTCTCCAACACTGGGTTCTGGCAACTGGGAGCCCAGTTTGGCCTGAGCATCCCCCTGGGGTCATGGGCCACCCCATGGGGCTGCACCCTGGGGATGCTGCTCCTCACCTTGCTTGAACCCGCCGGCCCCGGCCAAGAGGGTGAGAATTTTCCCTTTTAAGGGCAAAGCTGCAGCTCTATCTTCAAATCTCTCCCCTGCCTTTGAATTTCTTTGTGCTGCAGCCATAACGTAACTGAAACCAGGATTTTTATTTCCCTTTTTGATTTATTACACAGCCAAGCTGGGATGTTTTATTTCAGATGGCACCAGCTGGGGCTTGGCGGGGGTGGGGAGAGAAGGGGGGACCTGCAAGGGAGCTTCTTTAATTATAGGCAAGAGCATCCAGGACTGGATATAACTTGGCACTGGGAGGACTGGGAGTGGAGAATGACGTGTTCCCTGATTGACCATAAGCTTTATTTTTTATGTAGGTTTGTTGGGGTTTTTTTCCCCCCTCCCTAACTCAGTGGAGAGAGGGCTGGTGTTGCCAGGTCTGCCTGTGGAAGTGGTGATCACTGCTTGGGGATGTTGGGGCTTTGGAACATCCATCCCATGTCACAGGGATGATCTTTGTGCCCGTCTCCAGCAGGCCGTGCTGGGAAGGGGTTAATACTGGGGTCTGGCAAGTGTGCAGCAGTGCTCCCCCAAAGTGTTCTCTTGGGGTTCAGCATCCCTACAGCATCATCCCCCCCAGGATGTTCTCCTGGGATCCAGCATCCCTGCAGCATCTTCCCCCACAGTGTTCTCCTGGGATCCAGCATCCCTGCAGCATCTTCCCCCCAAGACATTCTTATGGGATCCAGCATCCCTTCAGCATCACCCTCCCCTCAAGATATTATCCTGGGGTCCAGCATCCCTGCAGCATCATTCCCTCCAGATGTGCTCCTGGGGTCCCACATCCCCAAGCATCATCCCCCCAAGGTGTTTTCCCCATAGTTTGGGAGTGGCTCTGGCAGAGGTGAGCTCTGCCACGCTGGCTGTTTGCTGGGTTGGCCACCTGACGTGTCCCTCCTGGGAGAGGTAACGTGCTGTTCTCCCTCAGCAGCAGCTCTGTTTGTCCTGGGTGCTTTCCAACCATCCTCCATGGGGCTGGAGCTGGCCAAGCCACCCTGGATGAAGGAGAGCTCCATCACCTTGTGTGTGATGCTGGGCACGAGCCTTTTAATTCCCCAGGAGCCATTAGCAGCACATCCCAGTCTGAGGGCCATGGGAAGAGAGGATGCTGTCCAGAAAGCAAGAGAAAAAAAAAACAACCCACCCAAAAAAACCTCAAGGCAGAGAAGTTTTTCTGCCTCCCATCCCATCCCATGCCCATCCCATGAGCCACTGGGATGGGCAGCACACGTGTGCACACCCACGCACACGCGTGTGCAGCAACCCAGCACGAAGGGTGAACCTGGGGTGGATTTGGGGTGAATTTGGGGTCCATTTGCTGCTGGGTGAAGGGATGAGCAGGATGCCAGGCTGGCAACCCCTTCTGTCTTTCTTTCCCCTGCGGCCAAATCCAGCGGGGGCTGGAAAATGAGGTATGTTCCCTGCCAGGCTCTGTTTGTTGACTTTGCAGCAGTCGGGATTAAACAGGAAAATATTGATTTAAATATAGCACCTCACGGGAGCAGAGGAGTCGTGGGAACGTGGCCCCCAGTGCCCTGGTCACTGCCTTCCCCACCTGCTGCTCCCCGAGCGGGGCGGCTGCACCCCGGAAACGTCCTCGGGGATGGAGGGGGGATCCTCCAGAGGGGAAAATGGGGGTCACCTTCCCAGGGATGCTTGTGGCAAAGCCCCTCATCCCTCCTGAGCACCCTCCTTCCCAGCTCATCCTCCAGGAGCTCGTCCTCACTCCTGGGGACAGCTGGAGGGTGGGATGTGTGGCTGGATGTTCCTTGGCCAGAGTTTGGCACCTTTGGACCCGTTTGTGCCTCCGTTTCCTTTCCATAAATCTCCCCAGGAACCAGGATTTGGGTCACGACTGGGACTTCTCTCATTTTTCAGCCTTCCTGGCAGTCTGTAATTAAAAGCTGTTGTGGGGGGAGGGTGGGGGTGGGTACATCCTGGTTCTCCTCTCCTGCGCCGATGGTTTTGCTGGGAAACACTGGGGTGGGGGGAAACTGAGGCACACAGGCAGCCCCCCCCTGCCCTTCAGAGGGAGGTGGGATGGAGCCAGGAGAAGCTGGAGGACCTGGAGGACCCACAGGTGATGCCACCTACAGCATTCACCCCTTCCCTGGTTCCAAAATCCCCATGACTCTGCCCATGTTTGCTCCTTCCCTGCTGCTGAAATGCCCTTAAATCTTCCTGGTTTTCCTTCCCCAGTGCCAAAATCCCCTTAAATCAGCCCATTTTTGCCCCTTTCCTGGTTCCAGCCTGCAGAGAGACCCATGGCCCTGTGTGGGTATTGGGGTGCACGTGCATGGAGAGGACTCTGGTCCAGGAGTGCACATTCAGGGCTGCTAGGAGAGGAAGGTGGTGCAGAGGAGTCCATACAAGGGTGCAGAGGGAGGTCCCTGGTCCAGAGGTGTCCATGCAAGGGTGCACAGGGAGGTCCCTGGTCCAGGAGTGCCCATGGAGATGTCCTTGGTGCCAGGGTGCACTGCAAGGGTGCACAGGGAGGACCCTGGTCCAAGGGGTGCACAAACGGGTGCACAGGGGAGGACCCTGGTCGAAGGGGTGCACAAACGGGTGCACAGGGAGGTCCCTGGTGCATGGAGAGGTCCAGAAGTGTCTGTGTTGGGGTGCACAGGGAGGTCCTTGGCTGTGGGGTGCCCATGCAGGGGTCCAGAGAGATGTCCCTGGTGCCAGGGTGCACATGCAGAGCTGCATGGGGACATCTGGTGCTGGTGGGCACGTGGCAGAGCACCCAAGGGTGCACCAGGAGATCCTGGGTCCTGTTTGCCAAACCCAGCTGGGCTGGAGGCTCAAAGCTTCCTGGGTCTTGTTGCTGTGGCATTTGTCCATCCTTACAAGGATTTTGAGTCTTTCTGGGATGTTTCCAAAGTGGGAAGTTTCCCCCAGATGCTGAAGCCTGTGTAGTGGGAGAGACTGGAGAGGTGAAGTCCCAGGGTGTCTTGCTGTGCCTTTGTTGCTGAGCTCCATCACCCATCTGGCACAGACAGGTCCCAGCAGGGCAGTTCCTGAAGTTTCAGAGCTGCAGCAGGGACTTCTCCTGACCTCAGGGTGGAGAAGGTGATGCTGTCACATTCCTCTCAGGGCTTTCCCCTGGAAAGTGGGGGAGGAGACTCCCTTTCTTCCATCTGTCCATCCATCCATCCACCCACCCATCCATCCATCTATCCATCCGTGCATCCACCCACCCATCTCTAGCCACCCATCTCCATCTATCCATCTCCACCCATCCAGCTCCATTCATTTATCCATCTTCATCCATCCTTCTCCTTCTGCCTCCATCCATCCATCTCCACCCATCTCCATCCATCTTGCCCTGTCTCCATCCATCTCTGCCCACCTCCATCTACCCATTCCAACCATCCTCCTCCACCTATCTCCACCACCCATCCAAAACAACAAGCCCCACAAGCCATACAGCTGTGATTTTCAGAGCAGGCATGGTCCATCTTCCAAAACATCTCCTCTTGAAGGCATCAAGTCCATCTTGCACAGACAGAACCCACTAAACCAAAGCCATTCCCATTTCCACCGTGGTGTTTCTAGGCCAGGATGTGTCCGGAGAAGAAAAACCACCCACTTCCACCCCCTCTCCCTCAACGTGGCTCTTTTGAAAGCTCTGATGGTTGGTCCCCATGGGGCTTCTTTCTCCAAGCTCCCTCGGTTTCCATGGAGAGGTTGGGTGAGGAATTTCGAAGGGAATGGCTCCAGTAAATGAACTCTTGGCTAAAAATAGTGTGTTTGCTTTTGGGTCTTTGGGAACTGTGTCTCAGCCAATGGGAGGGAGAAGGAAAATCAGCATCTGGGTAAAAATATTCCAGTAACTCAGGCTTTGTCCAGACTCCTGTCGGAGCTGCTGGGCTTCCAGGGGATGGGGAGGCTGGTCCCAGCCTGCCCAGTTCCTGCCCACACTGGTACCAGTTGCTCCACGACCGCTGTTCTGGCTGTAGATGTGGGTTGTCCCCAAGCTGTGTGTGTGTCCCCCACACTTGGTACCTTATGTGATTTATTTTAAGTTGAATTCCTTTGATTTGAGGGTTGGAGGAGTTGATGGCAGGAACGTGTTGGGCTTGTGTGACTCTCATCTCCTACCATGTCCCAGAGCCCCTGGGCAGGTCCCTTTTTGGGAACCAGGGGATGGCCACCACCTCGTTCCACCCCACCAGTGACATCCAAGACATCAGTGAACACCACTAGGACATCTCCACCTGGATGTACTGGGGTGAGGACATCCGTGGTGGTGTCTGCTACTGGAACCACCATCCCAACAAGGGATTGCCACCACCAGGTCCTCTCTGGAGAAGCCACCATCCCAATGAGGGGACAGCCACCACCAGGTCCCCCCGTGGAGGAACCACCATCCTGATGTGGGATTTCCACCACCAGGTCATCCCTGGAGGAGTCACTCTTCCAACACTGGGATGGCCACCACCAGCTCCCCCCCACCTGGAGGATTCACCATCCCAATGGGCAAACAGCCACCACCAGGTCCCATCTGGAGGAGTCACCATCCTGATGTGAAGATTGCCACCACTGCCACCTCTGGAGGAGTCACTGCCCTGACACAGGGACATCCACCACCCCTCTGAAGGAGCCACCATCCTGATGTGGGGACATCAGCATCTCCACACACTTCCTGGGGCTGGAGAACATTTCCTTGGTGCTGCCTTGGAGTTGCTATTTGTGACCTCCCGTTCCCGAGCCCTCCGGTACTCTCCAAAAAAAACAAGAAGGGAGTTGTTTGCATGGGAAGATTGGCATCTCCAAGGCCAGGATATGGTTTCCTGCTTTTTTTAGCTGGAGTGGGAGCAGATTGGTTGGCCTGCCCTGATTTGGCATCTTTCTTCTTGCTTCTTTCTGTTGTTTTTGTTTTGGAAGGGTTTCATCCTGACCCCTGGACAGAAACGCCGTCACTGGTTGTAGGGGATCCAGTTTTGGTCCATTTTTAGGTTTTTGGTGACCCCCAAACCCCGGTGAGATGGGATGTAGGTGGCTCAGAGCCTCAGTAAGCAGAGAGGGGACTCGTCCCTTGGCCACCCAACCCTGGCACAGGTCAGTAGATACCAAAATGCCCTATTTTTTTCTTCACGCCCACCCTGGGGTGTCACCCTGACAATGACATGGCAGGGAAGGTGTCACCTCGTGCTTTGCTGTGAGATGTGGGTGTTCCTGGTGAGGTGTGTGTCCTCTCCACTGGCTCCCTGCCCGCCCCAGTTGCAGCTGTGCTGGGCAAGGGGACCTGCTGAGCCTGTGGGGCATCAGAGAAGCTGGTGTGGGCATAGAGAGGATCTTCTCCTGGTGGCTGCCCCCAGGCTGCTGCCAAGGGTATGGATCTGGGGTTGGGAGTGGAGGGGAGCATGAGAAGGGCTGGCTCAAGGGTGTGGATTCTTTGGGACTCCTGGCTCTAGAATGTCCATCAGCTCCTGGGTGTCCATCAGCTCCAGGGTGCCCATGGACTCCTGGTACCTGTTGGCTCCTGGGTGCCCATCAGCTCGTGGGTGTCTGTCATCTTGTCATGCATGTGGACTCATGGGTGTCCATGGACTCCTGGTACCTGTTGGATCCTGGGGATCCATCATCTCCTGCATCCCCATACGCCCTGGGTGCCCATTGGCTTCTGGGTACCCCTGAACTCCTGGTAGCTATTGGACCCTGGGCATCCATCAGCTCCTGGGTGCTCCTGGGATGCCCTTTTACTTTTGGGTGCCCATGGACTCCTGGTACCTGTTGGCTCCTGAGTGCCCATCAGCTCCTGGGTGCCCTTTGGCTCTTGGTGCCCGTCAACTCCTGTTACCTGTTGGGGTCCTGGGTGCCCTTTGGCTCTTGGTGCCCGTCAACTCCTGTTACCTGTTGGGGTCCTGAGTGCCCTTTGGCTCTTGGATGCCCCTTGGCTCCTGACCCCCATCACCTCCTCGTGCCCAATGGCGCCTGCTGTGAATTGGCTCCCTCATGCCCCTCAGCTCCTGATACCCACTCTCCCTTGGTGCCCATCAGCTCCTGACCCCCATTGGCTCCTGGTGCCCATTGGCTCCTGGTCCTCATTGTCTCCTGGTGCCCATCAGCTCCTGACCCCCACTGGCTCCTGGTCCTCATAAGCTCCTGGTGCCCATCAGCTCCTGACCCCCACTGGCTCCTGGTGCCCATCAGCTCCTGGGGGCCAGCAGCTCATGGCCCCCAGCAGCTCCTAGATGCCCATCAACTCCTGGTGCCCACGGATCTTGGTGCCCATCAGCTCCTGGCGCCCATCACACCCCTGAGTGCCAGACCCTCCTGGGTACCCCAAATTTGCTAGCCCCCCCTCCCCTGGATCCACACCCTATGCCACCAGGCACCGAGGGCACCTCCTACCTACACATCCCAGGCTGGCACCCAGTGGTGATGCCAAGAGGTGCCAACATCACCCACCCCATTCCTCCCTGGCTTCCCTCTCCCCCCACAACCCCAGGGGAAGGATGGAGGATGCAGAGGACACCGGTGGGGGGATGTTGGTGAGATTGGGGGGGTTGCAGGGCCAAGTGGGGAAGGAGGTGGAGGAGCAGGGGGTGGGGGAGAGGAGGTGGGGGCTGAGCTCAGCCTCTGGAAGGAGCCGCCGCGCTCTTGGGCCGCCGCCTGATGCCGAAAACTGGAGGCCAAAAAAACCCAATCCCTTCCATATTTGGTGAAAGCTGCTCTGGGGCTCGGGAAAAGCTGGAGGACACCGGGGGGCTGGGAACCTCCCCCCCCACACTGTGTCCCTGCTCCCCCCCACGTTGTGCCCTGGGGGGTGTAGGTTGGGATGGGTATCACGGATGGGGAGTGGACGTGGGGTGGGGGGCACCCCTGGGGGGGCTACCCTGAGATGAGACCTTGCGCCTGGTTTTTCAGGGGGGGGACACACACACAGTGACACCCCCTCCTACCCCGGTGATGCAAACCCTGCTTTCAAGTGGGAATCCCATGGGAAAGCCCCCTTGGGGACACCCCTTGAGGATGAACTCTTCTGGCTGCAGGAAAACCAGGTCCCCGCCGTCTCCCGGCACCGCTGCTCCCTGGGGTGTCCAGGCTCTTCCCACCCTGGAAAGGTTCTTTCTGAAAAACTTATCCCGACTCCTTTGTGATGGATTTATTTCCTTTTTTTTTCTATTTATTCCTGGCTTTTTTTTTCCTCACACTTCAAAAGAAGAGTCCCAGCCAGGCCACGTCCTCCTGGGATGAATCAGCGCAGCCAAGAAGGGAAAAGAGCCGAATTCTCGGCTCACCCGTTTGGGTTTGAAGCCCTTCTGCTCCTCCTCCTCTTCCTCCTCCTCTTCCTCCCTATCCTGGAGGCAATTGTGCTGCTGAGCTTCTCCATGGGAGCATCCCTGAACAACCCAAGGCTCCTCCATGAGCTGGGAGCCTGGGAAAAACCACGGCAGAGGGAAAAGCAAACAAGCCCAGCCCCAGGGCTGGGAATAAACACGGGAATATTCTTAGTAACCCAAGTGGAGCTGAACCAGAGCTGCTGATTTGTGCTCTGATTTCCTTCTGAGATGTTCCACTTTGATTGAGTGGTTTGGTCCTCTCCCAGTGGGAGAAGAGTGAGGGGCTGGGGAGGGGGTGCAGCCCCTCTTATGATGCTCAGGCATGGCCCCTCTTCAGCAGCTCAGGTCCTTGTATTCCCTTGGGATGTGGAGGGTGGTTTCCCCAGGACACAGGAGCTGGTGGTCCCAAGGGCTGGAGGTGGCTGGTACCCAGGGGTGGGGTGATGTATTCAGGGATGAGGAGACTGGGAGCAGGGATGGAGGTGGCTGGTATCCAGGGATGGGGTGACATGGTCCAGGAAGGAGGTGGCTGGTGCCTGGGGATGGTCATGGCTGGTATCCAGAGATGGAGGTGGCTGGTGCCCAGGGATGGAAGTGGATGGTGCCCAGGGATGGTCATGGCTGGTGCCCAAGGATGGAGGTAGCTGGTGCCCGGCTGGTGCCCAGGGATGGAGGTGGCTGATGCCCAGGGATGGAAGTGGATGGTGCCCAGGGATGGTCATGGCTGGTGCCCAGGGATGGAGGTGGCTGATGCCCAGGGATGGAGGTGGCTGGTATCTGGGGATGGGGTGACATGGTCCAGGAAGGAGGTGGCTGGTGCCTGGGGATGGCAGTGACTGGTCCCCAGGAATGGGATTACATGGTCCAGGAAGGAGGTGGCTGGTGCCCAGGGATGGTCATGGCTGGTGCCCAGGGATGGTCATGGCTGGTTCCCAGGGATGGAGGTGGCTGGTGCCCAGGGATGGAAGTGGATGGTGCCCAGGGATGGTCATGGCTGGTATCCAGAGATGGAGGTGGCTGGTGCCCAGGGATGGAAGTGGATGGTGCCCAGGGATGGTCATGGCTGGTGCCCAAGGATGGAGGTAGCTGGTGCCCAGGGATGGAGGTGGCTGATGCCCAGGGATGGAAGTGGATGGAAGTGGATGGTACTAGTGATGGCGATGACTGGTACCATGGATGGGTGACTGGTACCTAGGAACAGAGTGACATGCCCATGGATACAGTGACTGGCACTCAAGAGTAGGGAGGACTAGTACTACGGATGGGGTGGCTTGTACTAGGGATGGGGGTTACTGGTGCCCAGGGTTGGAGGTGACTGGTCCATGGGGTTGAGGTGACATGTATTCAGGGATGGCAGTGACTGGTCCCAGGGATGGAAGTCAGTGGTAGGAGGGATGGAGGTGACTGGTACCCAGGGATGCCAGGGGCTGGCAGGCAGGGGTGGCAGTAGCTGGGATCCAAGGTCCTTCCCTGTCTGGTGGCTGCTGTTCCTCCCCCCTGTGGCACAGCTGTGGGGACAACATGGCAGAGCATTATTTGTCCTGAGACAAAAGTTGGATGGGTTGAAATGAAAGCTCAGTCAAACTTCCTGCTCAACAGCATCCCCAGAGGAGAGAAGGGGATTTTTCCAAGTGGTTTTCCTGCCAGAAACCAAGCGATTGAGGAAACACAGGATTGGATGTAACAGTGTCACCCAGTGCTTTGGGTGACAGTGCCAGTCAGAGGCTTTTCCAGCTGCGTGAGCAAGTTTGATGTGTGGGGATGATGTGGAGCTGTTTGCTCATCACGTGGGGATGGAACTGGGTCCAGTTTTGTTCCCAAGGCTTTTTTCCCCCTCCCCCCCAGGTTTTTGGTAGAAATAAAACCAAAGGACTTGGAAATGGTTAAGTTTGGGAGTTCACTGTGCACTGCAGGCTCCCTGGGGCAGGGGACTGTCCCCATGGGCCAGTGGCTCCCACTATGTCCCAGCTCCCTCTAGTGGGATCTACCCTGGGCAGAAACATCTAGGAAAAGAAAAGGTGCAGAAAATCCCAGTTTCTCCCAAACTGGGAATAAGGGTTTCAAGGAAGTGCCGAGTTTTAGGCTGCTCTGAGCACAACCCTACTACAAGACCCTGGAGAATCCCATCCCAGGAGTGCAGCAGCAGGGACAAGCCATAACAGGGAAAAATACAATTTGTATTTATTTATTCTTAAGGTTTTGGCACATTCTGGAGGGGTGGGAATCGTTTTGGCTCCTCCCTTGGCAGCTGCCGGAAGGATGAGCTGGGAAGGCCCCAAGCAGCAAATCCCATTCCCAAAATAGTCCAAAACACTCCAGATTTTTTCCCAAAGCCAGCTTTATTTCTGTAGTTTTGCCCCCAAGTGTGGTTTGGGGGTCCAACTCCCTGCTCCAGCTCAGCCAGGGCGTGGCTGAGCCCTGGCACAACTCGTTACGCTTCTGACCTCTGAGGAACGTGGTGTGTTGCTGATCCAGGAAGGGAATTTTGGGGGTGAAATGGCATCTCCAGGGATACAGAGATTCCCCCTCCCATGGGATGTGGCTCTGGCATCCCAGCTGGGTGGTGACAGCAAGTGTGACACCTGCCTGCACGGCCCTGGCTCCAGCCACCCAGGATCTGGAGGGGCAGGATCCTTGGAGTGGCTGCCAGGGGCATCATGACATGCATCGATGTGTGCACGGTCTCAGCTCAGGCTCAAGGGCCAGAGGCTGCTGTGAGGGCTGGGATTCCTCCTGGATATCCCTTCAAACCTCTTTTTTGTTTTAAGAAAGGAAGTTTTTAGGACTTTGATGCCTCAAATCCAGATTTGCACCTGGAAAATAAAAGCAGAGCAGCCTGGGAGAGCTCCTGTCCTTTGGTGAGAGGCCAGGCAGGATGGGGGGGGGGTTGTATTTCCAATTCCAGAGGGAAAAGCTGTGGGAAAAGCCCCTCTCTGAGCCCCCATCCCAATTTTGGGATGCTGGCCTGTGGGAAACTCTTCTTTTCTTCCCCACATAAGTCTAAAGAAAATCCCCAGTGTGGGGGGATTTGGGTTTTCAGGCATCCCCGTGACACGTCAGAAGCCTTTGGGATGGGGGATGAACCCCTTGGCTCCATCCCAAGGGATCAGGATGCTTTTCCCAAGAGGATTTGGGTGGGTTTGGGTTTGTTTTGGTTGTTGTTTTTTTTTTCTTTTGGGGGGAGGAAGGAGGAAACACCCAGGTTGCAATAAAAAAACCACCCAAACAACAAGAAGTCTGGTCCGAAAGGAAACCTAAAGGTGTTTACAAAGAGCCAAGCTGCTAAAAATAACTGGCTGATATTTTAGACATCCCTAAAAATAGGCAGTGCTGTTGGAATGGCCAAACACTCCCAGGAATTTCCTGTGGGCTGCGGGCCACGCGCAGGGGGGTCCGGGCTCCGCGACCGGCATCGCTGCTTCCCTGGGTGCTGGGGAGGTCACCTCTGGTGGGCCCCTCACTGCACAGCAGGATCCAGGCCTGGCTCCTTCCCCCCTCAGCTGGGAAAACTGTGGGTTTAACCCTTCTCCATCTCCTGGATCACAATCCCTGAGAGGTTGTGTTGATTCGAGAGGGGGTGTTTCAAGCGTAGGGTGGGAAGCTCAATAGTAGACACCGGAGAATCTCCTCGCGCCGCTTCATGGGAGGGATTGACTCCAGGGAGGGGTGTTGTGGGATGGGGTTTGGTGGTGGGGTTTTTTTTGGTGATGTGGGAAGGAGTCTCTGCAGATGGAGGGAGGGATCCCAAGGCTGGGATGAGAGATCCCGTGGGAGGGCTGGAGGGTGTTGCTACAGGCGGAGAGGCCGGGGCGGCATCGGAAAAACCAGTGGGGCAGGGATTGGCACAGGAATGGGGCTGGGATTGACACAGGAATGGGGCTGGGATTGACACAGGAATGGGGCTGGGATCGCCTCGGGAATGGGTTTGGGATTGCAGCCTGGATGGGTCTGGAATCGTCGTGCAGATGGACCCAGGGCTGCAGGCCTGGTGGGGCTGGGGTTGCAGCAGGAA
>NW_009952159.1:1408021-1409704 GCF_000747805.2 Chaetura pelagica
CTGGCTCTGTGGTTGCAGCAGGACCGGGGCTGGGGTTGCAACAGGAATGGGGCTGGGGTTGCAACAGGAAGGAGTCTGGGGTTGCAACAGGAATGGGGCTGGGGTTGCAACAGGAAGGAGTCTGGGGTTGCAACAGGAATGGGGCTGGGGTTGCAATAGGAATGGGGTTGGGGTTGCAACAGGAATGGATCTGGGATTGCAACAGGAATGGATCTGGGGTTGCAACAGGAATGGGGCTGGGGTTGCAACAGGAATGGATCTGGGGTTGCAACCTGGATGGATCTGGGATTGCAGTGCAGGTGGACCCAAGGCTGCAGCCCTGATGCATCTGGGATTGCAACAAAAAGGCGTTTGGGGTTGCAACCTGTGTGGATTCAGGACTGAAATAGAAATGGGTTTGGGATTGCAGCCCTGATGGATCTGGGATTGCAACATTTGGGATTGCAACCTGGATGGATCTGAGATTGCAATGCAGGTGGACCCAGGCCTGCAGCCCTGGTGAAGCTGGGATTGCAACAGGAATACATTTGGGATTGCAGCCTGGATGGATATGGGACTGCAGTGCAGATGTACCCAGGCCTGCAGCCCTGATGGATCTGGGATTGCAACATTTGGGATTGCAACCTGGATGGGCCTGGAACTGCCACAGGAATGGGTTTGGAATTGCAACCCAGGAGGATGTAGGATTATCACAAAAATGGGTTGGGAATTGCAACCCAGATGGATCTGGAATTGCAACCCTGATGGGCCTGAGATGACAACCCAGATGGGACTAGAATTGCAGTGCAAATGTGCCCGGGGTTGCATCCCACGTGGGCCCAGGATTGCAACCCAAATTGGTCAGGGTTGCAACCCAGATGGGCCCAGAACTGCACCCGAAACAGGCCTGGGATTGCACCACAGATGGGCCTGGGATTGCAGCCCAAATGGGTCTGGGTTTGGAACCCAGATGGGTCTGGGGTTGCAACACAAATAAACCCAGGACCGCAAACTGGATGGAGCTGGGATCCAAATGGATCTGGGTTTGCAACCCAGTTGGCTCTGGGATTAGAACTCAGATGGGTGTGGGATTGGATCCCAGTTGGCTGTGGGATTGCAGCAGAAAGGAGGGTGGGATTGCAACCTGAACACAACAGGGATTACAACAGGAAGGGCTGTGGGATTGGATCCCAGGAGGGCCCAGGGTTGCAGCACAGATGGGTCTGGGATTGCAACACAGACGAGCCAGGGATTGCAACCTAAACGGGTCTGGAACTGCAAAGCAGCTGGGCCCAAGGTTGCAGCCTGTGTGGGTCTGGGATTGCAACAGGAATGGCTCTGGAATTGGATCCCAGAAGACCTCAAAACTGCAACCCAGATGGGACCAGGATTGCAACCCAAACGGATCTGGGATTGCAACCCCCCCAAAAAAAAAATCCCAGAATGACAAACCAGGCAGGCCCAGGATTGCAACAGAAACGGGTCTGGGATGACCGTGGTGCTGCAGAAGGAGCCGCTGCCTCTCGAGCGGCCTCATTAACCCTAATGAATGCAATTAACTGCGCCGGGTGCACAGCAGGCACCCATCGTGCCCCCGCTGGGTGCTGCGGGTCCTACATCCCTGCTCCCGGTGCTGGGGGGGGGGTGTTTAAAGCTGCTGCAACTCCCCATTACATGCACCGAGTTGGCCGTTCTCTGTCACGC
>NW_009952159.1:1410177-1410843 GCF_000747805.2 Chaetura pelagica
GGGGTGGGATGCTCATCACCCTCATTACCCGGAGGAAATGCACTGACCCGCCGTTGCTGCGGCAACAGGGCGAGCAGCTAATTAGAGTTAATTAAGGAGGCAGGAGGGGAGCGCGTTCCAAAGGGATCCGGGCAGGGGGCATCACCCTGCAGTAAGCCGGGATGTGGGTGCTTGAGGGTGAGGGAAGGGGGGAGAAAAGGGGCCACCTCTGCAAGGGGCCACCTCTGCTCCGTGCCTCAGTTTCCCTCTTTGCATAAACCCAGGAGGGAGGAGCCCGCCCAGCCTGGACACCCCAAAACCCCTGGGCACCCCGACCTCAACAAAAAAAATAAACCCCCCTCCCCTAAAAGAAGGGGGAAAATAGATCAACATCACCAGGCAAAAAAAAAAACAAAAACCAACCCACCTCTTCCCCAGCATCCCCAGCACCCCCTCCCCTGCCCAGGGGTGTGTGGGCACCGGGCTCTGCCTCCTTCCCCCTCCCCTGGGCAGCGCCGGGACCCGCGGACGCAGGCGCAGGGACGGGAAAGGCTCCTCCATCCCTCCCTCCATCCATCCATCCATCCATCCCTCCATCCATCATCCCTCCATCCATCCCTCCCTTTTGATTCCTTTACCCCCCTTTTTTCCCCCCCCGCATCTCTCAGTCGGTTTCTTTTCATCCCC
>NW_009952159.1:1411604-1416608 GCF_000747805.2 Chaetura pelagica
AGCTCCCCTCTGGGATCACCTGATGGAGAGGGGGAAAAAAAAAAAACCAAACCCATGCCAAGGGCTGGGCCTCATCCTGCACCTCCCCAGCTGGTGCTGAGGTGTGGGGTGCTGAGCCCTTTGGGGTCAGCCAGCCCTTGGGTTTGGGAGCTGGGACAGGGCTGGGAAATTTTGGGAGCATCCCAGCGAGGTGGGGAACTACAGGACGTGCAAAGGTTGGGGAAACTGAGGCAGAGTGGTGGGTCGGGGTGGGGGGGGGAGAGCGAGGGGGTCCTCCCCCCCGCTCATCCTCTGGTGGCTGCTTTTCAGCCCATCATTGGAACAAATGAATCCAGCAGAGTGTGGATGAAGATCAGGCTGTCATGAAGAGGGGAGGTCTCAGCTGGTGTCCCTGAGGACATCAAGATGGTTTGGGGGAAGGAAGATTTCCTGGGGGGGGGGGCTTTGACCCGTCACCACAACATTTGGCTCTGGGCAGTTTCCTCCTTGCTTGGCTGGAAAGGCTGGTTCTGGCTTGGTGGGTGAGTGGGGAAACTGAGGCACGGGCCTGTTCTCAAGCCCCACGCAGGATCTCGCCAGGATCCCTCCCTGTTGCTCCTTGGAGAGCACCCAGGAGGTGGTGACCTCCATCCCTGGTGGGGGGGATGGTCGTGTTAGGGCTTCCTGCAGTGGTTGCAGAGCAACTTAGTGGCAGTGGTGACCCCACCATCTGGGGGACACAGCCCCCTGTGTGGCCAGGGGACACTGGGGTACAGTGCAGCTTTGGTGGGTCCACCACCCCTGTGGTGGGAGCAGGTCAGGGGAATCCTGGTCCAAACATGCTTTGGTGGCCCAGTGGGACATCCCTGCCCCCAGGGCTGGGTGAGTGTCTGAGCACCCAGGACCTTTGGAAGGTCCTTGTCCACATGGGCTTTGGGGCATCCCTTCCCCTACAGCACCCAGGGTGTCCCTCCACCTTTGGGGTGTCTCCATTCATGGGACACTTTGAGTGTCCCTGTCCCCAGGTTCACTGGAATATCTCCACACCTGGGACCTTTGGGGCATCTCTGTGGCCTTGGGGGTGTCCAAATCTCCAGGGACTTTGGGGTGTCCCTGCACCCAAAGCTTTGAGTGTCTTTGGACAGTGTCCACACCATTGCAGGGTCTCCATACCCAGCATCTTGGAACATCTCCTTTCCCAGGGAGAATCTTTGCATCCAATGCTTCTGGGGCTTCTCATGCCCAGGACACTTGGAGCAGCACCTCCACAGCCAGAACTTCTGGAGCATCTCTGCACCCAGCACCCTTGGAACATCTTTGCACCCACAGATGTTGGGCCTTCCCACAGCCAGGGCCTTTGGAGAACCACCACGCCCAAAACTTTTGGGGTATCACTGCACTCAGGGTGTCTCTGGAGCTTCTTGGCACCAAAACATTTGGGGACCAAGAGCCGCTGGGTTGTCCCTGCACCCAAAATATTCGGGGTGCCTCATGCCCAGGCCCTTTGGAGCATCTCCACACCCAACAATTTTGGGGTATCTCTGAACCCAAGGTCCTAAGAGCATCTCTACACCCAGAACTTTTGGGGTGTCATTGCACCCAGGATCTCTGGACCATCTCAACACCCAAATCTTTGGGGGTGTCATTGTATGCAGGGTCTCTGGAGCATCTCACCACCCAAAACTTTTGGGGTGTCCCTGCACCCAGGGCCCTTGCAGCATCTCTCCACCCAAATCTTTTGGGGTGTCACTGCACCCAGGATCTCTGGAGCTTCTCAACACCCAAATCTTTGGGTGTCCCTGCACCCAGGGTCACCAGAGCTTCTCTGCAACCAGATCTTTGGGGGTGTCATTGCACCCAGCATCTCTGGAGCTTCTCAACACCCAAATCTTTGGGGGTGTCATTGCACCCAGGGTCACCAGAACTCTGCAACAAAATATTTGGGGGTGTCATTGCACCCAGCATCTCTGGAGCTTCTCAACCCCCACATCTTTGGGGGTGTCATTGCACCCAGCATCTCTGGAGCTTCTCAACCCCCACATCTTTGGGGGTGTCATTGCACCCAGCATCTCTGGAGCTTCTCAACCCCCACATCTTTGGGGGTGTCATTGCACCCAGCATCTCTGGAGCTTCTCAACCCCCACATCTTTGGGGGTGTCATTGCACCCAGCATCTCTGGAGCTTCTCAACCCCCACATCTTTGGGGGTGTCATTGCACCCAGCATCTCTGGAGCTTCTCAACCCCCACATCTTTGGGGGTGTCATTGCACCCAGGGTCACCAGAGCTTCTCTGCAACCAGATCTTTGGGGGGTGTCATTGCACCCAGCATCTTTGGAGCTTCTCAAGACCCAAACCTTTGGGGGTGTCATTGCACCCAGGATCTCTGGAGCTTCTCAACACCCAAATCTTTGGGGGTGTTGTTGCACCCAAGATCTCTGGAGCTTCTCAACACCCACATCTTTGGGGGTGTTGTTGCACCCAGGATCTCTGGAGCTTCTCAACACCCAAAACTTCCAGGGTGTCCCACTCTCTGGAGCATCTCACCTCCAGGCTGAGCTGCAGGGGTGACCCCCCAGGTGCTGCAGGTCTCCAAGCCCCCTCAAAGCCAACAACCCCCTGACCCATCTCCTTCCCAAGCCTCCCAACCCACCTCCCACTCCCCCCCCAACCCCTCCTATGGGGGGGTGCCCAGGGGGGGTGCCGGGCGGGAGGCGAAATTCCTCTGGGATGTCTGGGAGAGGAGCTGGAGGAGAGACAGAGGGTGCTGGGACCGACCCATGTAGGGCTGTTGAGAGCCAGGGCGGGTTCCTGACGCTGCCGTGGAGGAAACCAGGCGCTCGGTGTCATGTACTTCCTAATCCTCCCAGATTCCTCCATGGGGCTGGAGAGGGAGCGGAGAGAAGCTGGAGAGACCAGCCGGGCTCTTTGGGTGTCCAGGCTCCTGGTTGAGCCCCCCACCCTCGTGTGGTAGCTCCCTCTCCATCGTGTCACCCTAAAGAAAAAGAAAAAAGTCATCTCGTTGGTTTGGTTTGTGTTTTTTTTGTGTTTTTTTCCCTCCCCCCCCCTACACCCGGGCAGGACATGAGGAAACACGTCATCATGACGCTGTTGGACACCGAGCAGTCCTACGTGGAGTCCCTGCGCACCTTGATGCAGGTAAGGTGGCAGGGTTTGGGGTGGTGGCACCTCAAAACACCTCACGGGGTGGTTGTCACCAAGCCCTGGGACCCCCGGGGCAGACCCTGAGCTGTGGGTGCTCCACCAGCACCAGTGCACTGGGGATGGGTGGGCACTGGGGATGCTGAGGACAGCAAGGATGGGTGGTGGGAGCACTGGGACAATAGGGTCAAGAATGGGGTTGTTGGTGTCACCTCTACCCCCCCCAGAATCAAGCCCATCATGTTCCCAGGTGGGTTGTCACCTGGTGGGTATCGTGTCCCCCAGGGCCCTTCCCATTCTTGCCCCCACAAAAAAGCTCTTCCTCACCTTCATAGAATCATCAAATATGTGGGGTTGGAAGGGACCTTTAAAGGTCATCTAGTCCAGCCCCCCTGCAGGGGTGCTGGTGCACCCCATCTCCTGGCCATCCCATGATGGGGGACCCCTTCCACCTCCCATTCCCATGTCCCCCCATTTTCTGCTCAGTGTCATCACCTGCAGTCACAGGCCAAGGGGTTTTCTCTCCTTTTTCCACTGAGCTGTGGGACTCCCAGCCCCCTCCCCAGGGAGTTCCCTGGCCTAAGGGTCCACCCCACGTTTCAGATGTTAATGAAGGTGTTTCAGAAGGTTAATGGTGGTCAACGCCCTGGAGACTAAGTCACAACTGACGTAGGTGTGGGTTGTCCAACCACATTGCTGCTGGTGGAAGCACCAAAAAATCTGAGCTCTGCTCTGCTTGGTAGGAAATGGAGCCTGTAGGACACCTGCTGGGCATGGGGCACCCATCATCCCAACACCCAGCTTTCCCATTAAATGTTCCCTGCCAGATGTTGCTGCAGGAGGGAAGGAGCCTTCCAGGATGCTCCTAGTGCAGATGTTGGCTTGGAGGGGTGAGAGGACCCTGGTTCTGCTGCTTCTTTCTGGGGGAAGCTGCACAAGGTTTGGGGTCAGGTGGTGTCCCTGCTGGTGTTGACATAGATGGAGGATTTCCCATGGGTTGTGTCTTTCTCTGAGGTGGGACAGGAGGCTGGTTGGACAGAGGACAGCCGTGCTGGGGCTCACCAGTACCCTGCTGGATGAACTGGTTGGACACAGGTTGGAGCTACAGGACATCTATGCCTGAGCTCTCACCTGTGGGTCATGTCCTGGCATGGTGCAACCAGGCTGACCTGGCTTTCTCAGAGGGGTCACAGGGCTCCAGGAGCCCCCAGCTTCCTGTCTTGGTTGGGGCAATATGCTTGGATCCAGGCTGTGGCCTGGTGGCATGTGGCACCACCTTGGAGCATCATCTTCCAGTCGAGCCAGATGGTGCATGGGTGAGCTCTGCCCGTACTCCTCGTGTGCCAAGGCAGGGGCTGTCTCCATGCTCTGCTTCTCCATCTGGTCCTCACTCCCCCAGTTGCATAGCAAGTGGGCTGGATGGCCCAGCCCAGCACCTGCTGGAGCTGTTGGCCACAGCAGGGCAAGTGAGGCAGATGATGAGTCTCAGGTAGGATTTGACCCATCTAACTTGGGTTTTCACAAGGTACCCACCATCCACCTGAGGAACCTCATCCTTGGGGGATGACTCCTCCCTTGCCAGCTTGGATAGAGGGGGGTTCAAAGCAGCTCAAGGTGGGTCCTGTCCTCACTGCTCAGCTCCATGGTCCTCCCAACACCAAGGACACCAGCAGGCCGTGCTAGTTGGGCTGAGGAAGGCCTGAGAAGACCTTCTTTACCCTGCACCCTTTCCAAATCCATCTCTCCAGTTCCCAGGACACTGTTCCCCTCCACAGCTTTGCCCCATGAGGGGACAAAAGGGCTTTTGTAGCAGAGCTGCCCACCCAGCCTTGCAGAGAACCTGCTCCTGTCCCACGTTTCCTGCT
>NW_009952159.1:1417157-1422765 GCF_000747805.2 Chaetura pelagica
CCTGCTGACCCTGAGCATCCCTTGTTTGCCATTGCCCAAGAGATGCTGGTGATGAGGTGGTCCAGAGCTTGACCTAGTGCCTCCACCCCATTCAATCCAGCCCTTCCTGGTCACAAACACCCTAAATCCCACCAGGAACCCACCAGCTTTGGATCCCAGGGTCCTGCTGCAGTGATTCCCCAGCTGGGTCAGGCTCTGTAGCAGATGGAGGTGACCAAGGGTCACGACAGCAAAGGTTTGGAGTATCTCAAGGCCGTGGCTTGGGGACAGAGGACATCATGCTTTGGGGGTTCCTCATGCAGACCTGCTCCTTTCCCCACTCTGCCATGGAGTTGCACTGGGTGGGATGGGACCCAGGGATGCTGGGCTACAAAACCTGCTGATTCTCACCACTCTTTGGTCTGTCTGATGGCCTCCACGACCTGATTTTCACTAGAGGAACCCCCTGCTGCAGGATGTCACCGATTCCCATACCTACAAGGGTTGCAAAAGTTCATTCTGGGATTGTGGGAAAAAGAAATCCAGGGGGATCCTGACCCCTCCACTGCCCTGCAGGGCTACATGAAGCCGCTGAAGCAGCCGGAGAACTCGCTGCTGTGCGACCCGTCGCTGGTGGACGAGATCTTTGACCAGATTCCCGAGCTGCTGGAGCACCACGAGCAGTTTCTGGAGCAGATCCATGACTGCGTGCAGAACTGGCACGAGAAGCAGAAAGTGGGAGACCTCCTGGTGCAGTCGGTAGGTCCTCAGGGGGGTGGGTTTCCCTGCAGGGAACCCGGGCGCGCGCTCACGGCCCCGGCAGGGGAAGTTTTGGAGCAGGGAACTGATGAAAGGATGGGTCAGACACGCCTGAGATGGAGAACAGGAGACAATCTCCAGGCCTGCTGTCTGGGAGGTGACCAGCTGGCTCTGCAGCTCCACCGTTCTGCCTCTGGAGCAGAAATGTCAGGGCTGAAAAATCGAGGTGGGCGGGCAGTGGGTGATCCCTCCCTGCACCAGCCCAGAGCCACAGTTAACCCTCGGAGCAGCTTCATCCAAGCTTGCCCAGGATGTCCACACTGGATTTATCCTCTTCTCCACCTCCCTCTATGCCCTTTCTTTTCCCCTCCCAGTTCTCCAAGGATGTGCTGGTGAACATCTACTCTGCCTACATCGATAACTTCCTCAATGCCAAGGACGCCGTCAGGATCGCCAAGGAAGCCCGACCAGCCTTCATGAAGTTCCTGGAGGTGGGTCCTAGTTCCCCTCTCTGGAGATGTTGGCCAAGGTCCAGAACAAAGCTGCTGATGGGGCAGATTGGGGATTCATGGGAGTGAACTGGTCATGTATGATCAGACTGGGGATTTTTTTTTTTTTTTCCCTCCACCTTCTTCTTGGTTTTATTGCAAAGAGACCAGGTTGGGATGAACCGGAGTCGCTCCAGGTGGTGTTAAAAAGGAATCACCAAATGGGTGTTGCTCCAGGTCCTGGGCTGGTGGCACAGCAGGTCCCTGCCCACATAATGGTCCCATCCTTCTCCTTCTCCCCCGTGGGTGTTTTGCAGCAAAGCATGAGGGAGAACAAGGAGAAGCAGGCTCTGTCCGACCTGATGATCAAGCCGGTCCAGAGGATCCCACGATATGAGCTGCTGGTGAAGGTGGGTGAGGGCAGGTGGGTGAGGGCAGGAGGGTGAGGGCAGGAGGGTGAGGGCAGGAGGGTGAGGGCAGGAGGGTGAGGGCAGGAGGGTGAGGGCAGGAGGGTGAGGGCAGGAGGGTGAGGGCAGGAGGGTGAGGGCAGGAGGGTGAGGGCAGGAGGGTGAGGGCAGGAGGGTGAGGGCAGGAGGGTGAGGGCAGGAGGGTGAGGGCAGGAGGGTGAGGGCAGGAGGGTGAGGGCAGGAGGGTGAGGGCAGGAGGGTGAGGGCAGGAGGGTGAGGGCAGGAGGGTGAGGGCAGGAGGGTGAGGGCAGGAGGGTGAGGGCAGGAGGGTGAGGGCAGGAGGGTGAGGGCAGGAGGGTGAGGGCAGGAGGGTGAGGGCAGGAGGGTGAGGGCAGGAGGGTGAGGGCAGGAGGGTGAGGGCAGGAGGGTGAGGGCAGGAGGGTGAGGGCAGGAGGGTGAGGGCAGGAGGGTGAGGGCAGGAGGGTGAGGGCAGGAGGGTGAGGGCAGGAGGGTGAGGGCAGGAGGGTGAGGGCAGGAGGGTGAGGGCAGGAGGGTGAGGGCAGGAGGGTGAGGGCAGGAGGGTGAGGGCAGGAGGGTGAGGGCAGGAGGGTGAGGGCAGGAGGGTGAGGGCAGGAGGGTGAGGGCAGGAGGGTGAGGGCAGGAGGGTGAGGGCAGGAGGGTGAGGGCAGGAGGGTGAGGGCAGGAGGGTGAGGGCAGGAGGGTGAGGGCAGGAGGGTGAGGGCAGGAGGGTGAGGGCAGGAGGGTGAGGGCAGGAGGGTGAGGGCAGGAGGGTGAGGGCAGGAGGGTGAGGGCAGGAGGGTGAGGGCAGGAGGGTGAGGGCAGGAGGGTGAGGGCAGGAGGGTGAGGGCAGGAGGGTGAGGGCAGGAGGGTGAGGGCAGGAGGGTGAGGGCAGGAGGGTGAGGGCAGGAGGGTGAGGGCAGGAGGGTGAGGGCAGGAGGGTGAGGGCAGGAGGGTGAGGGCAGGAGGGTGAGGGCAGGAGGGTGAGGGCAGGAGGGTGAGGGCAGGAGGGTGAGGGCAGGAGGGTGAGGGCAGGAGGGTGAGGGCAGGAGGGTGAGGGCAGGAGGGTGAGGGCAGGAGGGTGAGGGCAGGAGGGTGAGGGCAGGAGGGTGAGGGCAGGAGGGTGAGGGCAGGAGGGTGAGGGCAGGAGGGTGAGGGCAGGAGGGTGAGGGCAGGAGGGTGAGGGCAGGAGGGTGAGGGCAGGAGGGTGAGGGCAGGAGGGTGAGGGCAGGAGGGTGAGGGCAGGAGGGTGAGGGCAGGAGGGTGAGGGCAGGAGGGTGAGGGCAGGAGGGTGAGGGCAGGAGGGTGAGGGCAGGAGGGTGAGGGCAGGAGGGTGAGGGCAGGAGGGTGAGGGCAGGAGGGTGAGGGCAGGAGGGTGAGGGCAGGAGGGTGAGGGCAGGAGGGTGAGGGCAGGAGGGTGAGGGCAGGAGGGTGAGGGCAGGAGGGTGAGGGCAGGAGGGTGAGGGCAGGAGGGTGAGGGCAGGAGGGTGAGGGCAGGAGGGTGAGGGCAGGAGGGTGAGGGCAGGAGGGTGAGGGCAGGAGGGTGAGGGCAGGAGGGTGAGGGCAGGAGGGTGAGGGCAGGAGGGTGAGGGCAGGAGGGTGAGGGCAGGAGGGTGAGGGCAGGAGGGTGAGGGCAGGAGGGTGAGGGCAGGAGGGTGAGGGCAGGAGGGTGAGGGCAGGAGGGTGAGGGCAGGAGGGTGAGGGCAGGAGGGTGAGGGCAGGAGGGTGAGGGCAGGAGGGTGAGGGCAGGAGGGTGAGGGCAGGAGGGTGAGGGCAGGAGGGTGAGGGCAGGAGGGTGAGGGCAGGAGGGTGAGGGCAGGTGGGTGAGGGCAGGTGGGTGCAGGCAGGTGGGTGAGGGCAGGAGGACATCTGTACCATGCTGGGAGCGGGTGAGACCGGAGCTCCTCCCAGTGCCCACCCAACGGGAGCTCCTCAGGGCTCTCGTGTCTCTCCCAGCTCCTTTTCCCATCCCTTGACACAAAGTTGGTGCCCTCAGGTCCTGGGACTCGTCACCCCAGTGAAGGTCACCCTGCTGGCCCCACTCAGCATGTTCCTGTGGGTGCACAGGCCCCTTCCCCTCTACTTTTCTGCCAGGAGGTTGGACGTTGCAGTGCCATTTTAGGACCAGTTGCACTGCCACCCCCACCGTGCCTCAGTTTCCCCATGCCAACGTCACTCTGCTTGGCATTGAGACTGATGGGGACATGTTTTCATAGAGCCATAGAATGGTTTGGGTTGAAGGAGACCTTCAACGGTCACCTAGTCCAAGCCCCTGCCATGGGCAGGACATCTTCCTCTAGGTCAGCTTGCTCAACATCCCATCCAACCTGGCCTTCATTCTTCCAGGGATGAATTTCAGGTACCCATGCAAGGTGATGATGTGCTCTCAGAAGCTGGTGGCCTCTTTAGAGGTGGTAAAGACCAGGCTGGTGGTGGCCAAAGCTCAAAGCTTTGTTCCTTTGTAAAACCTCCCCTGCACTGGTTTCCATCCCTGGCAGCCAGAGCAACACCACAGCAGGGCTTCACCTGGGGGCACGACGGCATTACCAGTGCCCAGGCTTTGACATCCCAGCTGTGTCCCCTCGGTAGGACCTGCTGAAGCACACGCCAGAGGACCACCCTGACCACCCTTTCCTCATCGACGCCCAACGCAACATCAAGCAAGTGGCCGAGAGGATCAACAAGGGCATGAAGAGCGCGGAGGAGGTGGAGAGGAACGCCCGGATCGTGCAGGAGATCGAGTCCCACATTGAAGGGATGGAGGACGTATGTACGGGGGGTCTTCCATGGGGTCACTCTTCCCTTCTCCCCAAGAACACAACCGTTTCTGCTCTTTCTGGGTCATCCCAGGCTGGGCCATTTGTTGTCTCCTCTGGGTCCTGGTTTCTACGTCATCACTTGGCCTTGGTGGGCTCATGGGGGTTTGGGAAGGGTCTGGTGTGCCAATTCTGAGCTGGGGAGAGGACAGAGGGGCAGAGATGAGTCCCATGAGGGTCCCCACCCTTGGGTCCCTGCTCACAAAGCTCCTTGTCCCCACAGCTCCAGGCCCCGCTCCGCAGGTTCCTGCGCCAGGAGATGGTGGTGGAAGTGGTAAGAGTGGGGTGGTCTCTTGTCACCATCAGGGCCATGGGACCACACACTGGGTGGGGCAGTGGGAGACTGTGATTCCAAGTCATGGGATGCCCATGTGCCCGTGGGAGCCTAGGGATGGATGGATGGATGGATGGATGGATGGATGGATGGATGGATGGATGGATGGAAGCTGCATCAGAGGAAGTTCAGAGTGGACCTTAGGAAAAGGCACTTCTCTGAGAGGGTGGTTGGTCACTGGAACAGGCTCTCCAAGGAAGTTCTCATGGGACCAAACGTGTCAGAGTTCAAGGAGTGCCTGGACCACACTTTTGGTTATATGGTTTAGTGTTAGGTGGTCCTGCAAGGAGCAGGAAGTTGGACTTGACGATCTTCATGGGTCCTTTCTACCTTGAGATACTCCATGATTCTCTAAGGATGGACAGATGGCTAGAAGAGTGGGTGGATGGATGGATGGATGGATGGATGGATGGATGGATGGATGGATGGATGGATGGATGGTAGGAGCAGACCCATGGAAGGTGGGTGGAAGGATGGACAGATGGATCCATGGCAGATCAGTGAGGACAATATTAAATTTGCCAAGTGTGTGTGGGCAGAGAAGAAGGGTTTGGGAGCAGGTAGGAGGCAGGGAGAGCCCTCAGCAGCCCTGGGCCAGGGGTGGATAGAGAAGTTGGAAGTGGAGACCATGGAGGTCCTGTTGAGCCCATGGCTGCTGTTCCCTTGCTTCCCTGCAAGGAGGACCCTGTGGCTTTGCCCACGTGGCCATTGCATCCATGTCTCCTTTCACCATCGTGAGGACACGGCTGGTCCCTACACAGACAGGCCCACCGCTCAGCCTCCCCGTGCCAAAGCAGCGCGTGGGGA
>NW_009952159.1:1422782-1428807 GCF_000747805.2 Chaetura pelagica
AGTCTGTGGAACCGGGGTTGGGGGGGGGGGAGTGAAATGGACATTAACCCCTTGGTGTCTCCCACCCCTCCACAGAAGGCAGTGGGTGGGAAGAAGGACCGTTCCTTCTTCCTCTTCACGGACCTGCTGGTGTGCACCACGTTGAAGCGCAAGTCGGGCTCCCTCCGCCGCAGCTCCATGAGCCTGTGAGTACCCACCAACACCCACGGCACTGAGGGCTGTCCCCACCAGCTGGGCAGGCTTTTAGGGGTTGCTGGAGACATGGGTAGAGCTCAGCCATCCCTCCCCCTCCCACCCAACCTCGCAGGTACACGGCGGCCAGTGTGATCGACACCGCCAGCAAGTACAAGCTGCTCTGGAAGCTGCCGCTGGAGGATGTGGACATTGTCAAAGGTCTGTCACTGTCCTGCTGGAGTGTCCCACGCCACCCCGAACCCCGTCCCTCACCCGGGGAGGAAGGGGTTAATGCCATGAGCATGTCCCCACGCAGGTGCCTCGCAAGCCACCAACCGGGAGAGCATCCAGAAGAGCATCTGCCGCCTGGATGAAGACCTCAGCACCTTGGGGCAAGTCAGCAAGCTGTCAGAGACCCTCAACTTCCCCCATCAGGTATGGCCTTGTGTGGTGTTCTCTGGCTGGGGACACATTCCCCATGGGGATGTTCTCAGTGGGAGAGAGAACCTGTGGATGGGCTGGTGGTTATTAATGTCCTCTAAGGGCCCAGATGCCACCAGTCTCAAAGCCACAGTGGGGCTGGGGCAGCTTCTGAAGGATGCTCAGGGGTGGATGGGAGTGACGTCATGTGATGGCTCTGGTGCTGGGACACCTTCCCCATAGGACCACCTGGGATGTCTTCTGTGGGGCTGAGAAGCTATGAAAGGACTAGTGGCCATGAGTGTCCTCCAAGGACCCAGAAGCCACCAGCCCCCAAAGCAATCATGGCATTGGGGCAGCCTCTGAAGGATGCTCAAGGGAAGGATGGGGGCATCATCACACACGTGGCCGGTGGTGGCCCATCCCCAAGAGCTGAAATCCTGTCACTGTCCCCAGACTCTGGATGATGTGATCAAAGACCTGATGGCTGCCATTCACCGGGAGCTGGCGGAGAAGCAGTCCCTGTCCTTCAGCATGGCCTTCCCCCCCAACAAGATGGAGCTCAGCACCACCAAAGCTGACGGCACCGAGTCCTTCATCTTTGAGTTCCCCAACCCTGACGCCCGGCTCGGCTTTGAGCAAGCCTTTGAGGATGCCAAGAAGAAGCTGGGTAACACCATGGACTGGGGAGGTGGACAGGGTGGTGGGCTTGGCATAGAATCATAGAATCATGGTTTGGGTTGGAAGGGACATCCAACGTCAACTAGTTCCAACCCATCTGCATGGGCAGGGACACCTTCCACCAGACCAGGTTGCTCAAGGTCTTTTCCAACCTGGTCTTGAAGACTTCCAGGGATGGGGCACCCACAGCTTCTCTGGGCAGCCTGTTCCATCAAGGCCCCTGCTCTAGTAGACCCTTTTTCTCCATCAACTTCCTTCATCTTCCAATTCACTTTTCCCAGCCTCCAGCAAAAACTGCCTGGACCCGGAGTTACTCAAGGCCATCCCCATCATGAAGACACGGAGTGGCATGCAGGTACTTCGTGGTGGGCTTCAAGCACCCCATGGGAGCTGAGATCCTCTCCATCCTGGTGCCCTTGCTGCCGGATGCCCTTGAGCTCCTCGTACCATTCCCGAACGACCCGATTCATTCCATCTTTTTGCTTCCCTTGCAGTTTTCTTGTGCTTCCCCCAGTCACGGCAGCCCGGAAGGTTCTCACGAAGTTTGGGTTTGCAACAGCGACGGGTACGTGGGGCAGGTTTGCCTGCTGAGCATCCGGAAGGAGCCCACGGTGGAGGCCTGCATCGCCGTCTGCTCTGCCAGGATCCTCTGCATCGCTTCCGTGCCCGGCCTCAAGCGGCCCTACAGGTAGGACCTGCATCCCCACCGACCCGTCGTGGAGCTGGGTGGGCACGGGGTGATGCTGGAGCTGCTTGTTTTCCCCCCCCATCCTTCTCTTTCCTCCCCGTGGTGGTGGCAGGGAGCGTGTGGAGGCGGTGGGCAGCCCGGCCTCGGAGGCGGCGCCGGCGGAGGACACGGGGCCTCAGCCCTGCCTGCACATCTCCATCTCGGGATCCTCCCTGGAGCTCTCGGAGCCCGTCGATGGTGGCAACAGGGAGTTGGTGCCCTTTGATAGCGACGACACGGATGACGAGTCCTCGCCCAGCCCCTCGGGGACGCTGCAGAGCCAAGCCAGCCACTCCACCATCTCCTCCAGCTTTGGCAGTGAGTGTGTCCCCCTCCCCTGGGCCCTGCTTAGCAGAAAAATAAACCACTTTTTTGCCCCTAATCATAGAATGCCAGGGTGGAAGGGCCCTCAAAGGCCTTGAAGTCACAGACTGGTTTGAGTTGGAAGTGACCTCAGAGGTCATCTAGTTCCAACGCCTCTGCCATGGGCAGGGACACCTCCCACCAGCCCAGGTTGCTCCAAGCCCCATCCAATCTGCCCTTCAACACTTCCACATTCACAGCCTCCCTGGGCAGCCTGTTCATTATCAGGTCCAACCTTTCTAGGTAGGGAAATGGTTTAGATGAGATGGCCCAGCAACCTTGTCAAGCTGAGGCTTAAAATTGTCCCGTGTTAGGGAACACACCAGCTCCCTGGGGAGCTTATTCCAATGTCTTAACTATTCTCATAGGGAAAAAATTTTCTTCTGATGTCCAATTGGGATGTCCCCAGGAGTAACTTGCATCCATCACCCCTCATCTTTTCCATGCAACTCCTTGTAAAAAGGAAGTCTCCATCTTCTTGGCAGCCACCCTAGAAGTACATGGATTCATAGAATAATGGGCTGCTCCATCGATTTGGCTGCTCTTCCTTATATCCCTTGGGGAAACCTGCAAGTGGAGGTTTTTGAGCCAAGGAAACCCCAGGAGAGGAGATGTTGGAGGGGGTATCAGCCCAACACGGCGGTGCTGGGATGGGGCTGGTGGCTTTGGGTAAAACCCGATGGGTCTGTGGTCACTTCCCCATCAACTTTGATGGGCGTTGGGCGGGCCTGGTCTAACCCGTTCCTTCCCCTTCTTCTTCTTCCCCACAGATGAAGAGATCCCGAGCTGCAAGGAGGCAACGGTGGAGATGACGAGCTCGGAGGAAGAGCAAGAACCTGGTTTCATGCCCATCCCTGGCACCTACGGCCAAAGCCGGCACGGCGAGAGCCCCACGGACGGGCGAGCCCTGCGCCGCTCCAGCCGCGGCTCCTTCACCCGGGGCAGCCTCGAGGACCTCCTCAGCCTGGACCCTGAAGCCCACCAGAGCTCCATGTGGTTGGGCACCGAGGATGGCTGGTACGTCCCCAGGATCTGAGGAGGGACTTGCCCAGAGGAGATGTGGCTGCCCCATCCCTGGCAGTGTTGAAGGGCAGGTTGGATGGGGCTTGGAGCAGCCTGGGCTGCTGGGAGGTGTCCCTGCCCATGCAGGGGGGGTTGGATGTAGATGATCTTGAAGGTCTCTACCAACTCAAGCCATTCAATAATTCTGTGATCCAGGGGAGATACACATGGGGTGGCTGCCAATCCCAGGTGGTTCTCAAGCTTTGCTCTTCCCCCTCAGCATCCACGTGTACCAGTCCTCAGACAACATCCGGAACAGGAAGAACAGCATGAAGATGCAACACGCCGCTGCCGTCATGTGCATCCTGTAAGCAGGGAAGGGTTTTTGGCTCTGGAGTGTCCGCAGTGAGGGGGTTTGGGGTGGCTGAGTAGGGCTCTGTGACCGGTTGTCCAAGGGTTTTTCTCCTGGCAGGTACCTGGATAACCAGGTTTTCGTGTCGTTGGCCAACGGGGAGCTCGTTGTGTACCAGCGAGAGGCAGGTGAGGCCAGAGCAGGGGCATCAAGAGGTGCTTTGGGGGTGTTGGGTGGGTGGCCCCAGGGAGGGATACTTGGTGTGTTGGTGGGTTTCCTGCTCCTTGACTTTTGGAGCCAGGCCAAAGTGTGCATCCTTCTCCTGGTCCCTGCCCACCACTCCAGGCCTTCCCTGGAGATGTCAGCTCACGTCCCATCTAACACAAGGACCTATAGATGGGTGTCTTCAGCCACTGGGTCAAGATGGATTTTTTGGGGGGGATGCCCTAACTACCCATCCCTTTCCCACCACCCTCACAGGCCGCTTCTGGGACCCCCAGAACTCCAAGTCCCTGTCCCTGGGCTCACCAGGGAACCCCATCACCAAGATGGTGGCGGTGGCGGGGAAGCTCTGGTGCGGCTGCCAAAACCGGGTCATCGTCCTCAACACGGCCACGTTGGCGCAGGAGGTACCGCGGGGCGAGGATGGGGAGGTCAGGAGGAGGGGGATTGCTGGTGAGCACCCGTGGCATCTCTGTGGCTTTTGTCACCTGCAGCACACGCTCCAGGTGGGACAGGACAGCGGGCGCAGCGTCACCTGCATGGTGAGCACGGGGACGGGCGTGTGGGTCGCGCTGCAGAGCAGCGCCCAGGTCCGGCTCTACCACGCCAGCAGCTACGAGCAGTTGGCTGAAGCAGACATCACCCCTCCCGTGCACAAGATGCTGGCTGGTGAGTCCCCCCCACCCCTGGCAGGAGGACCATGGGCACTGGCAGCCCAGAACCCACCTGTGTCCTGGGCTGTGTCACCAGCAGCGTGAGCAGCAGGGCCAGGGAGGGGATTGTCCCCTCTGCTCTGCTCTGCTGAGACCCCCCTGCAGGGCTGGGAACAGCTCTGGGGTCCCCAGCACAGGAAGGACACGGAGCTGTTGGAGAGAGGCCAGAGGAGGCCCTGGAGATGCTGGGAGGGCTGGAGCAGCTCTGGAGCCAGGCTGGGAGAGTTGGGGTGTTGAGCCTGGAGAAGAGAAGGCTCCAGGGAGACCTGAGAGCAGCTTCCAGTGCCTGAAGGGGCTCCAGGAAAGCTGGGGAGGGGCTTGGGACAAGGGCAGGGAGGGATGGGAGCAGGGGGAAGGGTTTCCAGCTGGCAGAGGGAGCTGGAGCTGAGATGGGAGGGAGAAATTCTGTGCTGTGAGGGTGGGGAGAGCCTGTCACAGGTTGCCCAGAGAAGCTGTGGCTGCCCCATCCCTGGCAGTGTTGAAGGGCAGGTTGGATGGGGCTTGGAGCAGCCTGGGCTGCTGGGAGGTGTCCCTGCCCATGCAGGGGGGTTGGAACTGGATGATCTTGAAGGTCCCTTCCAACCCAAACCAGTCTGGGCTTCTGTGACTCTGGTGGGTGCCCATCACTGCCCCCAGCTCATGGGGTTTGTCCTCAGTGTTGTGCAGCATAATCCCACAGGGTATTAGGGCAGGTGGATAATCCTGTGCAGAATTCCAGCATCCCCAGGGCACCAGTGTAATCCCAGAGGATAACAGCGAATCCTCTGGATGGCTTGATGATCCCTGCAAGAACAGGGCAGCTCTTGGGTCTCTGAGTAAACCCATGAAGACACTGGGCAGCACCTGGACATCAGCAGAATCCCACAGGGTGATAGGGCAGCCCCTGGGTGGCTGCATAATCCCATGTGGGAATACCCATGTGGGAATAGGGCATGTCCTGGGCATCTGCATAATCCCATGTGGGAATAGGGCATGTCCTGGGCATCTGCATAATCCCATGTGGGAATAGGGCATGTCCTGGGCATCTGCATAATCCCATGTGGGAATAGGGCATGTCCTGGGCATCTGCATAACCCCATGTGGGAATAGGGCATGTCCTGGGCATCTGCATAATCCCACCCAGAATTCAGAAGCTGCATCTCCCCTCACCCCGGGTGCTTTACACCAGCTGTGGGAGGTTGTGGGGTCTCTCCCCTGTATCCCACATACCCCAGATTCCCCTGGGATGGAAGGCAGGGTGGAATGCTGACACTGGGGGTGCTGACATCCAGGGGTGCTGAATTTGGGGGTGCTGACATGGGGGTGCTGACACAGGGTGCTGACATGGGGGTGCTGACATTGGGGGTGCTGACATTGGGGGGTGCTGACATT
>NW_009952159.1:1431065-1432908 GCF_000747805.2 Chaetura pelagica
GGGGTGCTGACATTGGGGGGTGCTGACACTGGGGGGTGCTGACACAGGGATGCTGACATGGGAGTGCTGACACTGGGGGTGCTGCCCCGGGGGTGCTGACCCGGGGTGCTCCCCAGGCTCGGATGCCAGGCCGCCTGCCTGCGGATCACGGCTCTCCTGGCCTGCAAGGACCTGCTGTGGATCGGGACGAGCGCCGGCGTGGTGCTCACCCTGGCCGTGTCAGCCAAGGCAGCCCCAGCCCTGGTGGGACTGTCCCAGGGTCACACTGGCCACGTCCGGTTCCTCACCGCCATCGAGCTGCCCGACGGCTTCGACGTCCTTTTCCCACTGCCGAGGGAGACAGGTGGGTGGGATGATGATGGGAATACCCATCCTGACCTGCTCCTGGGGCTGGGAATGCCGTCACCAGCTGAGAAGGTGGTGGCAGGACAAGGGGTCGGTGGTTTGAAACTGAGAGAGAGGAGGTTTAGGGCAGATATGAGGAAGAAATTCTTCACTCTCAGGGTGCTGAGGAGCTGGGATGGGTTGCCCAGGGAGGTTGTTGGTGCCCCAGCCCTGGAGGTTTTTAAGGCCGGGGTGGATGAGGTTTTGTGCAGCCTGGTCTAGTGGTTCCCTGCTCATGGCAGGGAACTGGGTGATCTTTAAGGTCCCTTCCAATCTTAATGATTCTATCTCGTTGGTGGATAACCAGGAATAGCCTTGGAATGTGTCATCAGAGTCCCTACTCCATCCTTGCCGTGCTAAAATCCAGGGGGGGGGGGAAATAAGGGTGGGAAAAAAATGAGGTATAAACATCCCCCCCCCCAGGTTTGGGGGAGAACTGGAGTGATCCCAAATTTCCCTTGGGAGACCCTAATTCCCATAGGGAAAAGCAAACAGAAAGGTGCATGCTGTCTCATCTGAGCCCAGGTTGGGTTGTGATGGGGGGGGGAGGCGATGGGGCGGGGGGAAGGAGGAAGTAATTGGGGTGGGAGGCCCTAATGTGGATGGGAGGGGCTATTTGGGGATGGAAGGAGTTTTTGGGGGACCAAGATGTGGCATCTGGGAAAGTGGGGGTGACAGTGGTGGGAGGATGGTGGTGGGAGGACACTGGGATGATGCTGGGATGATTTTGGTGAGAGGTTGCTGGTGGGATGGTGGTAGGATGTTCCTGGGAGGTTGCTGGTGGGATGGGATGCTGGTGGGAAGATGCTGGTGGGATGCTTCTGGGATAATGCTGGTGGGAGGATGCCAGGATCATGTTGGTAGGAGGATGATTCTGGGATGATGCTGTTGGGATGATGATGATGTTGAAATGACACTGCTGGGATGATGCTGTTGGGATGATGACGATGTTGGGATGATGCTGGCAGGGTGATGATGTTGGGATGACACTGATGGGATGATCCTGTTGGGATGATGCTGGTGGGATGATGCTGGTGGGATGGTGCTGGTGGGATGCTGCTGGTGGGATGGTGCTGGTGGGATGGTGCTGGTGGGATGCTGCTGATGGGATGCTGCTGGTGGGATGCTGCTGGTGGGATGATGCTGATGGGATGCTGACGATGTTGGGATGCTGCTGGTGGGATACCGATGAGGAACAGAAGAGCCCCAGGGGTGATCTGACACCACCCTGGGGCTCTGCCCTTGGCAGGGGCTGAGAAGCTGAGTGAAGTGGAGAAGCAGCGAGACCTGTCACGCCCCCGTGCCCCCCCCTTGTCCCTCTCCAAGCCCAAGATGCTGGTGATCAGCGGGGGGGACGGCTACGAGGATTTCCGCCTGACCAGCAGCAGCGAGACCGTGGGCCGGGACGACAGCACCAACCACCTCCTCCTCTGGAGAGCATGAACAGCCGTGGATCCCC
>NW_009952159.1:1433592-1435346 GCF_000747805.2 Chaetura pelagica
GGGGGGAGAGAAGTGTCAGGTGCATCGTCAACGTCGCTGCTGGTCCCTCCGCTCTGGAGCTGCAGGATGAAACTTCCCCAGTTTGTGATCTGGAGGTAGAACTGGACCCCATGGGTGGAGCTGGATCCCGCCAGGATGCTGGGGAGTGTGTGGGGGAGCTGATGGAAGGGTGGGAATGAGGGGGTGTTCCCTTCCCCTCCCCCCCATCTCAGTGATTCCAATGGGATGTCACAGGCTGGGGAGGGGGATGAAGCCACCGCTGACATTCCAAGCATCTCCTGGATGAGAGGAACCATCTCCTTTGTGTTCCCCTGCCAAGAACCAGAGATGTTCCCCCCACCTCACATTGGCAGTTGGGACCCAAACCCCTCCTTTTTCCCTTTTTTCCCCCCATTTTCCTGCTTTCACCCCAAGATCCAGGTGAGGCTTGGGCACCCCATGGTCCCCACAGGAGGGACAATGAACCAGGGTGTCCCCATCCTGCTGTCCCACTTTCCATCTATCCATCCTGGGGTGGGGAGATGTTATCGTTGGAATAAATAAGGAAGATTCGGGAAGACAGGGGAGGAGGTTTGGTCACCTGGGGGCTCTTTGTCATTAAAGGTCACCCGTGTCAGATTGAAGCCATCATGGTCTCACCCTTCACCTCAGGATGTGATGGGGACAGGCAGCAGCATCCGAGGGGATCAACAGGAGCATCCAAGGGGAACCCACCACCCGTTGGCATCACAGGAGATGTGACGTCATGATGATGACACCGGTGGAAGGGAGGAAGCCTTTCCACTATGGGGGTGCAGTTATTCCCACCTGGATAACCCCACAGGGGATCTTATGGCAACATGAGGAGGGCGTGGAGCTCCTGGAGAGAGTCCAGAGGAGGCCACCAAGGTGATCTGAGGGCTGGAGCAGCTCTGCTCTGGAGCCAGGCTGGGAGAGTTGGGGTGTTCAGCCTGGAGAAGAGAAGGCTCCAGGGAGACCTGAGAGCAGCTTCCAGTGCCTGAAGGGGCTCCAGGAAAGCTGGGGAGGGGCTTGGGACAAGGGCAGGGAGGGATGGGAGCAGGGGGAAGGGTTTCCAGCTGGCAGAGGGAGCTGGAGCTGAGATGGGAGGGAGAAATTCTGGGCTGTGAGGGTGGGGAGAGCCTGGCCCAGGTTGCCCAGAGAAGCTGTGGCTGCCCCATCCCTGGCAGTGTTGAAGGGCAGGTTGGATGGGGCTTGGAGCAGCCTGGGCTGCTGGGAGGTGTCCCTGCTCATGCAGGGGGTTGGAACTGGATGATCTTGAAGGTCCTTTCCCACCCAAACCATGCAGTGACCCTAAGCCACCGAGGGGTGGGGGGATCCATCCCTCATACCACGGAGCACCAGGATGTGTCCCACCCCCTGGGTGCCACCGAGCAGAGGGACGGGGCCACACACACACACACACACAGTCAGTGTGAGCTACCCAGGGGCTGTTCCCAGCCTGGGTAAAGTCTCCTCGAGTGGGGGGCAGGTGAGAAGGGCAGGGAGGAGAGCGGGGTGCAGCACCCACGGGAGCCCCACGGGGCGCCCATACGGGCCGAAAACAACCCTGTTTGTTTAACAACGGCCCTGCTCGATCTGTATCACCCCCTCCCCCATCGCCGCGGTCTAAATTTTCCCCGTTTTCCCCCTAAAAAGTGTGTGTGGGGGGGATGCGCTCAAGCCCAACCCCCCCCTCCCGGCACCGCCCGCAGTTCCCGCCGGGCCCGGCAGGGGGCGCTGGCCGCGCGCGGGGG
>NW_009952159.1:1436275-1438379 GCF_000747805.2 Chaetura pelagica
GTTGGGGAAACACACATGGTCATGCTGAGCTTTCACCCCGTCTGCTGAACAATCCCTTCCTTGTCCCAAACCCTCCCCAAGGGTCATTCCCTGAAGTGTTTCCGAACAGTTGCTCCTATTTTTATGTTCTCTATATTTATCTGCAGGAGCCATCGCTGAAACCCAGTTCCCCCCCAGTGTGGAGGGGGGGGAAGCCCTGGCTGGAATTCCAGCAGGGAACCTCAGATTACAGCCTCTGATCCGCTGGGATTTGGGGAGAGGGGGGGTGGGTTCACCAAGTCACCTTCCCCCAGTGTGTTTGCATCCATGTTGGGGTGTCCCCTAAAAAAAGCTCTGGCACTGGTGGGGTTATTTTTGGGGGGGGGGTTTCTTCTCGTTCTTGGTGATGGGGACAATGTTGGGGTTGGTTTTATTTTCCTTAGTTCCCACCAGGAGCTTCAGGGCTTTTCTCCACCCTGCCAGAGCAGCCAGGCACATCCCACCAGGCTGTGGGTTTGTGCTTCCATCACCCCAACCTGGGATGCCCCAAAAATCTGGGGTGGGGCTGGGATATCCCACTCTGGGCTGTCCCAGAAAGGGGAGAGGGGAGGAGAACTGGGTTATCTTCTCCTTGGAGGTCCCAGAAATGTTGGTGCTGAGGCCTGGAGGTGGGCTGTGAGTTTGGCAAAGCTCTGGTAACAACCAGGAGGTGTCACCTCCTGGTCCTTGTGCTCCATCCCTGTGGCAGAACTCGGTCCTCTAAGAGATGCCCTCAATCCTTGGGTTAAGCTTGGCCTTAGATCTGCTTTCCCTGTTCCTGCTGGGATTTAAATCCGTTTGGCTTTGCAGCAGTGACCTTGGGATGCTCTGGCAACCTGGGATGTGCAGGATATGTCATCACACAGCTCACGGTCCCCCAGCCATGGTGGGATGTCCCCATCCCCTTCCAAGGTCATCCTGGCTCCTCCTGGGGCCTGGCAGCTCCTTAAAACATCTCAGAAGGGTCCCAAAAGTGTTACAGGGGATGGTGCCACTGAAAACTGGGGCTTGGTGGCTCTTGGCGTGGAGGTGCAGCTCCCCAGGAAGGGGAGGAGGGTTGGTTGGCTTCACGCTGGTGTGTTCCCTAACTGGGAACAACTGGGAGGAGCTGGAACACTGAGGAGACTCATTTCAGGCTGTTCCACCCCATAGTTACGGGACCATCCTACAAACACCCAACTCTGCCCCGCTCGCCTTCCCCCAGCATCTCCCCTCCTGAGTTTAATTAGCTCAGACCCATGATGTCGGTCACTAATTAGGAGAAACTCGTCAGGCAGAGGCCCTAACGAGGCTGTGGTGGGGCTCTCATGGGACCGTGACGACCGGGGGAATTTCCATGAGGGCAGCAGAGCCTGGATCCGGGTTGGGGTTATTATCCCCTTTTATTTTTTTCCCCTCCCTTCCCCTGTGCTCTCAGCATGAATTTTAATTTTAACAGCTAATTGCTGAGCCCAAAGAGTGTGTTTGTGTGTGTGGGGGGATGAGCCTGGGGGAGACACCTTTTCTTCTCCTTGATTTTTAAAAAAAAATTTGAATATATTTAGTCTTTTGAGTGACTTCATTTCCTTGAGGCAGAAAGGACAAGGATTTCCTCAGGAGCAGGGAAAAAAAAGCCCTTTATTTCAGGGTGTTTGACATCATCTCCTCCTTCCCCTGCTCCTTGCAGGGTTGGGTCTTTTGGATGGAGTTGGGATCTGCAAAGGGAAGGGGTGATGTTGGACCTCCCATAAATACCTGTGACACAACTTTCCTGGGGATGGTTGTTCAGCCTTGGAACATCTCTAGGGGGTTGGAATAAGTGCCCCCCAAAAATTGCTTTTCCAATGGGATTATTTTTTTTTCCCCAGATGGTGACCCTGGTGTTCCTTTGGGCAGGTCTCCCACTGGTGATGAAGAGGATTGAGATGCTCTGGGGGGTCCTCAGCATCCTGGGGGTGAGTTTGGCCTCATCCAACCCGTCCCCCCCCTTGGGGACCTGAGCTGCACAGGTTGTGTGCGAGGGGGATCACACCTGGCACGGGAGGAGGGGCTGGCACCTGTGCTGGGGGTCACTGGTGACAGGGTTGGTGCTTCTGGTGGGGGGGGG
>NW_009952159.1:1439811-1441165 GCF_000747805.2 Chaetura pelagica
TTTTGGGGTGCAGGGACCCCCCCCCTTGACCCTCCCCTCCCACCCCGCAGGTTTTACAGCCCCGAAGGGGATGGGGAGCCCCGGGGCCGGTGCCTGCCCTGCAGCTCTGCCCCCCGCAGCACCCCGGGGTGCCCAGGTGGGTGCTGGGGTGCCCCTGCTCTAGGGATGTGTGTGTGTGGTATGTGTGTGTGTGGTTTCCCACTCCCATGGGGTGACGTCCTGCTGGGGATGTGGCAGCTGAGAACGTCTCAGCTCAGGGCACCAGTGGCTTCTGCTTCCCTTTTTTTTTTGGGGGGGGGCCCCCAACCCTGCTCTGACTTCATCCCAGTGAAACCTTCTTGTCTTCAGGCCGGCGGAGAATCCGCAGCCCCCAACAACTGCTGGATCAGCCCACGGGGGACAACGGGACACGGGTGACCCTGCTGGGTGAGGAGGAGGAGGAGGAAGAGGAGGAGGAGGCAGCAGCACAAGCAGCCGTACTGACCATCGTCCCCGTCTTCTGCTCCATGGGGCTGTTGGGCATCTTGGTGTGCAACCTGCTGAAGAAGAAGGGGTATCACTGCAGCACCAGCAAGGAGCCCCAGCCCCCCAGCACTGGTGAGATCCAGCTGGGGCACCTCGGGGTGACCCCACATCCATCCCACGGCCAGGGAAGGGGCAAGGGAGCTGGGGAAGGGGCTGGAGCAGAAGGAGAAGGGGCTGGAGAACTTGTGAGGAGCAGCTGAGGGAGCTGGGGGTGTCCAGCCTGGAGCAAAGGAGGCTGAGGGGAGACCTGCTGGCTCTGCAGCTGCTGAGAGGAGGTTGGAGCCAGGGGGGTCGGGCTCTGCTCCCCAGGAACAAGCGACAGGACAAGAGGGAACGGCCTCAAGTTGTGCCAGGGGAGGTTGAGGTTGGATCTGGGGAACAATTTCTCCCTGGCAAGGGTTGTCAGGGCCTGGCCCAGGCTGCCCAGGGCAGGGGGGGAGTCCCCATCCCTGGGGGGGTTTCCAAGCCCTGGAGATGGTGCTGAGGGACACGGGGCAGGGGTGGCCTGGGCAGGGTTGGTTTAATGGTTGGACTGGAGGATCTGAAAGGTCCTTTCCAGCCAAAACAATTCTGCTATTCCATCACCTTCTGCCTCCAGGTCCCAGCTCCATCTACCAACTGGAAGATGCCAATGAGGACACCATCGGGGTCCTGGTGCGGTTGATCACTGAAAAGAAAGGTCTGGGGTGGGGGGGCCCCTGGGTGGGGGGGATGGGGTGACACGGGTTGTACCCCTGTCACCCTTTCACTTTGCTGTGTCCCCCACCCACAGAAAACGCAGCAGCCCTGGAGGAGCTGCTGAAGGAACATTATGGCCACCCACCAAATG
>NW_009952159.1:1442314-1443882 GCF_000747805.2 Chaetura pelagica
GGGGGGGCAGGCAGAGGGGGTGGCACGTCCCAGGCCTGGCACAGGGTGACACGGCCAGGGGGGCTGGGGGTGACTCACAGCAGCTGCAGGGACACACGTGTCCTCACACACGTGTCCTCACACACGTGTCCTCACACGCAGGGATGGGGACCCCTCTGGTGGCCACTGGAAGCCTGAGCTGGGTGTGTGTGGGTGTGTGTGTGCAGGTGTGTGTGTGCACATGCAGGGAGACATGCAACCCCCACCTCTGCACACACACGTGCAGGTGTGCACATGCATGTATGTATGTGCACAGACATGTGTGCCCTTACACGTGGCTGCACACGCCCCTGCAGCTCCAGGTGTGCACACACACACACACACGTGCCCAGACACACACGTGCCTGGAGGAACTTGAGAATCCACGTGCAAACCCAGCTCTGCACAAGGACATAAACACGTGCAAACACACCCACACTTGCACGTGGAGCTCTGGAAGTGTGCAGAGAGAAGGGCACACATGCAAGCATACACACAAACGTGCAAAAATGCACGTGCAAGCCCCTCTCTGCATGGATACATACATGTATATATGCACATGTGTACACACACAGACTCACACCATGTGCAAACACACCCATGCTTGCACATGGAGCTCTGTGTTCACACGTGCACACACAGATGTGCACACAGGCGGTTGTTCACACCCTGCTGCACATGCACACGTTTGCACAGATGAACACGTGCAGAAACGTAGCCACGAGCACCGTGCAAACACACCCATGCTTGCACATGGGGCTCTGTGTTCACACGTGCACACACACAGAGATGTGCACACGGGTGGTTCACTCCCTGCTGCACATGCACACGTTTGCACAGATGAACACGAGCACACGCAGGCCCACCCCTGCACACCTGTACATGCACACCTGCTTGTGTAGTCACACATGCAAACACCCCCCCACTTGCAGGCAGAGCTCTGGAAGTGCACACTCACACCCCTGGGTGTGCACACCTGCACTCAGTCACACCCCACTGCACACCTGTGCACACGTATGCATGGGAAATGGGCACAAATGCACGTGCAAACCCACTCCTGCATGCTCACATGTGTGCACATGCACCTATGTACATGCACACACATGTGCAGCCATGCACACGTGCAAACAGACTCACACTTGCACCCAGAACTCTGGAAGTGCACACACACACAAGCACAAGGCACCTGTTCTCATGTCTGCACATGCAAACATGCACCAACATGTGCATACATGCACGTGCAGCCCCATCTCTACAGACAGACATGGAGACACACGTGCAGACACACCCACACTTGCACAAGGAGCTCTGTAAGTGCACACACACACACACACACACACAGATGTGCACACGTGTCCTGTTCACACCCCAGTGCACACCTGTACACACACACCTGCTGGAACACACCAACACCCACACAACCACCCAGCTCTGTGTGCAAACACACCTGCACGTGCACGGACATGTGTGCACTCTGACACCCATGCAAACACACGTGCACATGGGGCTCTGTGTGTCACATACATGTACACACACATGTGCAGACACAC
>NW_009952159.1:1444323-1446627 GCF_000747805.2 Chaetura pelagica
GGTCACCTCCTGGGTCTGTTGAACTGAAGCCTCTCCAGGAACACCATGAGCTCTTCAGTCCCCTCTGTCACCAGGTGCCAACACTCAACATCACAGGCTACAATGGTCCCTGGATTGTAGGACAACTCCAACCTTACCAACCACCCAACTGGGACACGACTTGCTCTGCCCAAGTCTGGTCTCCTGCACCCACATCTCCTTGAGCTGAAACCTCAACCAGCCCAGAAGAACATGGTGATGATGCTCTGCTCACCATCAAGCTCACACACTCCACATGCCATAGGAGCAGTTTCTATAGGATCACATCAGCTTGGCCATGGGGAAAGAAAAAAACAACCCACCCAAGGCTGGCTTGGAAGACCCTCAAGCTCCACCACCAACCTTGCAATGGGTTTCCAGCCAAGTTCACTTCTCCACACCAAAAAAACCCCACCCAAACATCCCCCCCCCAAACAACCAACCACCAAACCCTCTCGGGCTCTTTTTATTTATTATCAATTCTTCCTTTTTTTGTTTTTGTTTTTTTTTTCTTTTTTTTGGTGGGTTTTTATTTTTTGGAAACATTTTAATAGTTCTTCAATGTTCTACATCTTACAGTAAATATGGTACAAGTTACAAACTCTTGGCTGAAATCTGTCAGGGAGATCACAGACCTGATCTTCAGACCCGAGAAACCAGAAAATAAATGGGATTTTAAAAAAAAACAACACAAAAAAACCCAAACAAACCCACAACCCCCCAAAAAAACACCAATAAAACCCCCAAACAAACCCCAAATTTACACTGGAGATGGACAAAGTGAGGCCTTGGGGGGGGGGAGGGGGAGGGTGGTTCTCCAGGGCATCAGTTCAAGGCCATGTTCCCTACATGCCTTTGAGACTTGGAAGACATGGTTACTCTTGGGTTTGAATGGGATTATTTATTTTTTTTTTCCTCATTTTTTGGTTATTTTTTATAATTTCTTTTGGCCCAAGAGGTCCAATAATATTTAAAAACAAAAAACCAAGCTGGTCTGGTGGTCAAAATGAATCAAACAATGAACAACATCCCAGGAGGGGCAGGAGCGGCTCCATCCCGTGGGAATGGGTTTGGGTACCACCCTGCATCCCACCAGCTCCTTTTTCCCTCCATCCCTGTGCTTCCCACTGCCTTCCCACCCCACAAATCCCTCCCTTGATCCTCCAACCCTCCCAACTTTGTCCCAGGAAAAGGTCCCTCCCAGCCCTCCCAGCTCCAGCCCCTGCAGGGAGCTGTGCCCGTGCTGCAGGTGGCCTTGTTGCACCAGGAGTTTTCCCCTCCCAACAGCACCATGGAGCATTTCCAACTGGGAATTACTGCTGTTCAACCACATCTTTTGCTCTTCCTGCTTTGGGAACATCCCTAAACCAGGTTCTTTCACCCAATGACCACTGGATCTGGAAGCACCACGGTGCGACACGCTGGGAAAAAAAAGCGCCTTTTCCGAACTCTCCTCCCTCCCAAGCTCTGTATTTTCCCTGTTTTTCCCCTTTTCCTATGGGAATGTTGGCACGTGGCAGAGAAAACATCCAGAGGCTGATCCCACTGGGAGCCTGATGGGTTTGGGAGCCTGGTGCTCACAGCAAGATGAGCTGAGGGTCCCAGCGTTCCGGGAACGTCGGAGGGTCGGAAAATATTGACCATTAAAAAACCAACCCAAGCATAAACCCCCCCAAAAAACCTGGATTTTGGGATATCCAGTGGCTCTTATTGCTCTTTTTGGGGTTTCCTCTGGAAAATCAAAACCTTCCAATGTGGGTTTTCCCTTCCTCTTTCTTAAGAAAGCAAGACCTGATTTAAGGTGTTGTCCCGACATCCCGTGGGATGCAGGAGCTGGGGTTGTCTCCTTGGGAAGGACCATATTCCATGGGATGCCCTGGGAACATCCATTGTTTTTTTGTAAGAAAACAAACCACCACCACCAAAACAAACCCTTGAAATAACACTTTATGGGATTTCCATCCTGAAACTGCAAAAAAAAAGCTGGACTGGGTTATGAATATCCATAAAAACCAGGAACAAATCCAGGCCCGGAGGGTCCTGCCACTTGGAAGCAGGATGGGAAAAGGCTCCATGGGGTTCCTTGGGATTGGGGGCCACCACCACCAGGAACCCACCTTCTCCTCCCACCCCCAAACCTCACCTTACAGCTCTAAAGCAAAGCCAAGGGCAGGGAGGGGTTAATGGTCCCAGCAATGGTTGGAGAGGTATTTTTCCTTCCTCTTTTTAGCTGGAATTTTCATCTCTGAGACCTTTTGGGTGGTTTGACCCCTCCTGCTCTTCCTG
>NW_009952159.1:1446737-1450638 GCF_000747805.2 Chaetura pelagica
CCCAGTGTGATCCTTCACCATGGGAAACCCTTTTCCTTCACTGGCAAAGCTTTGCTGGAGTGAAATATCCGAGAAGCTGGTGGCACCCATCAGTGTCCCCCCACCCAGGGAGTCCCTCACTGGGCTGCCACCTCCCCAGGACCTTCACTTAAGCCATGACTTGGCCAAGGAAAGGCCTTGGGACCATGGCTTTTCCTCCCATCCTTCCATCTCTAAGCCTAAACCCAGCACCAGGTGCCAGATGTGTTCACCAAAGCCTCTTGCCCAACAGATGGTGACCACTTCCCCTCTTCACACCCTAGCTGAGTCAATGAGCATTTGTGCCTGGTCACAACAGGATGAGGAGCTTCAGACCTGCTGTTCACCCAAGTGAAGGAATGAAAACTAAACCACCCCATGTCACATCTTGTTATGGTTCCTCCCTGCTCAGCTCCTGGAGCTTTCTACACCACCTTTAGTGTTTCCTTTCAGGAAAAAAACAAACCTGAGCATCTCCATCCTGACCATGGGCCAAAGTCATTCTTCAAGGGTGAAGGGTACCAGTGGTAGGATGCTGTCCACTGGGAAAGGTCCTCTGCAGAGCCCAGGCTGTGCTAAACAAAGCTCTTATGGGCCCTGCAAGAGGTGGTGGTGTTACATCTGCTGGAGCTTGGCTCCATCCTACGTGTTTTGATGCTCCCAACACATAACATGAAGCCCAGAGTGAGAGCAAAAAAGGGCCTTGGAGCAGCCTTCAGTTCTGGTGATCTTGTGACCCTCCCCACCCCCCAGCCCTGGTGTTCAGTCTACACCCACCTCGTTCCCCTTGAGTTTGGGAAGGTCAATCAGAGCTTTGCTAGAGTTCCTATAACCAGCAGAACCAACCCTGTCACCCCCACATGGAAGTGCTGGTGCCAACACCCAACCTGACAAACCATCTGGGACCAACCAGCAGTAGGAAAAGTCCTCTTGGGTCCCTAAGCTTGTTTCTCCCCATTTGGTCCATGCTTCAGGGGAGGAGCTCCAGCAGCTCCTCCCAACAGCAGCAGAAGCCAAGCTGGGACACACCATGAGGAGCAAACAGGTCTCACCCAGGTGCTGACAACTGCTCACCTTGCTCTTCTGAAAGACCCTCCAGTCTATCCTCTACAACACCATGTCCTGGTCAAGGTGAGCTTCCAGTGTTGGTCTCCACTGCCCTGACCTCCACCTAGAGATGCAATGGCATGACCAAAGCAGAGCAACCATCAGAGACCTCTGGGCACTGACTCAACACCACACATGGTGGTGAGAAACCCATCCCAGGAGGGATTCCCATCCACATCTCCTAACCTGACCTCCTTAAAGGCTCTGGAGATGGTTCCCTTGGAGCCCAAGAGATGTTGCAAACCCACCTCTGGGCAGATGTAACTCTTTTGGCACACTTGAGGGACACATCAACACCCAACAACGTTTCTGCCTGACAGAGAAAAAACCCCACAAACAAACAAACAACAAAACAAAACCCCCTTGTTTCTGTGCTGGGTTTGGTGACAAGGATTTAAAAAGAAACTGGCCACAAAAGCCAACTCTGCTGCCCTTGAAACAACTTATTGCTCCACTTGGGACTCCCCGGGGTGGGATGTCACCAGCCACAGTTGGCTTCATGTCCTGGTGCCCCTGAGGAAGCCAGAACCCCCAAGGAATTACCACAATGCCCACAGCCTCTGGGTGCTCCTTGCCCCCCAGCCTGGTCCACATCAACTGGGGATCAACTGCCTTGTTCTCAGCTCTTCTCAGGTGCCTCCCCACGAGGAAGGTGCCATGTTTATTGCTATTGCTTCCTCTTCTCCCCACTTGCCAAGCAGAGCAGCTGGACATCACCCCCCTCTCTGGCCTTTCTCAACAGTGCTGGGATTTGTGCTTGGATGAAAATTTCTCCTGGAAGTCTCCAAGCTCAGCTGTAACCCAAAGGATGGAGGGGCACCTCAACGGCTGTGGAGGCCAATGACATGGGTGCAAGGTGAAGCCACTTGTTTTCCCTTTCACCTTGTCTTGAAGATTCTCCTCCATCAGCCAGCTGCCCCATTTCCACACACCACCAGACTCTGGAGAGGCTCTTCAGACCAAACCCTGAACATGGAGAAGCTCTTCAGAACAACCCCTGAACCTAGTGAAGCTTTTCATATCAACCTCTGAACCTGGAGAAGCTCTTCAGAACAACCCCTGAACCTGGAGAAGCTCTTCAGATCAACCTCTGAACCTGGAGAAGCTCTTCAGAACAACCCCTGAACCTGGAGAAGCTCTTCAGACCAACCCCTGAACCTGGTGAAGCTCTTCAGAACAACCCCTGAACCTGGTGAAGCTTTTCATATCAACCTCTGAACCTGGAGAAGCTCTTCAGAACGACCCCTGAACATGGTGAAGCTCTTCAGAACAACCTCTGGACTTGGAGAAGCTCTTCAGTCTAACCCCTTGGACCTCAAAAAGCTCTTCAGACCAACCCTTGGACATCTCCTTGCCTCCTTCACCAGCCACCCAGCACAACTCTGGCCACAACCAACAGCCACGCAAGGAACTTCTCCCTCACGCAGCCTCAGGATTTGGCCCATGGGGAGCACCTCATTTTCCCAAGAGCTTCAAGATGCTCCCTGGACACACTTCTCCACCAGACTCTTCCCATCAAGCAAGACCCATTTGCCTGGTTGGAAAAAACAGGCCAAAGACCCAAAGGTGACCAGTCCTCCTACTTCCTAAGACGAGTGCGTCACGTCGCTAATTAATTATATTTATATTCTCTTACTCCTACAAAAGAAGGGATGAGTTAAGAATTCCACAGCAGATAATGCATGTATCACCTACCACGACAGCTATCTGGAAGACACCAATTTTCTTGCAATATTGTTATGGAAGATTAAATAATTTATATTAATCAACTAAACCCCCAAAACAAAAGCAAAACAAAGACCCGACCCAAACCTCCCGGCGCTGTGCTTGTCACGTCGTACCCTGAACATCAACCACTCCTACTAGCCCCCAAAAAACCCCCCCCCCCCAACCAACCCAGGCTCTCAAGGACAACAGAACAACAACAAAAATGAATCATCATCATCAAACAAGAAGAAGAACCCCAATGGGTGGGAAGTGGGGGGGTGGGGGTGGGATCTCTGCACCACCAACGGTTGGACAGGGGGATGTTCTGAGCTTTCCAATGATAGGACCAAGGAGAGGACTTTGCTATTGCTCAGTGTCAGGACACGTGTCACACAACTGATGTGGGTTGGGGGAGGGAAGGAAGGGGGGAGAGAGGAGAGGAACAACCCCAAAAAATAAAAATAAAAGAGGCTGAAGATTAGAAAAAGCAGCTTTTACAAAAACCACTAAAGAATGCATAAAGTGACCCTTGCACTTCTGTTGTTGCTGTTGTTGTTGTTGTTGGTTTTCCTTTTGTTCTTGCAAACAGAGCAGGTGCTGCAGCACCCACGGCCACGGCACCGACGTAAGACTTGTGGAGTTGCATACAATGTGGGGCTCTGGATCTGGAAGGGAGGAAATGGAATCAAAACAAAGAGTTAGAAGCAAGTGGTGCAGGGTCGTGGAATCCTAGAGGGGTTTGGGTTGGAAGGGATCACAAAGATCATCAGGTTCCAACCCCTCTGCATGAGCAGGGACACCTCCCAGCAGCCCAGGCTGCTCCAAGCCCCATCCAACCTGCCCTTCAACACCCCCAGGGATGGGGCAGCCACAGCTTCTCTGGGCAACCTGGGCCAGGCTCTCCCCACCCTCACACCACAGAATTTCTCCCTCCCATCTCAGCTCCAGCTCCCTCTGCCAGCTGGAAAGTTCCTGGGCTGGCAGCTATAACCTGGCTCCTAGAGGTAGGAGAAGACAAGCTGGAACACTCCCAGCTGGACAGAGTAACTCCCCATGGGCCTGGAATGGT
>NW_009952159.1:1450759-1451287 GCF_000747805.2 Chaetura pelagica
GGCCCAGCCACAGCTTCTCTGGGCAACCTGGGCCAGGGTCTCCCCACCCTCACAGGAAATAATTTATTCCTGATATTCAATTTAAATCTCCCTTTTTTTTTGGTCTGAAACACAGGCAGCAAGGAGAGCTTCTCAGACAAACCCCCTTGGGCTGCAGGAGATCTTTGCTGCCTCCTCATGGGAACCCAAGACATTGTGTTGCCAGTTAATTGGGGATGATGGACCCAGCAACAGGTGGAGGGAATTTCCTGGGATTTCTGGGATCCTGAGCACGACAGGAACCTGCAGGTGGTTGCAGGACTGTAACACTCCCAACTGGACAGAATAACTCCCCATGGGCATGGAATGGTGTGAGCTAAAAGGCACCTTCAAGATCATCTAGACCCAACCCCCTGCATGGGCAGGGACACCTCCCAGCAGCCCAAATCTCCCAAAAAAAAGGGAGATTTAAATTGAATATCAGGAATAAATTATTTCCTGTGAGGGTGGGGAGACCCTGGCCCAGGTTGCCCAGAGAAGCTGTGGCTG
>NW_009952159.1:1451363-1454304 GCF_000747805.2 Chaetura pelagica
CTGTGGCTGCCCCATCCCTGGCAGTGTTGAAGGGCAGGTTGGATGGGGCTTGGAGCAGCCTGGGCTGGTGGGAGGTGTCCCTGCTCATGGCTGCAGGGTTGGAAATCAGTGATATTTAAGGTCTCTTCCAACCCAAACCAGTCTGTGAATTTATGAAAGAGCATGAAAAGCTTTAAAGCACAAACATTTCCACCCTCACCCTGCCCGACTGCACTCAGGGCACCTCGATGCCACTGAGGTCACTGGTGAAGGCCTTGCATGCACCCAACAGCAAGATGTCAGAATCACACAGAACAGTTTGGGTTGGAGGGACCTCAACAACCATCTAGTTCCACCCCCCCCTGCCATGAGCAAGGAGAAGGAACACACTGCTGTGCCAACACACTCCAGGGACAAGGTGCCGCGAAGGAGGAGAGCTCCCTGGATATGATGCTGCAGACCCCATGCTGGGGGGGCAGGCCCCTTTTTTGTCCTTACTCTCCCCAAATTGATTCTGCCCGTGAGAATCGAAGGTGTTTGACTCACGCGGTTGGTGTCGGGCAACACCACGAATGGAATACACATGGAACAATGTTTTCCATGCTGCTTTCAGCCCCCAAACTCCTCTTTCTCCAATTTTCCTTGTCCCTAAAGTTGGGGGGATGGACCCAGCAACACGTGGAGGGAATTTCCTGGGATTTCTGGGATCCTGAGCACGACAGGAACCTGCGGGTGGCTGCAGGCAGCAACAAAGTCTGAATGAACAGGATGATGTCCCAGCATGTTTTAGGAGGGGAAAAAAACCCCCATATTCAAGTGATAGGAAAACTGGGGAGGGACTTTTTATCAGGGTGTGGAGCATCTAGCAGAACCAGCCACCAGCCTGCTGACATCTTCCACCTCCTGAAGGCACCAGGATCAGCTGCAAGAGCGGCTCATCACAGGGACCTGCACCATCTGAGGCACCAGCTGGAAGGGGTGAGGGTTGTAAATGATGAGGAGAAAAAAAACACCCCAGAACTTCCATGGGAAAATTAAGAAGAGCTTTGCCACTCGTGTCCCAAGGAGATCTTTTGCTTCATTGAAAGCCAGAGAGCAGAGAGCTTTGGGATGCAGCAGAAGGAATGATCCCCTCCCAGAGGGACTTTCCCAGAACAGCCTCTTTTCTTTTAGCCTGCAGCAGAGACCCAGAGGGATTTGAGGTGAAAATCTGCATGGTGCCTTCAGCAGATGTAGGGAGGGGGAATACAGCCCCAAACTACTCTGTTCTGGGAGTATCTGGATGCTCCAAGCAACTGTGCTCTCCATGTTTCTGGGTATTTTGCTACAAATGCTACTGTGGAAATTTCAAGACATCCCACGGGCATTAATTTTCAGTGTAAGCAACAGTCAAACTTCTCAGAATAGTTCTTGTCATGCCCAGGCTGCAATATCTCTGCTTGCAACAGGGATTGTTCCTCATTCCAGGGTCCTGTTGCACAGCTAAGGCAGATGCAAAAGGGTGAATGATGCATTTCTTGGCAGAACTCAAGATCCAATCCTAAGAATTGTTAATGACAGGAACACAGGCTTTGGCAAAAAAACACAAAGCCAGCCCATATCCTTAATGTGGCCTCAATTAATTGTGGTTTGAAGCAATCATGCCCATAAATGCAGAGGATCTGGGATGCAAAAATCAAGGTTAATGTTACAGCAAGGACATCAGAAGCCTAAAAACATGGAATGTGAGCAGAGAAATAAAACAGGATTTGAAGAAGGACAAACCTGTTTCCTCCTATACTTGTGGAACAGAGAGAGGAAAGAATAATACATTTAAGGGTGAAGGGCTGCATCCCTCTAGAGTGAGCCAAACAAAAGGTCTCCTCTGCTCTCCTAAAAACTGAATTAGCTCAGGATCAGCAGCAAATTCCTTGCTTTTTTGCCTGCAAAGAGGTGGGAACCAGCAAGTCGAGCAGCCGGAGCCGCGACCCAGGAGCGACACAGAGAGCTCTGACCCCAGGACGAGTCTGCACAAGTTGTTTGGATCCATCCCCCCCCTAATCCCAAGAGATGAAGCATGGGTTGTTTTTTTTTTCTTTCCTTCTTACCTGCTGACATTGCCATGGTGGTCCCAGCGACCATGCCCATGGCCACACCGTTGGTCCTGGGCGCAGCGACCGGGGCCGGGTAGATGGCCGAGGGGATGCTGTTGGGCTGGACCACAGTGGTGTGATGGATGACATGGGGCTGGGCTGCATACACAGGCTGGGTGTAATAAGCTCCCTGTTGGAGAATGGGGGAAAAAATACAACCCATCATCTTGGTCCTTCAACTGCAAGCACGAGCCAAAGGGGTGAGTTGGAGCCCATGTTTTGTTCGGAGGCAACTGGCAGGGCTGGGGTTCCAGCAGCTGCGAGGGCAGCCAGGAGGCAGCTGCAGATCCTGCTGTGGAATGAGGTTGGGGTCACCCTAGGGATGACCTTGGGGTGGGTCCTGCCAGCAGCACAGCCCTTTACCTACCCCTGCAACCAGTGGGACTTGGGAGGTTCCCCAACCCAGCATGTACTGGGAGCTCAGAGTGGCTCAGAGCTTCCCTTGGAGACTTCATAGAAACACAGGATGGTTTTGGTTGGAAGAGACCTCTAGGATCATCCAGTTCAACCTCCCAGCAGCCCAGGCTGCTCCAAGCCCCATCCAACCTGCCCTTCAACACCCCCAGGGATGGGGCAGCCACAGCTTCCCTGGGCAACCTGGGCCAGGCTCTCCCCACCCTCACAGCCCAGAATTTCTCCCTCCCATCTCAGCTCCAGCTCCCTCTGCCAGCTGGAAACCCTTCCCCCTGCTCCCATCCCTCCCTGCCCTCGTCCCAAGCCCCTCCCCAGCTTTCCTGGAGCCCCTTCAGGCCCTGGAAGCTGCTCTCAGGTCTCCCTGGAGCCTTCTCTTCTCCAGGCTCAACACCCCAACTCTCCCAGCCTGTCTTCCG
>NW_009952159.1:1455320-1461600 GCF_000747805.2 Chaetura pelagica
CACCTCCCCCGGCCTGTCTTCCTAGGAAATCCCACAGGAACACAGACAGGTTTGAATGTCTCCAGAGAATGAGACTCCTCAGTTTCTCTGGGCAGCCTGTCCCAGGGCTCTGTCCCTCTGCCAAGGAGGAAGTCTTGCAGGAACCTCGGGCTGGGTGAGGACAGGAGCTGCCCTGGAGGCTGGTGAGGTACCCACCTGGGTGTACAGGTTCTGCTGTGGGTAGGCACTTCTGATGGGGTACATGGCAGTTTGGTAGGGATTCGGAGACGGCGAGTAGGGAGGAGGCGCGTTGTTACTCTGGGTCGGTGGGACCTTGTAGGGTGTCCCTGCAGTGTACCCTGGCAGAGAGAGGAGCAGAGCAGGTTAGGGTGAGGATTTACAGCCACAGAGCTGGTGAAAGAATCACAGGCTGCTTTGGGTTGGAAGGGACCCCACAGATCATCTAGTTCCAACCTCCCTGCCATGGGCAGGGGCACCTGCTCTAGACCAGGTTGCCATCCAACCTGCCCTTCAACACCCCCAGGGATGGGGCAGCCACAGCTTCTCTGGCCAACCTGGGCCAGGCTCTCCCCACTCTCCTAGCCCCATCCAACCTGGTCCATCCAGCACATGAGCATCCTGAGCCACCATTCATGATGCACCAGCTGCTCTCTGGGCATCGCTCAGCACGGAGGAGACGTACTGAGATGCACCAGCATCTACTAATGTCCCCCAGAACACCCAGCCAAGACCTCTGAGTCCAGCATCCAGCCCCTGGCTAACTGAGGTTTGGATCTGGGGAACAATTTCTCCCTGGCAAGGGTTGTCAGGGCCTGGCCCAGGCTGCCCAGGGCAGGGGGGGAGTCCCCATCCCTGGAGGGGTTTCCAAGCCCTGGAGATGGTGCTGAGGGACACGGGGCAGGGGTGGCCTTGGCAGGGCTGGGGGAAGGGTTGGACTGGGTGATCTTAAAAGTCTTTTCCAACAAAAATGATTCTATGATTCTATGTTTTCTTTTTCCTCCCCACATTTTCACCTTTTTTTTTTCTCAGTGTGTGATGGGCAAAAAGTGGAATTGAATTCCTGGGGGATCTGATTTCCTGGCCCAGTTTTGCTGTCCCCTTCCCTTGTCTCCAAGCAACGACCAGGAAAGCAGCAACACTGATGGTCCAACCCTTCATATAAAGGTGAAAATGATGGATGCCTTGAAGCATTTCCCCCAGATGGACAGTGCTGAGCAGCTTCCCCCCCTGCAAAGGAGGGTTGTGACCATCAGCTCATCTTGAAGATAGGAGACACAACCCCAACTGATGTTCAAGCACCTTCATCCCCATCCTGCTCCTCACAGGCTACTTGTATTAGTGAGAAAAGCAGCAAATCTGCTTTATTGCCATTAAGAGAAGCCATTTGCTCTGCAACCCACCATCCCCACCAGCTGCTTTTGTTGGAAGAGCCAAGTCCCAGGTTCACCCTTCATCAAAGGTCTACAGAAACCTTCATTTCTCTTGCAGCATTTAGGAGATGCTGAGTACATGAGGAACTAAAGAAAGTGAAGAATGATTTCAGAAACATTGACATTTGTCCCCAAAAATAAACCTAAAAGAAGAAAAAATAACCTAAAAGATAAGGTGGTTTCAGCTGACCTGCTGGCTCTGGGGGTCACTTGGGGGTTTTGCTGCTTTTTGCATCAAGGTCTGAGCCCTCTGGTGCTTCTCAAATTGTATTTTCCTTCCAGAAAGACCCTCAAGATCTTCTATTGCAAGACTGGTCATATTTGTCTTTTTCTTTTAAAGGCTTTCCATGGAGTGAGGACACCCTCACTCTTCTCCATCCTTCCAAGGTACCTCCTTATCCATTGGCTTGTGATGAACATGGTGTTGACCTTCATATCCTCCAGCAATTTTGTTCTCCAAGAGGAAGGGGTGGCTTTAAGCAACTCCAGTTTTAAGCAGGATCTCATTTTTTGTTCCCCAGCAGCAAAGAACCAGAAGAGCTGATGGCAAACACAGCATCTCAAGGAGGAGCAATCAGCCCTGAGGACCAGGGATCCCTGCACCAGGGACATGTAGGGCCTGAATTCCTGACATTTAGAGGCATTTCCAAGGAAGTCTCCATGGGGTTGACCCTGCAAAGAAAATCCTCAGGAATATTTCAAGTTGTCCTTCAAGGTTTGTTGAGGTTTTTTAGGGTAGACTAAAAGCTGAGCTGCTGCCATGGGACACCCTGGAAGGTCATGAAGGCATCAAGGTGTTGGTCACAGCTTGATGGATGGTTAAAAAATCATGGGAATGGTAAAAAATAGGCTCACATGAGCAAGGAGAAGCACGTGGGGTGGGATGGCTGGTGAGAAATGGTGGCCAGCTCTCACAGGAGGGCTGGGAGAACTCATCCCTGGAGGAAACAAGCCCTGAAGACTGTGGAGGATGGAGAGGAGAAGTCAAGCCCAGCTAGAAGACATCTAAACACTCCAATATAATGAACTTGTTTACTCAGTCTTCAAGGCAGCAATTAATGAAGGCCAAGATTTCAAGTCTGCTGACATCCCACACCCACTGCCACTGAAAGAGTGCAGAGACAACAAGAAGCTTTTGAGGAACTCCAGACCAGCATCTCAGCACCTCCAGATCACTGAAGATTGGGAAAAAATGTGCTAATTAACCAGCAGAATAACTGTGACTCCTTCTCTGACTCACGTTACCAGGAGATGAACCAATTTAAATGAGAGATGGAAGCAGTGAGAGGAAATGCAGGTTCAAAACATCTGTGTTCATCATAGCAGAAGGGGAGACTTCTCCATCATGGGGTCCTCCAGAAACCCAACCCACTTACAAAGCAATCAGACCTGTTTTTCACTCTTATGGGTTTGGTTTTTTTTACTCTTCTGAACTCCATGGAGTCCTGGTGGACAAGAAGTGATCCATGGGACAGCAACGTGCCCTCGTGGCCAAGAGAGCCAATAGTGTCTTGAGATGCATTAAGAACAGTGTGGCCAGCAGGTCCAGGGAGGTTCTCCTCCCCTTCTGCTCTGGTGAGGCCACATCTGGGGTGTTGTGTCCAGTTCTGGGCTCCCCAGTTCAAGAGGGACAGGGAGATGCTGAAAGGAGTCCAGTGGAGGCTACAAGGGTGATGAAGGGACTGGAACACCTGTCTGATGGGGAAAGGCTGAGAGACCTGGGGCTGGTTAGTCTGGAGAAGAGAAGACTAGAGGGGACCTGATTAATGTCTATAAATACCTGCAGGGTGGGTGTCAGGAATGGGCCAGTCTCTGATCAGTGGTGCCTGTGACAGGATGAGGGGAAACTGCACCAAGTGACAACACAGGAAGTTCCACCTCAACATGAGGAGAAACTTCTTTGCTGTGAGGGTGACAGAGCCCTGGGACAGGCTGCCCAGGGAGGGTGTGGAGTCTCCTTCTCTGGAGACTCTCAAGACCCATCTGGATGTGTTCCTGTGTGAGCTGCCCCAGGGGATCCTGCTCTGGCAGGGGGGTTGGACTCAATGATCTCCAGAGGTTCCTTTGAACCCCCCACATTCTATGATTATAGGATTCATTTTTGTCAAACAAAGCCCTTGGAGGCTGCCAGGTCTGAGCATCACACTGCACTTCTGATGGGTGTCTGGAGACCACAGACATCACAGAATTGTCATGGTTGGAAAGGACCTCTGAGATCAGCGAGTCCAACCATCAACACAACAAAAAACCAAACACCAAGAACCACACACAGTCCATCAGAAAACACCCACAACCCCTCACCCCCACACCTCAGCCACTAGAGCATGTCCCTCAGCACCACATCTACATGTTTCTTGAACACCTCCAAGGATGGTGACTCCCCCACCTCCCAGTGCAGCTGTTCCAGGGCCTGATCACTCTTTCAGTACAGAGATTCTTCCTCATATCCAATCTGAACCTCCCCTGCTGCAACTTCAGGCCATTTCCTCTGGTCCTGTCATTATTTCCTAGGCAGAAGAGCCCAACACCCACCTCACAACAACCTCCTTCCAGGTAGCTGCAGAGAGCAATGAGGTCTCCCCTCAGCCTCCCCTTCTCCAGGCTGAACAGCCCTGCAGCCTCACCAAGGCTGAGGAAAGGGGCAGGATCACCTCCCTGGTCCTGCTGGTCACACTATTCCTGATGCAGGCCAGGATGGTGTTGGCCTTCTTGCCCACACACTGGCTCCTGTTCAGCTCTCCATCAACCAGCACCCCCAGGTCCCTCTCTGCTGGGTACTTTCCAGCCACTCCTCCCCAAGCCTGTAGCTCTGCTGGGGGTTGTTGTGGCCAAAGTGCAGGACCTGACACTTGGCCTCATTGAACCTCATCCCATTGGCCTTGGCCCATGGATCCAGCCTGTCCAGGTCCCTCTGCAGAGCCTCAACCCCTGGATCCAGCCTGTCCAGGTCCCTCTGCAGAGCCTCAACCCCTGGGTCCAGCCTGTCCAGGTCCCTCTGCAGAGCCTCCCTGACCTCCAACAGATCAACACTCCCACCCAACTTGGGTGTCATCTGCAGACTTAGTGAGGCTGCACTCAAATCTCCTCATCCAGATCATTGACAAAGCCAATGAACAAGCCTGGCCCCAACCCTGAGCCCTGAGCTCTGCTGACCAGCCCCAACTAGACCTGACCCCAGTTACCCCAACCCTCTGGGTCTGACCATCCAACCAGTGGTTTACTCAGTGAAGATGTGGAGCAGCCCCAGGCTGTGTGGTTCCAGCACCCTGAATGCTCCCACAGGCTTTGCCTCCCCAGCTGCTGCATCCTGGACAAGTTAGCAAGGATATTAATTTAAAAAGTCATGAAACATTTCAGTCCAGGCAGATGTCACCTCCCCTGGCTGCAAATTGGGGGGAAAAAATAGAACAATGGGCAGATAAGAAAACGACTCGTGGTCCAAGTTTTAATGACATGAGGTGATGGATCCTCCTGGAGGAAAAGAGTGTTTGACAGCTCATGTCAAAGCCTAGTTAGGAGCATCTAACACCTTATCAGAATTAGAAGGTTGGCACAGCCTGAGTTTCTGCCACTTGGCAGCTCAGCAGCCAGCTGGGATTTTAAAAGCAGCACTGAGCCTTTAAGCTCCAGCTTCTATTAAAATTGCTGATGAAATCCCTCGTGCCACTCTGGAAACCTCAACTTTAGTGATCCTGCAACACAGAAGTGCCCTGAACTGCACTGATAAATTTTGCTAGAGTAACACAAAGGCTGGTGGGGAAGGGGGGGGAAAGTCTGTGCTGAATTTTGTCTCATCACCTCCTCTTCTTTCCACGTGAAGGGTTCACCACTAGCAAGACTCCTGAGCTGGATAAGGAACTGGCTGGATGGTCATGGCCAGAGTTACAGTCAACAGCTCAATGTCCAAGTGGAAACCAGTAACCAGGGGTGTCTCTCAAGGGTTGGTACTGGGGCAAGTTCTGTTTAGTGTCTCCAGCAATGACACAGAACCAATTTGAGGTGCCCAACCTGAAACACTTGGGATTTTTCAGAGCTCCCTCTGAGATGGCACCTCCCAGCAGAGCTCTGGAGAAGACAAGCACAGGCAGGAGCCTGAAGCAGAGCTGCAAATCCAACCCCAAACCTTTACCTATTAAATCACATTTCCAAATGAAATGTGTCCAAGCCAGTTCCCTGGAAACAAGACCAACCTAGATGGGTCTGGCCAGTGACCATGTTACCAGCCTCCTTTAGCACCCACACTGGGGTGCCCACATTTTACCCCAAAGCCCTTTCCAACCCCTGTACCTTCTCTTGCCCTCTCTGATGTCAAGACAGGAATCTCACCCACAGCAGCCCAGAGGTGCAATGGGGAGGAGAAATTCCATCCAGGAATGGGTTGATCTCCAAGGAGATTTTGCTGAACAGGATCTAGGTTTTTACTAATCACACACTGAGATTTTCCAGCCACCAACAACCACCTCAAACCTGCTCTGGCTGGAAATGAGGTGTGATACAAACCCCCCCCTCCACAGCCCCTACCCCAAAGAGTGGCAGGGACAACCCTTTGCAAAGATAAAGTCTGCCAAAGGCTTTTACTAGGTTTATTCTTCATCATTTTAATTTAAAAAAAACCCAACAAACAAAACCCCAACCAAACAAAAAAACAAACCAAAGCAAAACACAATTTCTTGCTCTCATCTCGTTCTGTAAATGATTTCAATTTAGCAGCTAAAAGGGAGCCTGGAGCAGGTAAATCATAGAGTTATAGAATCATACAATGGTTTGGGTGGGAAGGGACCTTCAAGATCATCCAGTCCCAACCCCCTGCATGGGCAGGGACACCTCCCAGCAGCCCAGGCTGCTCCAAG
>NW_009952159.1:1461807-1462285 GCF_000747805.2 Chaetura pelagica
CCCTTCAACACTGCCAGGGATGGGGCAGCCACAGCTTCTCTGGGCAACCTGGGCCAGGCTCTCCCCACCCTCACAGCCCAGAATTTCTTCCTCATGTCCAACCTAAATCTCCCTTCCTCCAGTTTTAATCCATCCCTCCTTGTCCTCTCACTCCCAGCCCCTGCCAGAAGTCCCTTCCCAGGATGAGGGACACTTCAGTGGTGACAAAAGCTTCAACCCAGGTGTGCAGGGGCACAGAGTTCCCAGCCTTGTCAACAACGTGGCCCCTGGAAAGTCACTTTCAGATCCCTCATATTTTTGTTGCCATCTCTGAGTTTCTCCAACTTCCAGGGGTGTTGGAAAGGTTCATTTTCCAGTTGGAACTCCAAAGTGGTCCCACCCTCAGGTCTGCAGCACAAGCCATGCTGGCCATGACCAGGCTTGAGCAGGTGCTGGGAGGGTAAGAGCAGGGAGGAGCAGCAGGAGCTGCAGGAGCAGC
>NW_009952159.1:1462822-1465831 GCF_000747805.2 Chaetura pelagica
TCCCACCAGGGTCTGCAACAGCCCCACCAGGGTCTGCAACAGCCCCACCAGGGACTCCAACAGTCCCACCAGGGTCTGCAACAGCCCCACCAGGCAGCTCTGGCAGCAGCAGGTGATGGATCTGCTACCAGGTGTCAGCAAGAACCCCCAGTACCTGCAACACCTCCACCAGGGATGGACACACAGACACCTACACGGACACAAACCATCCCATCCATCGCAAACAGGCTGATCCCAAAAAAACCATTCCCCCCAAAAAAAAAACAACCCACAGGAGGGGAGACAAATGGGCACAAACCAACCGTGTAAAACCCCAGAAGAAAAGGTTTATTTACTGAATGCTGCAGAAGAAGCCTGGTAAGTTCTGTTCTCGGTCCCGGTGTCCACCGGGAGGTGGAAGGTGCCCTCCGTGGCACAGGAGGAGGAGGTCTGTGGCCAGGCTTGCTTCATCAGAAGTGTAGCTTGAGTGGAGACAGAGAAGAGGTGTCAAACAGCACAGTGAAGATACAACTTCCCTAAGAACCACTTTGCTGCCCTCTTTCTTCCCCCACCCCCATTAAAGGACAAGGTTTCACACCACGGTTCCTCTCACAGAACCATTCAGGTTGGAGAAGCCCCCTGGGATCACCCAGTCCAACCATCATCCCTGCTCTGCAAAGTTCTCCCTTCAACCACATCCACCACCACCACATCCAAACCACCCTTCAACACCTCCAGGGATGGTGACTCCTGAGCCAAGTGACCTGCATGAAGATCCACACCTTGAGGTCAGCAGAGCCACCACCCCTCCTTACATGTCACCTCTATCCATAAGGACCAGGAACATGGGGTTCATGTTTCCCAGCTGGCAAACAGGCTGAGCCTGGTGTGCAAGGCTTTTTATTCCCAGTTAAAACCCTTTGAGATGCTTGCACAGCAGGCACCACCAGTGGGACAAGGTACTGGTTGCTTGGGTGGTCCTTAGAAAGTCTGGAAGGGACAGTCAGCAGAAGAAGTGGCTTTGGGCAGGTCTCCCTGTCTTCTAGTTCATGGAGAAATATTTACAAAACCAAGCAAGATGATCTAGAAGAACCTCAAGAGCCAAATCCTGTGGGATTTGAGAAGGGAACCAGCAGAATTCAGTCAGTTTTTGGGTCTTAAATTTTCCAAAAGAGGAAAAGGTCCTTTTCTAACTGCAGCTCTTGTCTGATGAACCAGCACTGGCTACACCCTTGTCCTGTGTCCAACCACATGGCCAACTGCCATCACACAAAGGCTTTCTGAAGCACCTCTGCAGAGAAGGCAGGTCCCCAGCACATGCCTACAACCAGCCCCCCTCCCAAAGCTGCTGCCCCTGGGAAAGGCTTAAAAGGTCTTTTTCTGGTTTTCTCTTTTTTCCTCCCTGAAATGATGGGTCCATCTTAACTTTTTGTTGCAAGTTAATCTCAAATGGTGGTTCCCACCATCCTTGTTTTAACCCCTACCACCTTCAAGTGGAGCACATCCATCTTCTGAAAGCCTCAGCCAGTTACTCCAGCTCACTGCTCATCACCTGAGCAACTTCTTTAGCTGCCATCACCCTTAAAGATCATCCAGTTCCAACCCCTGCATGGGCAGGGACACCTCCCAGCAGCCCAGGTTGCTCCAAGCCCCATCCAACCTGCCCTTCAACACTGCCAGGGATGGGGCAGCCACAGCTTCCCTGGCCAACCTGGGCCAGGCTCTCCCCACCCTCACAGCCCAGAATTTCTCCCTCCCATCTCAGCTCCAGCTCCCTCTGCCAGCTGGAAACCCTGTCCCCTGCTCCCATCCCTCCCTGCCCTTGTCCCAGGCTCCTCCCCAGCTTTCCTGGAGCCCCTTCAGGACCTGGAAGCTGCTCTCAGGTCTAACACAGGATACATGGTACATATATTTCTTGCTTCCTTCTGCCAACCCTATTTGTGATGGATTCAGCCTCATGCCTTGTACAAAGCTTGGAAAAAGCTTCATTCCCCAGGGAGGCCCATTCCTGTGTGCTCAGGTGCCCCAGGACAGTGGGAGGATTTGTTCTTAGAACACCTTGCAAAGCCCTTAGGGACATTCACCCCACCAGGAACCAAGATACCCACCTCAGGGGACCCACTGACATCCCTAAAATAGTTGGTGGGCACCTCCAGAGGACAATTCAGAGCACTTTTGTGGGGAAAGATGATGTCTGCTCCCCCCACTGCTCCCTCTGGGAGCCGGAAGGGGGGTTTGGAGCCTCCACCCTGTCCCACCACAACCCCACTGAGATCCTTCCTTTGCCAAGGCTGATTTTAGCAACATCAGTTCTGCTCTCTGAGGGCTCTGCAGGAATGGACACCCAGCTTTCTTCTCCACTGCACTATTCAGAACTGCAGTTCAAAGCCTCAGCCAACCTCCCTGCAAAAAGTGTGTGTCCTACTTCCAGGGAAACCAAAAACCAAGCTGGAATGAAGGAAGTGAAAGCAAAACAACCAGCTCAGGAAGACACAATGCCTGGGAGGGAGCACGTGCCAGGCTTAATGAAGGCACATATTATATTTAATTGATATATTTTTAATTGGTGTGCCTCGTGCCTCTGCAGCAGGGTGAGTTTAGCTGTTCATTTTTACATACTTGAAAGGAGTATTAAAAGTCCTAACACTAACCAGGCTTATTGCAAGCACCAGTGGTTGCATTGCTGGGGGTTTTGCTGCCTGCCTTGTGTCTCTGTCTCTAACAAACATGGAAAAACACAGCAGGAAAATCACACAAGGCAAGAACTCGTGTTGTTTCCATGAAGTGGGATGGAAAGAAATTCATTCCCTTGCTTGACACAAGGCTCCTTCTGCTGAGCTTTGCAAGCCAGGGGGTGGGTGGCTGCTCTGTGCCTTGGGAAGGGCTGGGGGAAAAGAAACAAATGGGTGGGGAATTTGTCATCATTTTGATGCTCAAACATCAGCAAATATTCCACAGAAACAGGACCCTGAGAGAGGGGGGAATCAAGACTGGTTCCAGTTGCCATCTTCCTTGCCTCACTGCTGCTGA
>NW_009952159.1:1466117-1471240 GCF_000747805.2 Chaetura pelagica
TGCTGAACCTGCATGGATCGAGGGGACTCCAGACTTCTCCAAGCTCCTTTCCACCCATATCTCCTAACACTTCTCTGATTGAGGCAAATTACAAAGTTTGGGGCTCTAAAGCATTTAATTTTCCATGGTCTTGGGAACCATGAGGTCAACAGAAGAGCAAGAGCATCACTGGCTTCCAGTGTGGCACCTAGGACTGTAGCATGAGAGTCTGGAGGACATCAAAGATGAAATCAGATGGCAGGTAATACTTGAAAAACTAGATTTTGAAAGCTAATCACCACCAGTGAACTTCTCTTCACTCAGGGTGAACCACACCAAGAGCAGGAGCAGAGGGCAGCCTTCACCTTTGCTGGTTGGTTGAGCTCTTGCTAAGATTTTGCAGGTAAGCCAAGCAAAACTCAGGAGGTTTGGAGCATAAGACACCTAAGCAGTGAGAACTCACGTGAGGAACACCTTTAGGGTGGACCAGAAAGGGTGACCCAGCTTGTGCAGAACAGTTTCTTTCAGGATAAACAGCTCCCTCTCAGTTACCTCCCACAAACTCAGAAGTCACAAGCAAAGGATGCTCTTTCTACCCCTTCCAACAAGCAGTATTAAGGCCTGGGTAACCTGAATATGGGAATCAGATGTCCAAGCAGATGAAACTTTGGTGTGTGATTGATTTTTTAATGATCCCAAAAGATTTCTGCCAGCAGAAATCCCACCACCCAACCAGGGAGGTCTGAAACAGAAGCACCTGAGTGGCTGGGATGTGTTTCAGAGAATCACAGAATGGTCAGAGTGGGAAGGGACCTCTAGAGACCATCCAGTCCCACTCCCCTGCTAAAGCAGGATCACCCAGAGCACATCACCCAGGGCTGCATCCAGGGGCTGGAATATCTGCAGAGAAGGGGACTCCACACCCTCCCTGGGCAGCCTGTCCCAGGGCTCTGTCACCCTCCCAGGCAACAAGTTTCCCCTCCTCTTTCAGTGGCACTTCCCATGTTCCAGCTTGTGCCCGTTGCCCCTCGTCCTGTCCCTGGGCACTGCTGAGCAGAGTCTGGCTCCATCCTCCTGCACCCCCCTGAGATACTGCCAGGCATTAAGAAGGTCTCCCCTCAGCCTTCTCTTCTCCAGGCTGAGCAGTCCCAGCTCTCCCAGCCTTTCCTCATCAGGGAGATGCTCCAACCCCCCAGTCATCTTTGTCACCCTCCCCTGGACTCTCTCCAGCAGTTCCCTGTATCTCCTGAACTGGGGATCCCAGAACTGGTCCCAGTTCTCCAGCTGTGGCCTGACCAGGGCAGAGCAGAAGGACACAATGACCTCTCTACACCTACTGCCCACACTCTTCCTCATGCAGCCCAGGATTCCAGTGGCCCTCTTGGCCACAAGGACACATTCCTGGCTCATGGATCATGTACCATCTCCCAGGACCCCCAGATCCTTCTCCTCAGAGCAGGTCTAAGAGGAGCAACTCCACTGGGATCATCCAGCATCCCTTTCTGCAGTGGGGCAACGACCTGCTCACACTGCAAATCCCTTAAAAATATATTCAGAATGAAGAATCCAAGGTGTTAAAAATAAAACTGATCCCCTCTGATTCCTAGAGTGGTTGATGGATGGTAGGAGCCCCAGCAGCACATTTTTCTCCCTGGCAGGGTTATTTCCAGCCTCCTGCCTGACAGCAGCTGATTCAATTTGAGGAAAAGCTCTCACAGATGACTGGTTTTAACTCAGCCACTGAACCACACTATTACTTTAACTCAATTCCATTTACCACCGTTGAGGACACTGCCCAGCCCATCACATCCACCCACTGCAGGAATATTTGATGGCAGTTTTATTTTGCATTCGTGGTCTCTCAAAAAGTCTTATTTTTTTTTTTTTTTTCTCCTTGAAGTCTCTTTTCCATAGAGAAGTGGCCACTGCAGGGGGGTACAATCCTAAGGGGTCCTGGGTGGTGGAGCCCAGGGCTGCTTCCCAGAGTCACTGCCTGGGCACGTTGCCTGTGGCAGCACCAGGATCTTGACAAGCAGAATTCAATACAAACTGTCAGGGAACTGCAATAGTTTGGAAAAGCCTCTAAACTGAAGAAAGGCCCAAGCCAGGGCTGCCTCTGTAGCTTTTGCTCTGCCTCTTAAGAGGAATCATTTGGGTTGGAAAAGACCTTTCAGATCCTCCAGTCCAACCATTAACCCAGCCCTGCCCAGGCCACCACTGCCCCGTGTCCCTCAGCACCATCTCCAGGGCTTGGAAACCCCTCCAGGGATGGGGACTCCCCCCCTGCCCTGGGCAGCCTGGGCCAGGCCCTGACAACCCTTGCCAGGGAGAAATTGTTCCCCAGATCCAACCTCAACCTCCCCTGGCACAACTTGAGGCCGTTCCCTCTTGTCCTGTCGCTTGTTCCTGGGGAGCAGAGCCCGACCCCCCTGGCTCCAACCTCCTCTCAGCAGCTGCAGAGCCAGCAGGTCTCCCCTCAGCCTCCTTTGCTCCAGGCTGGACACCCCCAGCTCCCTCAGCTGCTCCTCAGACTTGTGCTCCATCCTCAGTCATGGCATCACACCAGCTTTTCCGCTCCCCCCCCCAACCCTCACATCCCTCAGCCTCTGCTCTCAGGCCACAAAAGCAGCTTTCCTCCCAGCTGCACAGGAACAAGCTGAGGGCTCTGACTTCTTCCCCCTCACCAAATCAATCTCCAAACTGTGGGGGGAATAAAACCCAACCCTGTCTTGATAGGAAATGGCATTGATTTCCAGAGCTGCAGGATGGTGCACAGGGAGGTTTCTGCACCAGAGCAGTTGGGTTGAGGAGCAGCAGTTTTCACCTCTATCATTTCCTTGCTAATTTAGTGCTTATGTTGTGTTACACGCTGGAAGGCTGGGGGTTTTTTTTGTTGTTCTCAGTGCAAAAATGACCTGTCAGTTTCCTGGACAATGAGAAATTATGAAAAGCATTTTGCTTTTTAAGCAGCATCCACGGAGAACTGGAATTGAAATGTCGAGGTGGCTTTTTGCTTGAGCCTTGAGCTGCAGAACAAAAAGAGCTGTTTGGGGAGGGGGGGAAGGGATGGGAGGGGGTGACAAAAATGATCAGAGGATTGATTTTAATTTTTTTAGGGAAAAAAAGTGGGTAAAGATTAGGATAGCACTTCAGAAGGGAGCTGGGGGGGGGGGGAGTGAACAAAAGGCTGCCTGGCACAAAGAGGATCGAGCAGGGCTTTCACATCATGAAAACCCAAAGCAACAGACAATTATGTGCATTGCTTAAAAAAAACAACACCTAAATCATAAAAAAAAACAGGATTTCAAGCCTTCATTCCCCTGCAGAACTGCTTGCTGCAAAGCATTGCAGAGGGAAAATGTAGCAGGAATCAAAGCATGGGGGAGGTTAAGCATCTTTAATGAAAGAGAGGACACCCACAGCCAGGACAAAGTAGGGGAAAATCAAAGTCTTCATGTTTTTGTGCTTCTAAAAGCCACTAACAAGGTTTGGGGCAGATTATTCCACACAGAACAATCAGGAGGAAACTTCTGAAGGCTGTTTGCAGGGAGGAGAGAGCAGGGTGGGTGGACAACCCAGCCCTGGTTGAGTCTGAGGGCTCCTTTGTGTGGGGTGGAGGACACGGGCTGGAGATGCTGCTGCAGGAATGAAGGGGTTCCCAAGGGCTCACTGCTGTGAACCCCAATTTCCAGGGTTATCCCTGTGTTTCCTTGTTCTAAGCCTTCTAGACTCTTTCTTTGCTGCCTGAGGTTAGGGCATCCACTTCTTTCTTGTCCTTGTTGTGGGTACAAGCAAATTCTTTGCTCCAGAGAAGGAGGCTTGTCCTCCAGGCCACTCCAGGACCTACACTGGGTCCCATTTCTCAGTCTATTCCTCAAAATTCTAGTCAAATAAAGCAATCCCATAAACCATCCTAGTGGTCTCCTTCTCTTGACTATCAGAATTACCTGAGAAAGCAGCTACAACCCCCTCTTGGGTGCCTGCTCCTCACAAACATGAAGAACATCTCAGGCAGGATTCATCTCAAGCTCTCCTGGTAGGACACGAGGACTCTGTCCTCTCTGGGGAGGTCTTTCTTTCTCTCCACTGAGAGAGGAGAGGGACCTGAGCTGGAAAGGTTTGAGACCTAAGGTCTATACATCTAAAGGAATGGACTGCCCAGGGCAGGGGGGGAGTCCCCATCCCTGGAGGGGTTTCCAAGCCCTGGAGATGGTGCTGAGGGACACAGGGCAGGGGTGGCCTGGGCAGGGCTGGGTTAATGGCTGGATTTGGTGACCTTAAAGGTCTCTTCCACCCTGAATGATCCTGTGATTCTATGAAAGGGAACCAGATCTTCCTCAAATGTGCCCATTGCTGCAGCTATTTAAAATGCCTGAACATTTCCTACTGGTTTGGGTCTTTTTCCTTCTTTTTCATTTGGAAAATCAAACTGAGCTGAAAGAAAAATCTTTCCAGGGGATTTCATCAATATTTTGTGATGAAAAGTGTTTGGTTTGGACAGCAAAGCAGCACTTCTGAGAGCTGTTTTCTAACAGGAGCTCCAGCCTCCCCAGGATGGTCTCAGAGATGCACAAGAAGGAATCCAGACCTCCCTCCAACATATTCCCCATCCTGCAGTGATTTGGTTCTCCCTCTCACTTGGGTGTCCCCTTGGCCATCTTCCCATGCACTGGTGGAGCTGCTGCCTGCACAGGAGGTGGCTGAGGACATGAGACATTTTATAACATCCAGGCCACTGTGAATGTTGCAGGGTTTACATCCCTGGCTGAGCAGGGAGGACGTTGCCAGCCCCTGGCAGGACAAGCTCCTCATAAATTTGAGGGTTGGTGGTTGGGGTTTTTTTTTGATGGTGTGGAGCTTGTTTCACTTGATTCTTTCAGCATTATATCCTCCAGGGGAATTTGAGGGTGGACAGCACACACATTTAGGGGAAAAGAATTGTTTCATATGACACGTTGAGGTTTTCAGTGGGAAGAAATGCAGCTCCAAGGCCCTCCAAGAAGCACATACAAAACCAAACCAAGCACAACAGATCCCTTCCCAAGCCATCCGTGGTCAATGGCTTTATTTAATGACCTTGCAAAATAACAGGGAATTTCAACTGTGATGTGGAGAAGACAGCACCAAAAAGATGTTGGCAATAA
>NW_009952159.1:1471287-1473556 GCF_000747805.2 Chaetura pelagica
CTGATTTTATGACAACCAGGAGACTGAAAACTTGGCAGACCAGAGGAGAAAGGGTTTAGTGAGACTGTCACAAAGTCTGGCTTTGTGCTTGTTACACAAGCATGGATTTCACTTTGCTGACTGCTGAACACTGAGCTGAAAAGATGGCTTCATTCTGGAGTTGTCTGAATCCCACAGCTCTTTTTTGAGGTGCAGCCTTCAGAATAAACACCTGAGCCAAGGAAAAAGCCAGAGTCCCCACCAAGGGCAAGGGATTATTTTTCATTTCCAATGTGTTCTTGGAAATGTGTGAGCTAAAGGTTTTGGGTTTTTTGGTTTTTTTCAGGCCTTTTTCATTAAAAAAATCCATGAGAAAAGGCTCAGTGCTGATTCCAGAAGTGCTTTTTCCAATTACAGTTCAGCCTCTGCCAGTCCTTAAGTTCAACCTATGGGACTTCATCCCGTGAAGAAAAGGGTCTGACAACACAAAACAGGCTAAAAAACCCACAGCTCATAAATAATGTTCTGATCACTGCATGGTTTAGGGTGGAAGGGACCTTCAAAGCCCATCTAGTCCAACCCCCTGGCCATGGGATGGGACATCTTCAACTAGATCAGGTTGCCCAAAGCTCCATCTAACCTGGCCTTTTCAGTGATGACCAGTGACAGGACAAGGGGCACTGGGTGCAAACTGGAGCACAGGAGGTTCCCTGGGAATCTCAGGAAGAACTTCTTTGCTGTGAGAGTGCCAGAGCCCTGGGCCAGGCTGCCCAGAGAGGCTGTGGAGTCTCCTTCTCTGGAGACATTCCAACCCCCCTGGCCACGTTCCTGTGTGATGTGCTCTGGGTGCCCCTGCTCTGGCAGGGGGGTTGGGCTGGGGGAGCTTTCCAGGTCCCTTCCAACCCCTGGGATTGTGTGATTTTCCTGGAAAAATGTTTGCTGGCAAGCACATGGCAGCTGGTGGGTTTGCACCCCAAGCAGCAGCAGGTAACTCCTCCTGCCCCGCTGGACGCGCCGCCGCCCGGGGGGGTTCTCACCTGGGGCGTAGCCGGGGCTGCTGGTTGGATACATGTTGGGGTTGTAGGCTGGGGCAGCAGTGGGATAACCAGCTGGGTAACCTGGGATGAGGAAAAGAAGAAGAGAGTTTTTTAGTTTCAGCAACAGGGAGAAGAGGACAGCACCCCTGGGCAGTAATCATAGCATCCCAGACTGGTTTGGGTTGGAAGGGACGTCAAAGATCATCCAGTTCCAACCCCCTGCATGGGCAGGGACACCTCCCAGCAGCCCAGGCTGCTCCAAGCCCCATCCAACCTGCCCTTCAACACTGCCAGGGATGGGGCAGCCACAGCTTCCCTGGGCAACCTGGGCCAGGCTCTCCCCACCCTCACAGCACAGAATTTCCTCCTGATGTCTCATCTAAATCTCCAACCTGGCGCTCAATGATTCTGTGGTTCCCCTCTTCCAGTTTTAAGCCATTCAGTAATAAATTGCAACAAATAATAAACAGCAAAAAAAATCAGTAATAAACAACGTTGCTGAGCAAAGAGACTGTGGGCACAGCTGAGAGGTGAAGCACATCCTCAGCTGGCCAGGGCTATGAATGTGATCTACAGACTCAGACGTGACATTATCAATATTTCATCCTTATTCCTCTAGAAAACTAGGGCAATAACCAGAGCACAGAAAGCCTGAATATTCAATGTGCTCTGAAGAAAACAAGGAGGTAAATAAATCCACTGAATTCAGAACTCAGCTGCCAAAAGCCACCAGCTTTTCCTTGCCCATCTTGCAGCCATCACAGCTTGATCCCCAGAGGACTCTGCAGCCTACAGAGCAGAGCTCAGCACCCAACCCGAGTCCTTGGTGCTCAGCACCTCCATTAGCTGGAGCTTCTTGCTGAAGGGAAGGCAGAGACCTCAGCTGCAAACCTGCCAGCCCTTATATTCACTCATGGCTGCACAAGTGCCACCCCAGGGAGGGACCTGATTTACCTGCCAGGCCACCTGGAAGGAGCCAGCAGGGCAGCTCCTGCCCTGTGAAGCCACTTGAGGTTTTAAGGGGCACTTTTGAAAAGGTTGCAGAGCAACTTCAGTTTCCATCACCTTCCCTTGGATCGGTCATAGGGAGGTCAGGGGAAAACATCTGAGCAGGCAGCTGTGTGGAGGCTGGGAAACCAGTGTGGCCCCAAGTCCCTCTGGGCACCCACCCACGGCACAGACATCTCCCCCCAAACTCCTGCTTCATTAGAATCACAGAATTGCTGGGGTTGGAAAAGACCTTTGAGATCATC
>NW_009952159.1:1474992-1478052 GCF_000747805.2 Chaetura pelagica
TCTCCTCTCCTCTCCTCTCCTCTCCTCTCCTCTCCTCTCTGCCCCACCTCCATTTCCTGGAAGCCACCCCAAGGGAAACCACCAAACACCCCAGTAACTCCCTGGGGTGTTGCAGGGGCTCCTTCGTCCATCCCTGCAACAGACCCAGCGGGACGTGTTGATCTTCCCCTCCTGGCAGAGCCTTTGGCTTTGCTCTGCTTCAGCACCACTGCCCTGCTTGTCCACGCAGCACCTTGGCCATCATCCCAGAGCAGAACCAACCCAACCACAGAGAAAACAACCCTTGGAGAGTCCACACCAAGCTCCACTGACTCCGAAGGTGTAATTAGCAGTCGATTCACACCCCATCTTTTTTTCCTCCCCCCCCCCTTCTTAAATTAAAGCAACCCTGGGTCTTCCCTCCTCTTTTCTGAGCACTCTCCCCCAAAGCTCCCTGCTCTTCCACAGCCTCCTCAGCCCTGGCACTGGGCACAGCAAAACGTTGGAGGTTCATTTGAATAAACCTCATTCAACAATCATGACCACTCTACTGGAATAAATGACTGTATGTTCTACCCCCTCATTTTCATCAGTGATATATTTGGCTTCTAAATCAGGTTAATTAAAAATTGCTGTAGTTAATGCTGGATAGGCAGCAGTTTAACAGATTATTATTATTTAATATTTTTTTTCAGGCCACATAAAACTGTGTTGCCATCATCCTCAGGAATGTATCCAGCCTTTTAGCAATCAAGAAGCTCCTCACAAAGTTATTTGCAGACCCAGTGATTGCAAGCAGAGCATTAATGATGAAGATCTTAAATAAAAACTATCCCTGCCTACTCTCTACTTCATTAGAAGATAACCATTTATTTTCCAGTGCATTCCTCCCTCCAGGGTCCTCCTGTAACAATTCAAGCTCCATGACCCCACGTTGCCTCCTGACCAGCCTGGCTAGGGATGTTAAACCAGCTCACTTCTTGGTCACACCAAGCATATTTTCCCTATAATTCTCTCAACCATGTTTCTACACAGGGTTACCCCCTTGGCACACAGTTATGGGGCTGGGGAATCCCTTGCTCATCAACTAGAGGTCATAGAATCATAGAAAACCATCAATCCTTGTCTTATCACCTTTTTTCAGTGATAACCAGTGACAGGACAAGGGGCACTGGGTGCAAACTGGAGCACAGGAGGTTCCATGTGAATCTCAGGAAGAACTTCTTTGCTGTGAGAGTGACAGAGCCCTGGGCCAGGCTGCCCAGAGAGGCTGTGGAGTCTCCTTCTCTGGAGACATTCCAACCCCCCTGGCCACGTTCCTGTGTGATGTGCTCTGGGTGCCCCTGCTCTGGCAGGGGGGTTGGGCTGGGGGAGCTTTCCAGGTCCCTTCCAACCCCTGGGATTCTGTGATTCTGTGATCAGCACCAGTGCTACTAAAAGGTATTTCTACATGGGATGTAGCTGACAGCCTCTTGAGGAACTAGGTTCTTCTGGATTTGCTGCTGCTGATCTCCCCAAATAAAGTCCTGAATTCCATCAACTGCTGCAGCAGTCCTTAATAATAGTCCTTAAGTAATAGTCCTTAAGTCAACAACAATAAGAAACATAATATTGTGTGGCTGCAGGCAGCAAATGCTTCATCTGTGCCCTCTGAGATATCACCAGCACTCACACATTATCAAACTCAGCAAAAAAAGGTCTCCAAGGAGACCTCACAGAGGCCTTACAGGACCTGAAGGGGACCTACAGGAAAGCTGGGAAGGGACGTTGAACAAGGGCTTGTAGTGAGAGGACAAGGGGGAATGGCTTTAAAAAGGAAGAGGGAAGATTTAGGTTGGACATGAGGGAGAAATTCTGTGCTGTGAGGGTGGGGAGAGCCTGGCCCAGGTTGCCCGGGGAAGCTGTGGCTGCCCCATCCCTGGCAGTGTTGAAGGGCAGGTTGGATGGGGCTTGGAGCAGCCTGGGCTGCTGGGAGGTGTCCCTGCCCATGCAGGGGGGTTGGAACAAGATGATCTTCCAGGTCCCTTCCAATTCAAACCACTCTATCATTCCATGAACAAAATTCTTCTCTTTCACTTGGATCAACGTTTTCAATATTAGGTTTATGGCAAAAACACCAAGCCTGAAATAAATCAGACCACTGAAAGACTTCACAGTTATTCCAGGCAGGTGGAGACAACCATATATTTAGGTCTTCTTTCTCTTCTTTCTGGGGGGAGGTTGACACAGTGGGACTACATCTTGCTTACTGTGGTATCTTCTGTGGCTCTGAAAGAAAGTCATGGCCACCATTTCATTGGAGATGAACACCTTTCCTATCAAGGAAGCTTTAATAGCTTTGGATGTGAAAAGATGCAGCCAGCCCTGCCCTGCTCTATCTCCCACTCTGATCTCATACACTTTGATAAGCACTGACCTCCAGCAAGAAAACCTGTCCTACCTATTTTAAGGGGAAAGGGAGATGGGAAAGGTGCAGGAAAATTAATGCAGTTTGCTCCTCTTTTGGACATACTGAAAGATAAGGCAGCAGCAAAATCTGGGGCAATTTGTGCCAGGGGAAACATGCTTGTAAATTCCCAGCACTCAAAACCAGCTGAGTTTAAAAATACATGAGACATTTTTACACCTTATTGTTTTTTCAGCTGTTGGAATTTATGTTTGTTGGTTGTTCACAGAATCATAGACTCACAGCTTCTCTGGGCAACCTGGGCCAGGCTCTCCCCACCCTCACAGCCCAGAATTTCTCCCTCCCATCTCAGCTCCAGCTCCCTCTGCCAGCTGGAAACCCTTCCCCCTGCTCCCATCCCTCCCTGCCCTTGTCCCAAGCCCCTCCCCAGCTTTCCTGGAGCCCCTTCAGGCCCTGGAAGCTGCTCTCAGCTCTCCCTGGAGCCTTCTCTTCTCCAGGCTGAACACCCCAACTCTCCCAGCCTGGCTCCAGAGCTGCTCCAGCCCTCCCATCGGATCATCTCTGTGATTTCCTCCGGACCCTCTCCAGGAGCTCCATGTCCTTCTTGTGTTGAGAGCTCCAGAACTGGCCACATTCCAGCCACAGCCCCAACCATGTACCCCCTGCCTCGCTCC
>NW_009952159.1:1479033-1503125 GCF_000747805.2 Chaetura pelagica
CTGGAAGCTGCTCTCAGGTCTCCCTGGAGCCTTCTCTTCTCCAGGCTCAACACCCCAACTCTCCCAGCCTGGCTCCAGAGCTGCTCCAGCCCTCCCAGCATCTCCGGGGCCTCCTCTGGCCTCTCTCCAACAGCTCCGTGTCCTTCCTGTGCTGGGGACCCCAGAGCTGTTCCCAGCCCTGCAGGGGGGTCTCAGCAGAGCAGAGCAGAGGGGACAATCCCCTCCCTGGCCCTGCTGCTCACGCTGCTGGTGACACAGCCCAGGACACGGGTGGGTTCAGGGCTCCAGCTCATGCTGAGCTTCTCACCCACCATCACCCCCAGGTCCTTCTCCTCAGGGCTGCTCTCAATCCCTATTTGACAGGGAAGATCCTCCTTAGGTTCACCAGCCTCTTTGCCAGGCCTCCATAAGCATTAAATCTGATCCTGGTGCTTCAGAAACACCAACATGAGGCACCGAGTTGGGTTCAGGCCACTTTTCCACCAAAAATGTCATTAATGCTTCTGATTGTGTCTCTTATGGTGCACATTCCATACACCCACCTAACACAGCCCACTATAAACCTTGGGATACAGTAAAATTCCTGCCTCTTCTGTTCTCTCCCTTATGGATTTGCGTTCTCCTCTCTGTACAAACATCACAGAAGCCACATCCAGGAGACAGTGGGATGCCCAGGAACTGCTGTAGATTTCAAGGGACCTTCCCCAGGGCTCTGCCACTCACTTCTCCCCTCCAGCCCTGCTGAAATGGAGACACAGCTCCCTGGCCCACACACCCAGGGAACACAGACATGAAAAATGGAGCTGCCAGAGCACTTGAATACTTAAATAAGGATTCAATATGGTGATCTAAACTTGTCAGGCTGAACTGGTCTGGTTATCAGCCACCAATGTCCCTCTTGAAAGGTGCTTGCTGGTTTTGAGCAGCCCAAACTCAACATGTGCCCCCAGCACCTTCTTCCATCATCCACCCAACGCAGTTTCACACCAAGGACAGGTGAGTTTCCAGCTTCAGATCACAAGCAAAACTGTCAGGAGCACCTAAATCACACCCCAGCCAATGCAGCACGGAAAATCCACGAGCACCAGGTCTCTGCAGGACCTGGGTACGCCTGAAAGTCTTGAGGAAGAAAGGAAATTCAGGTTGTTTCTCTTCAGCTGGAGAGCCCAGGTGGCCTGGCCCATGTTTTCAGCCTTCCACCAATGATGAGGTGAATGAATTGTCACTTACAACACTGATTTCCCACCATGTGCCATTTAATTTTTCATGAAGAGCTTCGTTTGGCCATTATCTGATTAGGGCTTAAATTGTTACAAGCAGCCTGAATTCATTTACAAGACAAAATATTTTCTGTCTTTCTTTTCCCTCTCCAGTCTTGAGCTGTGACAGACTCCTCATAGCAGCCCGAGCACCAGGAGTTTTTACAGGGACAGATAATAAAGTCCCTTATCTAAGAGCAGGACAAGGCACTATGAAATCAGCCTTCAGCCCATTGAGCCACTGCCACCAAGGACTGCAGCTCAGACACTTGCTGCCCCATCTCCAGAGCTCATTAACTGCCAACAGGCAAAGGACAAAGAAGCTGGGGCAGCCCCAGAGAACTGTGTTGTGTCATTCCTTGCTCCAAGAGGGATAAATCCAAGGGACCATTTTACTAATTGTTCCTTTTTTGTAGAATCATGGGATGGTTTGGGTTGGAAAGGACCTTCAAGACCATCCAGTTCCAACCCCCTGCCATGGGCAGGGACACCTCCCAGCAGCCCAGGCTGCTCCAAGCCCCATCCAACCTGCCCTTCAACACCCCCAGGGATGGGGCAGCCACAGCTTCCCTGGCCAACCTGGGCCAGGCTCTCCCCACCCTCACAGCACAGAATTTCTCCCCAAGATCTCACCAACCTATGTTCATGGCCAGCCTGTTCATCCCCTCACATAATTAATGACTCAACACTATCAGGCTGCTCCTTTTACAGGTCCAGCTGCCTTGGTGGGCATGGGGTTGCACCAAGGGCAATGGAGAACAACACTTTCCAAGACCAAACTCTTGATTTACCACCCAGGAGTCCTTTGTCACAAGTAAAAGACCAAGGGGCTCTTAGGATGCTACAGGGCTGGTCAAATGATTGCAGGTCAGCCTGCCAGGGGGCTGCAACACTCTCCTGTCCTGCAGCTGGGACCTGGGTCACACTCAGTGCTGAACCATCAAGACACATCTCATCCATCAGATCTCAAGTTACACCCAGGCCCAGTTTGGCCTCGTGCATTTTCAAAGGCAAATTTGTTGCCCTGAAACTACTTGCATAGCTCAAAATGCACAAATCCCAACCCACAAGGGCTTTCCAAACCCATGAGAAGCTCAGAAGCAGCCCCTGCCTCAGGAGGACACAGCTACAACCCTCCCAGACTGATTTCTGTTTGGTTTATGCTTAACCTTTTCAATTCTAGGAGTCTGATGAACCCTGTTTTGCCAGCTCAGCACAGCAGGAGGGATGGGGTCACCTTTTCTTTCCTTCCTCATCACAGGGGACAACTGAACCATTGAACCCCACCCTGCCTGTGCAGACATTTCCATGCCAAGCCCTCCCCAAACCTCTCCCATGCACCCACTGCTCCTCAGGCATCATGAAGGAGGAGGACCCAGATCTGCAAACACACCTCGATGCTGCAGGGAGCCCAGAGGCAGGGCCAGGTTTCATTTCCCACTGGTTGTCCCACCTTAGCACCAGTATCCATCCCTTCACTCCCCACCTTCCCTGAAAACTCTTCCAGCCCACGCACGTTAAATGGATGGAAAACCAGGGGAGCAGCTAAAGGCCAGGGTGGAACTGCTCTGAAGAGCAAGTGCATGGATGGCTGAGAATCCAGCATTTCTGAACTCTCTGAGGATAATAAATACATCCATTCCCATGAAAAAGTGCCACCCCCTTATTGCTGCTTCAAGCCTCACCAGCCCAAGAGCAGAGCACTCAAAGGAGCACGTTCTCACCAGACAGAGCAACTGATTTATAAGAACATTTCCTCCAGCATTTGAGGACCCCCCTCATTTCCTGGAGAACTTTTAGAGTTGGCTCCTTCTTCACCTTTTTTTTTTCCCTTCCTTTATGTCACAGAATCACAGACTGGTTTGGGTTGGAAGGGACCTTTGGGATCATCATCTGGATGTCAAAGACCAGGGGTGGCTGCTGAGTCCTCCTTGCCCCATGGAGATGAAAAATCCCATTTTCCTGAGAATTAGGCAGTGGATCTGCACAAAGCTCTGAGCTCAGGTTGCCCAGAGAAGCTGTGGCTGCCCCATCCCTGGCAGTGTTGAAGGGCAGGTTGGATGGGGCTTGGAGCAGCCTGGGCTGGTGGGAGGTGTCCCTGCCCATGCAGGGGGTTGGGTCTAGATGATCTTTAAGGTGCCTTTTAACTCACACCATTCCATGCCCATGGGGAGTTACTCTGTCCAGCTGGGAGTGTTCCAGCTTGTCTTCTCCTACCTCTAGGAGCCAGGTTATAGCTGCCAGCCCAGGAACTTTCCAGGGAGCTGGAGCTGAGATGGGAGGGAGAAATTCTGTGGTGTGAGGGTGGGGAGAGCCTGGCCCAGGTTGCCCAGAGAAGCTGTGGCTGCCCCATCCCTGGGGGTGTTGAAGGGCAGGTTGGATGGGGCTTGGAGCAGCCTGGGCTGCTGGGAGGGGTCCCTGCCCATGCAGGGAGGTTGTAACAAGTGAGCTTTAAGGTCCCTTCCCACCCAAACCATCCTAGGATTCCTGGTTCCTTTGGCTGCAGCCCAAGCTGACGTTCACCAGCACTGGGATTCCTTTGAGGAAACATTAAGATCATTGTTCTTCAGGTCTTATCTTAGGGAGAGCAGTGGGAATAGCACTGGGTCTGCTTTCAGCTTGTTCTGCTATCAAAGAGGATTTGAATCCTTTCAGCTAAAATATTTCCCCAGGGAACCTTATTGGTTAACATGGAGCCACAATTGAGTGTTTAAGAAAAAAAACCCTGTCATGTCTTCTTCATTGAGGGCTTCTGGTTTCTTTGGAGCAACAAACAATTGTGTGTTATCATTAGCAGCTGTTCCTCTCTTCTTTTGGGTTAATTGAATTCAGAAGGAAGTAAATAATTGCAGGGATCATTAATACTGTGACTTAACCAGCTTTCTAGATCTTCTTTCCCAGTGAGACTTCTCTCAACATAGGAAAGAGACATGTCTCCTGCCCAGAAGTTATTCTGATTGACAGCCTGTCAAGTTCTGTCACTCTGGTTTATTTATAGGATGTGCTTTAAAGGATCAAACTGTCTCACTAATATTTTTGGACAGTTGCTCCTAGTTTTCAAGATGAGTTTTTGCTCATATGAATGTGTCCCTAATCCAGGCAGCTGGGGGGTTTCTTTTGGGCATAGGTGGGAAGTAAAATGGAGATGGAGCTGAAATAGGAGTGGAAATGGGAATCATGGCTTTAGTCTAACAGCTTGTGACTAGGCTGAAGCTTAAAAAATGGTCAGAAAGCAAGTTTTTATAGGATCACAGAATCATCAACTGGTTTGGGTGGGAAGGGACCTTCAAGATCATCTAGTTCCAACCTCATGGCACAGGACCCAGTTCCTGAGCAGGAAGAGTCAGCTCAGACCCTAGCACCTTAGATGTGAGATGAAGGTTCCTGTTCCTCACATTCACCACTTCACACTCACCTGTCCCAAATTTCATCTTTCCTGCTCAGTCACTCAAGCCCCACCAGAGGCTCCTGCAGAGCTTCACACTCAGCCCTCACCTCCACTGGCCTGAATAACAAAACCACCAGCACCCTCACCCTCCTCAACACTTCTCCCCACCTCTCCCAGGTCCCTTCTGAAAGGGCTGAACAAACCCAGCTCCCACCAGTGACCTCTGCCCAACACCAGGATCCCTTCAACCAGAACTCGTTGGTTATTCCAACCCCTTCTTTTTATCTTTTCATAACTCACTTTTCCTACAAAGGACCTTCCCTCCCCTCCCCTCCTCTGATGCTTCATTCCTCTACAGATCTTTGCTGAGGGACCTCACTGAACCCACTGGAGATGCCAACTTCTTCCTGCAGGGGCTTGTTGACATCCTTGGAGATCAGCAGGAGGTTTGTGAGGCTGCCCCAAGACAAACCTACTTCTTTCCTTCTTTATCTTTCTTATTTTCAATCTCTTTGCTTCAAAAGACAATGACAAATCTTTTTCTTCTCCACAGAGTGATGAGGATGAAGCAGAACAACTTCATCAGGCCCTTAACTCAGTCACTATCTGATTTTTAAAGACAGAAATGGAGCTACTCCTCCTCTTGTTGCCCACCCTGACTGCACACAGCTCGTTTTTCATCCTGTCCAGAGGTTTCATTCTCTGTCTTTCCTTGAGTGCTGTAGAAAGCTTTTTCCAGGGCTGTGATGACATTTGGGAGGTCAGCAGGGGTGCAGGGCAGGTGAGGAGATGCCACAGCAGGGCTTCTGAGATGGCAGCTGAACTGATCCACAGTGACAAACCCAAGGGCAGCTGCGGGCAGAAAACTGACAGGGCTGCCTTTTTTTGTTTATCCTGAAAAGCTCTGCTCTCCTCTGTGTGCTCCAGTCAAACCTGCTGATTTCACCAGCAGAAGTTGTCTTCTGCTCTGCCTGCCTTGCAGAGGTGACATGGATCAGGGGGAGCTGGAGCTTTGCTCCATCCATCCGCCTTGCATGGAACAGTTACTTCTCTTCTCAAGATGGAACATGCATTTCTGTGTCTGAACTGAAAGCTGCACTGAAGGGCAGGGGTTGGAAGGAAAAAAAAAAAGCTGCAGCAAACTGAGATCTGGGGAGAGTTGGGGTGTTGAGCCTGGAGAAGAGAAGGCTCCAGGGAGACCTGAGAGCAGCTTCCAGTGCCTGAAGGGGCTCCAGGAAAGCTGGGGAGGGGCTTGGGACAAGGGCAGGGAGGGATGGGAGCAGGGGGAAGGGTTTCCAGCTGGCAGAGGGAGCTGGAGCTGAGATGGGAGGGAGAAATTCTGGGCTGTGAGGGTGGGGAGAGCCTGGCCCAGGTTGGCCAGAGAAGCTGTGGCTGCCCCATCCCTGGCAGTGTTGAAGGGCAGGTTGGATGGGGCTTGGAGCAGCCTGGGCTGCTGGGAGGTGTCCCTGCCCATGGCAGGGGGTTGGAACTAGATGATCTTGAAGGTCCCTTCCAAAAGGCAGGGGGTTGGAACTAGATGATCTTGAAAGTCCCTTCCAACCCAACCCATTCTATGATTCTATTATTCTATAAGATGCACATGAAGAGAAGGAAGAGGACATGATGTTTCTGGAAGATGTTCTTCCACCTTCAAGTGAAGGTTTCGTGGTGCAACTCTGATGCAGAGATGGCTTCACCAAGGTCAATTTTAAGTGTTGGATTTTCCTTGAGATCCTTCTAGATCCTCCCTCTGGCCCCAGAGACATCCCATCTCCTCCAACAACCCAGGAGTCCAACCCACAAACACTCTCATGGCTTCACACTCGATGCACCAGAAGAGCAACTGCTTTTCAATCATGAATTTCTCATCTCCCTGCAATCTTGCAGAGGGTGAGGAGAGCCTGAGGCTTTCAGAAACTGGTGCTCCTGGTCCCCTCCTGCTCTGGCAGAGTTTCTATGGCAACTCTGGATGGGTCTTGCAGGGAGGATTTCTGGCAGGCTCTTTCTGGAGGAGTTCCTGATGTAAATGCAGGGAGGGACATGGGCAAGTCCACACTCTGGGTGCCCTCAGGTTATAGGTTATGGAAGGGCATTTACAGTAACTGCTGAGAAAACAGCCCTTTGTGATTTCCAAAATGCACTTGTTCATCTGGCTAATTTTCAATTCATCCTTTTCAGCTCTTCTCCCAAGCCAGGAGGGGAAAAAAAATCTGATTGCAAGCCCTGGCATTTTGCTTCAGCTGGAATTTCTGCTCCGTGACAGAAGGGGCAGTTCTAGTAACCCTCTGTTCCAGTAACCCCCTGTTCCTCCAGATACAGAAAGGGCAGCAGCCTCAGCATGTATCACTGATGCCTTTTTGGACTTGGTAGTTTGGAATTTCCTCCTGTTTCATATCTAACCTAATTCCTTTCTTCTCCCCAGTTGGCGTTCGCGACAACTGGGTCCCAAATAGTCCTCTTTTCAGTGACAGCAGCACCTGGAAAGGGCTTTTCACACACTAGAGGCCAACAGACATGTCAGAAATGGGTCTGGCCCTGAAATGGGAAGAAATTTGCCACCTGGAGAAATGGTTAAAAATTGAGAAAGGAAGGGAAATCCCAGTTTCAAAGCCAGAGATGCCAAAACATAAAGGAATAAACTGTGTCACTGGGAGTTATCCAATACCAGTGAGCTGAGCAGATGACCCTGTTTGGGCTGTTTGGCACAATATCATCCTCCCACTTCCTTTATCATCACTCAGAGTGTTGCAGAGATCTTGTCTGAAAGTCTTGTGCACAGGAGGGTTTGTTGCTGCAGACCCTGTGGGAGCAGCACCACGTCTATCAGAGGAGCTGAATGGTGAGTAATCACGGAATCATTGATTACCAGGTTGGAAAGGACCTCAAAGATGATCTGGTCCAACCTTTCATGGCAAAAGCACAGTAATGGGTGTCAGAAATGCTGCTTTCAGACTGTAATTTTACAGGATGAAGAGCAAGGAGCTTGCTTGGAAGAGAAGTGATGGCAGAAAGCTCCTCACCTGGCCACGCACTGCTTATTTCTCTTCTAGTTTCCCATGTTGGACCTACTTTAAAAATGGCATTCCAGATGTCCTGCCAAAGCCAAGGTCCCAGGCACTGCCAGTTTGGTGTCCCCAGGGAATGATAAAGAATGATTAACACAACAGAAACCGCCCAGTAATTCAGCCTCTCCTGCAGCACAAGCTTTGTGTCACCTCCTAGCTCAGCTTATACCACTTCATATTCCCCTCTGACATGGGCAGCATCCTCCTGATTTCAGTGGAGCTGGTCTTGATCCACACCCTTAAAAAGGATTTCTGGGGAAGCACCTTCCAGTGCCTGAAGGGGCTCCAGGAAAGCTGGGGAGGGGCTTGGGACAAGGGCAGGGAGGGATGGGAGCAGAGGGAAGGGTTTCCAGCTGGCAGAGGGAGCTGGAGCTGAGATGGGAGGGAGAAATTCTGGGCTGTGAGGGTGGGGAGAGCCTGGCCCAGGTTGCCCAGGGAAGCTGTGGCTGCCCCATCCCTGGCAGTGTTGAAGGGCAGGTTGGATGGGGCTTGGAGCAGCCTGGGCTGCTGGGAGGTGTCCCTGCCCATGCAGGGGGTTGGAACTGGATGATCTTTAAGGTCCCTTCCAACCCAAACCAGTCTGGGATTCTATGATATCAAATTTCCTATTTCAGCTAATTCTAGTAACAGGCAACTCCAGGATGATCACAACCATGTTCCAGAACCAAATTCCTGCCCAGAAGGGCCAGTTTGCAAGGATGGACCTGGCAATTTTCATTTGTGAGGGTCAACAAAGATAAAAATTAAAAGTGATAAAACATTTCGGGGTTGGAAGAACAGGTCAACCTTGAGCTAAACTCAGCTTTAAGGATCACAACATCCTTAACTTAGATACTGAATTTTTAAATGCTAATTAACTTTCAAATGTCCATATGGTCTTCTGGACAATTTGGACTCAGACCAGCCAAGTGAATTGCTCTCAAATACATTAGCTTTAGACAAACACAGCAGCAGATGGAGCACACAGAGAATATTAACAAAACCAGGTTTTGGGTGTTAAAAAGGCTGAATGGGTCTCTCACATGTTTTTAGGCCAGGAGATGAGATTCAAATTGTGCTTGGGGGAAGCTGAGAATCCATAATATTTGAACTGGCAAAACTCCACAGCAGTGTTGGAAAAAAAAGGCTCCACGGAAAAGAAAATCTCATTTCACCAGCTCCTGAGTGCAAAGGTTTGCTCAGAAAGAGGAGAAATCCAGTGATCCCACAAGGAACCTTCACCCCAAGGTCTTTATTATTCATCTTCCAGCCAAGAGCTGGGATGAGGTCCCCTGGCCACCACACCAGACCCTGGACAAACCCAGCAGCAAATGCAGCTCCTGCCCAACTCACCAAAAGGGAGGAAGAGCAACGACCCTGAACTCAGGGAGAGCTGCAAAACTTCCTGCTTCTGCTTCATAAAGGGAATTTTTCAATCCCATTTCATCCTAAAGAAGTGCATCTAAGCCACCTTCTTGCCCTACAGTCCCTCTCCTTAAAGGAAAAAAGAAAAGAAACTCATTTCAGGAAATGTTTTAATTAGAGCTGGTTTTGCACCAACTGCTCTGGTAGAGCTTCTCTTCAGGAAGCCTTGGAAGAAAAAGATATAACTGAAAGAAAAGGCAAATAAAAATCCCTCCCTCCCCATCTTATAAATATTTTCGTCCTTAGAAACAGAAATTCTACCCAGAAGAAACTACAAACATCTTAAATACCACAGCTGAGGGGTGACAGCCCCGAGATGTTTTAGATGTTTTGAAAAATACAATTTTCATTTGCTTACAATGATCTCTGGGATCGTCCAACTCAGCAAAGCAATTACAGCTAATTAAGTAGATGACGTTTTATGGTTGAGGTGAACTCTCCTGGTTGCTCACACAGATGTGAGAGATTTGTGGCACCTCATCTTCTACTTGTGTTTGACACAGGGAAGCAGTTGGGCTTCCTTGTGTGGTGTTACCCAGGTCTCAGATTTTATGTGGACTCTTCTGCTTGTGTTTGACACAGGGAAGCAGCTGGGCTTGTTGGAAAAAGACTTGCATGGTGTTACCCAGGTCTCAGATTTTATGTGGAGAAATGGGAGACCCTGGCAACTCTGGGGATCAGAGAATCCCAGACTGGTTTGGGTTGGAAGGGACCTTCAAGCTCATCCAAATCCAACCCCCCTGCATGGGCAGGGACACCTCCCAGCAGCCCAGGCTGCTCCAAGCCCCATCCAACCTGCCCTTCAACACTGCCAGGGATGGGGCAGCCACAGCTTCCCTGGGCAACCTGTCCCAGTGTCCTTACTGGTGACTTAACAAGCTGAGGAGCACTGCAAACCCATCTTCCTGCTCTGAAGCACCAAAGACATCGAGATGATGCCACACTTATCCTCTGCAAGGACAAGGTCACCCTGGCTCTGTATTGACTTCTCCATGCAAACATGCCCAGGGCTGCAATGTTATAGAATCACAGAATCATTTTGGTTGGAAAAGACCTTTAAGATCATCAAATACACACCTATAAAAACCAACATGCATCAAGCTAGAAATACCATTTATAAGGGAGGCATTTTTTTCACACGGTTGGAAACTGCAAATTAAAACCACCTTCATGCTAAATTATTTCCCCTGCAATCGTGGTTTTTTTCAGCATCATTATACAAAGCAACTGGTAACTTTTCAGCAGATATTTGAAGGGACTGGCTCCAGGAGCAGTGTTTTGAATTACCATGTTTTTCATCAGCAAAACCCACCTCAGCCTTGTTGCTGCCAGATGAATTAAGTCGACAAAAGAGACTCTAATTTGCAGAGACTGTCCCATCAAACCCAAAGGGACATGTTCTTCATAAAGCTAAAACTCACCAGAAACAATCAACTGCTTCAGCAGCAGCAGCTGGAAGAAAACTCAAGACCCAGCACCCTGGGTGTTATTATGGGATGGCAAAGAAGGGCTCTGAGGAAGCGTTTCCACGCGCGTCGTGTGCGAAAGGAACGAGCGACCAGATTCCCTGCAGGCACCTGGTGTGATGAGACTGATTGGAGGTGGAACAACCCTACGGAGCCCCCTTAAGAGATTTTGCTCCTCCTTTTAGCCACAAGCAAGTGTCAACTGCAGGTCACTTGGCAAACATCAAGTGGGTCACGTGCAGAGGCCGTTCTTGGCGCACGGTGACATCTCAGCTGTCCCGGTGACTCCAGCTTGGTCAAATCACCACCAGGCACCTGGGGCTCCTGCAGTCCTGGTCAATACTAATGAACTTCTGTAGATTTACAAGTACAAAATCAATGCATTACAATTCATTTACCCTGAGTCATCGTCTTGCAGCAAGCACTTCCAAGGAGAACCATCACTGAATAATGGCTTCATTTTCTAGGTGAGGTTCTCCTTGTAATACCCACCCCCTGCCTCCCCATGTCAGCAACGAGTCAGACCTGAGCTTGTGTCCCAGAATACAGTACAATGAGATCTTCAAGCAGTAAGCAAAGCTCTGAGATCCAAAACAGAGCTGAAAAGGAGCCCCAGTATCACTATCAATAGAATCACAGAATGTTTTCAGTGGAAAATACCTCTAAGATCACCCAGTCCAACCATTAACTCAGCTCTGCCAAGGCCACCAATGATCTATGTCCTTCAGTACCACATCTACATGGTTTGGAAACCCCTCCAGGGTTGGGGACTCCACTCCTCTCCTGGACAGCCTGGGCCAGGGCCTGAAAACCTTTTCTATGAAGCTGTCCTGGACAGCTTGGGCCAGGGCCTGAAAACCTTTTCTATGAAGAAAATAATCCTTATAGCCAAACTATGCTGCACCTTCCAAGGTGGTTCCCACACATCACATCAATTCATAAAGGAGCTGGGAAGACTTCAGGGTGACTGCAGGCAGCATGGGTACCTCACACATGTTCCCAAGCAACAGCAAACATACCTGAATGGGAAAACAGCCTAAAAGGAACCATGAAAAGCAGATCTTCACAATGGACACAGCAGTTGGGTGCAATTTGAAGTCCTCCTGCAACGTGGTTTCAAGGCAAGGGAGCTCAGTGAAGGCATCTAAAGCTCCTCAACTGGCCAACTTGCAAATGTCAAGGAGAACAAATTACCTGAGGCCACTTTGTCACTACCACAGCTCTGACTAAGTCCAAACTTCTCCCCCCAACCAACCTCCTGCCAAAGGACAGTAAGAAATGTATAAAGCCAATCACCTCTTTTTGCAGGAGATTTTTCCCTCTTTCAAAACCAAACTGAAGTTGTTAACACCTCAAGGATTTTCATCTGAAACAGGTTTCCAAAGGGCTCCACGTTCTATCAATCAGTCACAACTGAAAATGCTTTTTATGACTCAAAATGTGACTGCAGAATGTTTGGCACAAAAGGAGATTTTTCTTTCAAACAAGGTAAATTATGATGATAATTTAGAAAACCAGTTTTCTTGCAGCATAAGCTCCTTTCATGTGAGTAGGGCAGGAAAAACACCAGTGGCTGCAGGGCAGTGGAGGCAGAGATGTAAGTGCTTAGAATAGATGAAACTATTGTGTTTAACCTCTTTATATGGACCAGGAGATGGACCACTCTCTCTCAATGAGGAGAAAACCCCTGGAATGCCATTTGGATAGAATCATGGAATGGTTTGGGTTGGAAGGGACCTTCAAGATCATCCAGTCCCACCCCCCTGCACGGGCAGGGACCCCTCCCAGCAGCCCAGGCTGCTCCAAGCCCCATCCAACCTGCCCTTCAACACTGCCAGGGATGGGGCAGCCACAGCTTCTCTGGCCAACCTGGGCCAGGCTCTCCCCCCCCTCACAGCCCAGAATTTCTCCCTCCCATCTCAGCTCCAGCTCCCTCTGCCAGCTGGAAACCCTTCCCCCTGCTCCCATCCCTCCCTGCCCTTGTCCCAAGCCCCTCCCCAGCTTTCCTGGAGCCCCTTCAGGCACTGGAAGCTGCTCTCAGCTCTCCCTGGAGCCTTCTCTTCTCCAGGCTGAACACCCCAACTCTCCCAGCCTGTCAGGATACCCCTGCTGGAACCAACTTGGATGCTTTTCCTTCACTGAAGATGTTCTTGCTGGTTGTGGTGCACAAGGGAAGTAGAAAGAAAAGTTCTAAAGGTGCTGAGGGTGCTCACCAGGCACATGGCAGGTTGCTGGAGAAATTCATTCAAATAAATACACACCTTTTAAAGGCAAAAGTCCTCTGGGGTCCAAAATGTTCATTTGATAATGGTGCCTTTGACTGGTCCAAGGTTATCAGCCAGATGGAAGAAACCAGTTTCCACAGTGGGTCTGTTTGACACCAGAAGCACATCAGGAAGAGAACTACCACAGAATCACTGAATACCAGGTTAGAAGGACCCTCAAAGATCATCTGGTCCAACCTTCCTGGGCAAAAGCTCAGCCTAGACAAGATGGTCCAGCACCCTGATCAGCTCAATCTTAAAAGTGTCCAGTGTCAGGGAACCCACCACTACCCTGGGGAGATTATTCCAGTGGCTGATTCATTATGAAAAATTGTTCTCTGGTGTCCAAGACATTAAACACCCCAGAGACTCCTTATCTATGTCCATTAAATAATAGAACAGAATAGAAAAGTTCAGCTGAAAGGGACCTACAACAATCATCTAGTCCAACTGCAAACTGGGTTCAGTGAAAAGGGTTCAATTAATTATGAAATTCCATCTGCAGGACCTTCTCATGTCACATACCATGTAAATTCAGCCTATAATCTCCAGTAAGCTGAACAAATGAAGAATAAATGATGTTTATGAGAAGAGCTACAGGAAACCTCTCTCTTAGGAGATCAAGGACAACACAATCCTGAGAAGATGCATCTCACACGGGCAGAGTCCACACCACAACAACATATAGGGACATGTTCCTCAGCCACTTCCAAGCTTACAGTGCCCACAGGGCTTCCACAGGCTCCTCCAGCCTTTCTCTTCTCAACTTCTCAACCCTCCTCTTGTACCACCTGATCTACAAGCACAAACCACCTCTGGACATTACACCTGTCTTCCCAACCTGTGGTTTTTCCACAAAATAGCCCAAATACACCCAAACAGCTGACACGTGAGATGCTCAGGTCACAGAGTCCAACACAGCTTCACCTCCACAAGAGTCAGTGCCATCACATTTTTCCCAGTTACTCTGTAGATCACCATGACCTTCCTGTCTCCTGGGACATAAGGTCAAACCCTGGCCCAGGTTGCCCAGAGAAGCTGTGGCTGCCCCATCCCTGGCAGTGTTGAAGGGCAGGTTGGATGGGGCTTGGAGCAGCCTGGGCTGCTGGGAGGTGTCCCTGCCCATGCAGGGGGGTTGGATCTAGATGATCTTGAAGGTCCCTTCCAAGCCAAACCATTCTGTGACTCTATGACATGATGATGACTCTCCAGACAACACCTCAAACTTCCACACTCTTGCTGTTCAGCACCTCTAACCCACAGCCCTTGCCATGCAGCTCCGTGGGCTTGTGCCTCCTCTGCCACCTTCACTACCTCAACCCCTTTGTTTCTAGGTTGCAGCCTCACCCCACCCACCCACCCTGGCTCTGCTGCTGCCAAGTTCCTCTTGATCTTGAAGGTCCCTTCCAAGCCAAACCATTCTGTGACTCTATGACATGATGATGACTCTCCAGACAACACCTCAAACTTCCACACTCTTGCTGTTCAGCACCTCTAACCCACAGCCCTTGCCATGCAGCTCCGTGGGCTTGTGCCTCCTCTGCCACCTTCACTACCTCAACCCCTTTGTTTCTAGGTTGCAGCCTCACCCCACCCACCCACCCTGGGTCTGCTGCTGCCAAGTTCCTCTTCCTAGCTCATCATTAAGACCAACAAAGATCCACCTCTGCAGACTGAGCTATTAATAGTCACTTACCTCTCTACCTGCAAATCCCAGGCTCTTTGCAGCCAATCCTCACCCTCCTTGAAATGTCTCTTCTCCTCACAAATAACCCTCTCAATTCTACTGAAAATGCCAGCATTTTAATCTTTGAATATTAAAGACTTCCCTGTCACACACTTCAAAAGGAAAGGAGCCAATGAGAAACAAACCATTTGAGGTCAGGGTTTCTCCCTGTTCAGCTCACAAAATAAAGAGCTGATGTTCCTCCCCCCCACCCCCTCTCAGTCCTTGTGTGCAAATTTTAATTGCTTCCCTGACATCTACAGAATGTAATCTTCTTTCCATGTTGTTCCTAGGATTAGGGCAGCACGAAGGTAAAGCTATTTTTGATTAATATGGAAATCAGAAATTACTTTCATGAGAAAACTGGGGACTGTTCCTAATACTCCTTTATCTTTGGGGACTTACAAATCTGAAGAGTAACAAGAGGGAGCTGGCAACAAGCTGAGCCTCCCAACCTGTGCAAAATATGCTTGACATGATCTAAGTATCTATTCTGATGGGAAGATGAGATTAATACAGTTATGAAAGGGTTCAAGCTGAAGACAAAGGGAGTTAAATGCCCTAGAACAGTAAATATCAGTTTAGCTGGGGGGAAGAAGGAAAGGTAATGAGACCATATGGGGCAAGGAGACCTTCCAAACCCTGGTGGGAACACCCGTGATATGGAGCCAGGCTGGGAGTTTGGGGTGTTCAGCCTGGAGAAGAGAAGACTCCAGGGAGACCTGAGAGCAGCTTCCAGTGCCTGAAGGGGCTCCAGGAAAGCTTCAGGGAGACCTTAGTGTGGCCTTTCAATAGATAAAGGGGGCCTATAAGAAAGATGGAGACAGACTCTGATGAGGAAAGGCTGAGAGACCTGGGGCTGGTTAGTCTGGAGAAGAGAAGTCTGAGAGGGGACCTGATTAATGTCTATAAATACCTGCAGGGTGGGTGTCAGGAATGGGCCAGTCTCTGATCAGTGGTGCCTGTGACAGGACGAGGGGAAATGGCACCAAGTGACAACACAGGAAGTTCCACCTCAACATGAGGAGAAACTTCTTGCCTGGGAGGGTGACAGAGCCCTGGGACAGGCTGCCCAGGGAGGGTGTGGAGTCTCCTTCTCTGCAGATATTCCAGCCCCTGGATGCAGCCCTGGGGGATGTGCTCTGGGTGATCCTGCTTCAGCAGGGGAGTGGGACTGGATGATCTCTAGAGGTCCCTTCCCACTCTGACCATTCTGTGATTCCATGAAGTCCAACCACCAACCCAACACCACCACGACCACTAACCCATGCCCTGAACTGCCAACGTTGACACGTTTTTTTAACACCTGCAGGGATGGTGACTCCAGCACAGCCCTGGGCAGCCTGTCCCACTGCTTCACTAGTCTTTCAGCAAAGACATTTTCCCTAATATCCAATCTAAATGGTACATGTTCCATTCCTGAAAACATTCCAGGTCAGGCTGGACAGGGCTTTGATCAACCTGATCTAGTTGGAGATGTCTCTACTCACTGCAGGTTGGCTGGATTGGATGAGCTTTAAAGGCCCCTTCCAAATAAAAAACCCTTCTGTGATTCTGCTCCTGAATGTCCCCATGACCACCCAGCTGAATCTCAAAGGGGTGACAATTTGAAGCAATACAGTGGCATTCAGCTCCTCCTGTTTGTGGGACAGGAAGAATCTGGAGATAAGTATCTGGCTGGTTTGGGTGGGGAAGTTCTATGTTCTGAGCTGTTTTGTGGCAACACACATTGTTCAAACTTTGGCTCAAGTCTGAGGTCTCCTACCAGCTCCTCAGTGGGAATTCACCTCAATACTAAGTTCCATGGACACTCCTCATCTCCAGCATCCACACACCAGCATGAGCAAGAAAACAGGGGGATGACAAGTGAGGACTCCTGCTCTTGTTCAGAGAAGTTTTGGATGTACAATCACTGGAAGTGTTCAAGGCCAGGTTGGATGGGGCTTTGAGCAACCTGATCTCGTGAGAGATGTGCCTATGCAGGGGGGTTGGACCAAATGCTCTTTAAAGGTCTCTTCCCACCCAAACCATTCCATGATTTGTGATTCTATGCCTGGAGAATCAGAGAAGACCAAAACCCTTGTCAGCAGTCCCACCATCCTGCTGTGGCTGAGCACCAGAGTAGGAGACAGGAGATGATTTAGAAGGAGTAAAAAAGGTACATCCAGGCAAGCTTGAGCCAAAATTTTACTCCATTTCTCTCTGAAGTGCTCATGAAACCCTGCTCTGACAGCTGCACAGGTGCAGGCTGAGTAATAGGAAGCCTGTGGCAGAGGAACCACATATTGTACTGGTTTTTTTTGTTTGTTTCATGGTATCCTTGGGTGCATGAGATTAATGGGCTTTTCAAACGGAGTCGTAGAGCTTCAGCTTTGCCTGGAAACAAAGGCATTTCCTATGACTACCAGAGAGGAGTGAAAAGGAGACAACTGATTCTATGATTCTATGATCTTGAAAGCCCTCAGCCACTTTCAAACAGGCACAGGAATCAAATGGCTCCATGTAAAAGACAGAGGGTCCTCAAGGGCCCAAGGTTGGGCCAAGCTCTTGGGTTTTCAAATGGCAAGAGGTGGGCAAAGGCTGTTTGACAGAAAGACACAGGGAGGGAGCACAAGGTTTGGGGGTGGTAAAAGTTAATTTAGATGTGGGGAAACACTGAAGTCTTGCAAAGTCAGAGGTTTAGTTGTCTGTGCCAGAGGAAAAAAAGCAAACTGTGCTGACATTGTCATGTTCAGCCCATATCCAGTTGCACAACAGTTCTAGATGGATTTCCTCTGGTATCTTGAGAGGTCTCAGGTTCTAACTGGAATTTCTGCTGTATAAAAGACAATGGGCAATGCTCCAAGATCTGCTGACAGCCACGGGAAGCATAAACATCACTAACAAAGGTGTACCATATTTCTTGCTGTTTCCTTCTGACCATTTCTTACCCTGTTTCCTCCCATGTCAGGTTCTGCAGGAAGGTTTGGGGATTGTAGAAACGTTTTGTAGCTCCACTGCTGTACCCTGGTCATGTCACGTTCCTTACATTAACTGTGCATTTTTGGGGAGGAGAAATCCATGTTCTTCTTTTTCTGAAATATTTGTTTTCTTTTTTTCACAGGAAAACATCCTCTCCCTTTAATACATCAAGCAGAGTCTTCACTTGCTTCTCCATTAACTCCCTTCATTTCCAGTGCAGCTTTGCATCCTGAATTCTCCCACGGGAAGACGAATGATATAATTATTTAATTATTTTGTTTGCAGTTGGATATGGTGCCATTTCCTGCTGTTAGGTGGCTTTGGTCCTGCCAAGATAGATCAGCAAGGCTCACCAAACATTTTGTTTGGGTAAGGAACAGCTTAAGGGCATTGCCTCCATATTCTATTAAAAGCGCCGCAGGAACTCGGGAACATTTCCCTGTTGGTCTTAGCTGCTTGAGAAATGGAGACCTCATCCATCCCTTCAGGAGGAGAGGAGACATTTTTTAGGAAGGGAAACCAATTTCCTTTCTGTGTGATTGAGTTAAACATGGTAGTTAACTTTTCAAAGGTATCAAGGTCATTTTGTTCTTCTTCCACCCGGCGCTCGTCGTTTCACCCTCCAGGAACCGAGGCACAAAATACTTCAGCTCCACAGGCAAATTCCTGCAGATCCTGTGCTCCAGCAGCGAGGGGATGGGCAGGACCCATCTCCTGACAGTGATGAAATACATCTGAAGGCAGTGAGCTCAGGACAATCACTGCTGAACAGCCTTCAGCTCACCAGGAGCGAGAGAAAGGGAGGGGGGGGGGAAACAAGGAAATGTTCAACTATCTTTGGGAAGACGAACAATAGTCGTTATCAACACTTCATTTAGTATCTTACTTGTCTGAGCCCAATTATCTCCAGAAAAGGCAACTATGAATGAACAGGATCTGAGCAAGCCCAGTTAACAGGACAAGATAAAAAACACCCACTCCAAAAGTAATGAACTGACTTGGGGTTCATCAGGCACTCGGTAACGAGCAAACGCCGATTGCGGATCTAAATTCATGTCAAACCCTCCTGGATAAAATGAACACCAAGCATTCTTCAGAACATCCATTCTAAGTGGTGGTGCTGGTTTCTCCATCCCCCTCCAGCGTCCTCTTCTGTAGCTCCTGGTGTTCCTCCTTCCACTGTCTGACCTGGCTTTTAAGGTTCTGTACTATTTCCCTTATGCCCTAATTTAAATCTCATTTTCCACACCAGTCCAAGCTCTCAGGAGAGTCTGAGGGAGCTGGGGGTGTCCAGCCTGGAGCAAAGGAGGCTGAGGGGAGACCTGCTGGCTCTGCAGCTGCTGAGAGGAGGTTGGAGCCAGGGGGGTCGGGCTCTGCTCCCCAGGAACAAGCGACAGGACAAGAGGGAACGGCCTCAAGTTGTGCCAGGGGAGGTTGAGGTTGGATCTGGGGAACAATTTCTCCCTGGCAAGGGTTGTCAGGGCCTGGCCCAGGCTGCCCAGGGCAGGGGGGGAGTCCCCATCCCTGGAGGGGTTTCCAAGCCCTGGAGATGGTGCTGAGGGACACGGGGCAGTGGTGGCCTTGGCAGGGCTGGGGGAAGGGTTGGGCTGGAGGATCTTAAAATATATTTCAAACCAAATGATTGTGTGATTCTATGACAGGTTTCAACCCCCTTCAAAAAACCACTATTGTCAGAGAAACTCAAACTGAGAACAGTGATAATGTTGAAAGACAGGAACCAACAGAGAAGATGATCAATATAGGTCCCACCATCCTGACTTTGCTGTTTCCCAACTCTGTGCTCCTCAGATCAGCAGCTCTGATGGTGCCTTGGCACAGGAGCACACATTTTTAAGACCACATACTCCAATCACAGAATCCCAGACTGCTTTGAATTGGAAGGGGCCTTCAAGATCATCCAGTCTCCCCCCACCATGGGCAGGGACACCTCCCAGCAGCCCAGGCTGCTCCAAGCCCCATCCAACCTGCCCTTCAACACCCCCAGGGATGGGGCAGCCACAGCTTCTCTGGCCAACCTGGGCCAGGCTCTCCCCACTCTCACAGCCCAGAATTTCTCCCTCACATCTCATCTAATCTCCCCTTTTCAAGTTATAAGCCCTTCCCCCTCATTCTATCCCTTCCTGCCCTTGTCCCAAGCCCCTCCCCAGCTTTCCTGGAGCCCCTTCAGGCACTGGAAGCTGCTCTAAGGTCTCCCTGAAGTCTTCTGTTCTCCAGGTTGAACAATAATTTGCATTCCTTCCAGGCAGACACAGACTTTGAATTATTTTTTTAATATATGAAAAGGTAATCTTTGGGCTTTCAAACTGCAGAGCATCACCAGCAAAGACAGGTAATCAAGTCTCCCAAGAACAGGCAAGAACTGCTCTGCAGGTTAACCAGGTGGGACGTGGTAGCAGGAGACTGAAAAAGGAGGAAAAATCTCTCCTGTACCTGGCACCAGCAACAACTCCTGGAGTGAGGCTCAGCTGCCTGTGATCCATCACTGCCTTCCCTCTTTGGCCTTGCAAATGTTTTTTATAAGGTCTGTAAAACCAGAGCCAGGCACTGATCTGGTTTCAACCACTGATTTTGTTTCCCCAGGAAACAACGGAGGAGATTCGTTGTCATCAACAGCACTGACCAGATCCAAACATTCTGCAGTTGGTTCGTGGTCAATCCAGATCCTTGGCTAGCAGGATGAGGGTCACCTAAAAGCAGTGTGGTCTGGCAGGAGATGATCAGCCCTGGATGGACACGGCCAGAAAAGCCTCCTGCCCACCATGGCTACCATTTCCAGATGTGCAGTTAGACCAGTCAACAAAAAATTACAGCTGTCTTATAGAACAAAACATGGCATCACCCTGCAGGGTGACAGACAGTGGTGGCAACAGCTCTCACCACCACCAAGGTGCATCAAAGTCTTCTCCAAATACTAAAGAAGCCTTTTATAATCGAACGGCACCTTCGCCTCTACTCAAAAGAAAATCCCCTTCCATTATTTCTGGCAGCCTGAAAAGACTGGCAAAAAAAACCCCAACAATCCTACAACCCCCCAAAAATGTTTGATGAGGTCTTCCCTCAGCCTTCTCTTAAAAAAGACCTCATCAGTCTCCACAACTGCCTGAAAGGTCATTGTGGAGAGGTTGGTGCTGGTCTCTTCTCACAGGTAATTAGCGACAGAACAAGAGGGAAGGGCTTCAAGCTGCACCAGGGCAGGGTCAGACTGGACATGAGGAAGGATTTTTTCCCAGCAAGAGTGGTCAGACCCTGGAACAGGCTGCCCAGGGAGGTGGTGGAGTCACCACTCCTGGGTGTGTTGAAGGGTGGTTTGGATGTGGTGTTGGTGGATGTGGTTGAGGGTAGAACTTTGTAGAGTAGGGATGATGGTTGGACTGGGTGATCCCAAGGGGCTTTTCCAACCTGAAGGGTTCTATGATTCTATGTCAGTAGGAAGGGACTGGAGGAACAAAAATGTAGTAGGCCAAGTGTTGGTGACAGCACTCAAAGCAAGCAGCTCCTCTCTGTCTCCAGAGGAAGCCTCAGCTCTTGTTTCACAATGTTCTGTACAATTTAACTCCTTTTTGACCTTCAAGAACTTTGAAGCTTGTGGGCAACCCAGCTGTGATGAGATTTCATATTCCTTGATGAAACACAAGAAGCTGCTGCTCAGTTTGCTGGTGGATCCTTTTATACATCTGTGTTCAAGGCAGGAGCTGCTTCTGTTCTTCTTCTGTTGTTTTTCTGAAGGTGAAGAGCAGCCAGTGGGCACCAGGCAGAGCTTGTGTCAGCTTCAAAATAATTGTTCTGCCAGAAGCAGAAGAGATCAGACAACAAAGGCTGCTTCTCTCTCTCCACCTTGAGACGTCCACCTCCTGACTTTGCTGTGCTGTGGACATCCAGGCTCCTAAGCTGTCAAAAAGTGAAGACCCTGTGGCTTCTCCAGCTACTCCTGAAAGGGAAACTAAAGCTTTTCCCTCCCATGCAGAAATCCCAAGCACTGCTGTAGACCCGATTCCTCCTGTCCAAGTAACATTTCAGCTTGACATCCCTTCATGGATGGCCAAGGATGTCCAGCTGAAGCTCTCAAATAGCAGAAGTACATGAGGTTTCTCCACAACCTTTTCTTAGTAACCCTGCATTGACCATGTCCTGCAGCTTCCCTGTCACTCACACTAAGGACTCCATCACTGCCTCTGACCATGACCTGTTTGCACTTCTGCATCAAGCTAGGTTCAGGTCTTCTTCAAAGTATCTTTCTTTGTGCACAATCATCCTTAAAACACAGCTTTCCCCATCTGTCCAGGCAACCACCCCTTTACCATCTCACTTCCAAACTATCACTTTAGTTTTTCTCCAACTTTAGAATCTCAGAAGCATTTAGAAGACCTTAAGGATCAGCAAGTCCAACCATTCCCCCAGCCCTGCCAATACCACCATGTCCCTCAGCACCATCTCCAGGGCTTGGAAACCCCTCCAGGGATGGGGACTCCCCCCCTGCCCTGGGCAGCCTGGGCCAGGGGCTGACAACCCTTGTAACCATCTCTGATGGTAAGTAAACTTGATCCATGAACTGGTTAGGAGTTGTCAATGATAGAATCCCAGATGGTCCATCTCCACTCACATCATGAGATCCCAATGCCTTTTGGCTGGAAATCAGCTTGTAAAACCAGCACAGGGTGTGTTGAGTCATTTGTGCAAGGAAGAAGTAGATCCTTGATGAATTCAAGTGCAGCCTTGTGCTTGTCTCCTCCCCCCCACTCACCAAGTCTAGCTCTGATGGTGAATATCAGCCTTGGTTTCTACCAGCACTAAGACTTCCAAGAAAGGCAACAAACAGCTACTCATCCAGAAACACAATAAATGAGAGAAAACCCCAATTTGTAAGCACAGACCAGGTGGTGTCTCAAGTTTGCCAAAGGCACCATCAGCTCTTGGGGGCTCAGAACATCCCTGTAAGTCAAACATCATCTGAGTCCATACACCAAAGGCTGGGAGGATCCAAGTGAGCTGGAAAAGACCATTCAGCAGTTGCAAACAAAGCCCTGAGCAGAACCTTAGTCCACCCTCCCCTGCTCCAAAAATGGCCTTTTTCTACTCAAGTGAAAATGTTTCTCTCTTTTCCCAGCCTCAAACTACTGCAGCAAAAGCAATAATCCACCATGCACTGATAACATCCAGCAGGAAACACCCCTGAGGTCTCTCTCCTTGTATTGGAGTGTGGGACCAACTGTTCACTGATGCCCAGAAGGAGGTCAGGGCCAGGTCCATGAATGCCAAAAAAAAGGTAAGAAAAAAAAAAAAAGGTAAAGAAAAATAAAGTAGGTCAAGCAATTCACATTTGCTGAAAAGGACAAAGACTGCAGATTTTTTTTTATTACCTTGTACTAGTGCTACCAAATATCTGAGGAATCCTTTTTATCTGATTCAGATCCCAGAGGAGTAATCCATGATTAAATTTGGTGGGTGTGAAATTTCATTAGGTCGTTCAATTTGAAGCACATTGGATAATGAAGTTCCCTCATCTTTCAGAATTAAGGGGGGGGGGGGGAGAAATGAATACTGTAATTTTTATCTTAATTCCAGCCTTCCTCCATCTGTGAGATTCTTCTCATTCCTGTAATACATCAGAGTCTTCCAGCTCCATCTTTGACTCATGAGACCTTTGGGAGGTTAACAGCTTGGAAGGCAGCAAAGAGCAGGGCTGAACCTCCTGACTGCCCTGTCAAAAGCTTAAAAACCCACCCAGACTTCACCCAAAGCTTGTTTAGGATACGTACAGACCAGAAACACAAGGGGTTTTTGAAACAAAGCCAGAGGGCATCCTGGTGCATTGGACAGGATCTGCAAGGAGCTGTGCTCAAAGAGGTGAGACTGAGTCAATGTCATGACACGTGGTCCTGTTGCTGTTGGGATGGGGAAAGTGTTAATAGGGAGTAGATGCCACATTAAGTCTTCATTTACTGGTCTGAAAAGCCAGGCAAAGGCCAGTCTGAAGGAGAAGGACTTGGGGGTGATGGTGGATGAGAAGCTCAGCATGAGCTGGAGCCCAGAACCCACCCGTGTCCTGGGCTGTGTCACCAGCAGCGTGAGCAGCAGGGCCAGGGAGGGGATTGTCCCCTCTGCTCTGCTCTGCTGAGACCCCCCTGCAGGGCTGGGAACAGCTCTGGGGTCCCCAGCACAGGGAGGACACGGAGCTGTTGGAGAGAGGCCAGAGGAGGCCCCGGAGATGCTGGGAGGGCTGGAGCAGCTCTGGAGCCAGGCTGGGAGAGTTGGGGTGTTCAGCCTGGAGAAGAGAAGGCTCCAGGGAGACCTGAGAGCAGCTTCCAGGGCCTGAAGGGGCTCCAGGAAAGCTGGGGAGGGGCTTGGGACAAGGGCAGGGAGGGATGGGAGCAGGGGGAAGGGTTTCCAGCTGGCAGAGGGAGCTGGAGCTGAGATGGGAGGGAGAAATTCTGGGCTGTGAGGGTGGGGAGAGCCTGGCCCAGGTTGCCCAGGGAAGCTGTGGCTGCCCCATCCCTGGGGGTGTTGAAGGGCAGGTTGGATGGGGCTTGGAGCAGCCTGG
>NW_009952159.1:1504799-1505435 GCF_000747805.2 Chaetura pelagica
ATGTTCAGAATTTAGGGGGGGGGGGGGAGAAATGAATACTGTAATTTTTATCTTAATTCCAGCCTTCCTCCATCTGTGAGATTCTTCTCATTCCTGTAATACATCAGAGTCTTCCAGCTCCATCTTTGACTCATGAGACCTTTGGGAGGTTAACAGCTTGGAAGGCAGCAAAGAGCAGGGCTGAACCTCCTGACTGCCCTGTCAAAAGCTTAAAAACCCACCCAGACTTCACCCAAAGCTTGTTTAGGATACGTACAGACCAGAAACACAAGGGGTTTTTGAAACAAAGCCAGAGGGCATCCTGGTGCATTGGACAGGATCTGCAAGGAGCTGTGCTCAAAGAGGTGAGACTGAGTCAATGTCATGACACGTGGTCCTGTTGCTGTTGGGATGGGGAAAGTGTTAATAGGGAGTAGATGCCACATTAAGTCTTCATTTACTGGTCTGAAAAGCCAGGCAAAGGCCAGTCTGAAGGAGAAGGACTTGGGGGTGATGGTGGATGAGAAGCTCAGCATGAGCTGGAGCCCAGAACCCACCCGTGTCCTGGGCTGTGTCACCAGCAGCGTGAGCAGCAGGGCCAGGGAGGGGATTGTCCCCTCTGCTCTGCTCTGCTGAGACCCCCCTGCAGGGCTGGGA
>NW_009952159.1:1505809-1511787 GCF_000747805.2 Chaetura pelagica
TTGGAGCAGCCTGGGCTGCTGGGAGGTGTCCCTGCCCATGCAGGGGGGTTGGGACTGGATGATCTTGAAGGTCCCTTCCAACTCAAACCAGTCTGGGATTCTCTGAAGAGAAGCCACCACCTTGCCTCACATGAAAAGGCTCCTTCCTAAGAGAAAGCAAGAGAGGTTGGGAGTTGTTCTGTTTTCAAGAGCAATGAGTTGAACTCCTATAAACAGGAAATGCTGGTAGGGTTTTAGAAGACCAGCAGTGCACTGATGGGGAGGGCACTGGGCAAGCCAAGAGCCAGACATTGAACCCTCCATTGCCCTGCATCTCCTAAGTAGGAGCAAAGAAATCTGCTTAGTTTCCCTTAGAATTATTATATTATGATACACATGATATGTAAATATCATACATATTTATTTCAATGTATCATATATATAACATATGTATCATATATATATTCTATACTTAATCATATGGTTAATATTCTTAAATTATTAATATAACCAAGTATCTATGGGATATATAAAACTGGCAAATCTAATTAACAGAATCACAGACGGGTTTGAGTTGGAAGGAACCTTGAGATCATCTAGATCTGACCTCCCTGCCATGGTTGGAGGTTGCTAGACCAGGCTGCTCCAAGCCCCATCCCACCTGCCCTTCAACACTGCCAGGGATGGGGCAGCCACAGCTTCTCTGGGCAACCTGGGCCAGGCTCTCCCCACCCTCACAGCCCAGAATTCCTTCCTAATGTCTAAACTGTATAATCCTTGGGAAGAGTCCAGCTGAGAAAGAGCTAAACAACAGCCACCATCCACCTCCCTGTATTTTCAAGGCACATCCCAAGCAGATGAAGCCACTCTAGGCCAGTCCAAAGAAGTAACACCAACATCCACATCCTAACAATCTCTTTACCTCTTGATGTCACTCACCAGAGCACGATGACAAAGACTTGGTGGCGAAACAGGAGTTGTCAATTCTGCCTTAATCATGTGTTTACTCTCAGTTCTGACAGAAGTTGCAATATTTCTGCCATTCTCCTAAATGGCTACCAGCTGTTTGCAGTAAATGAACTGAAAAGAGCAAACACCAATCTGCCTTCTGTAGTCTGCTGTGCTTTATTGCTGGAGAGTTTGCTTGTGAAAGAAGGGGGGGGAAAGCACAAAAAAACCACAACAAACAACCACAAACCACCAAAAAAAAATCAGTGGAGAAGTTAAAGCTTCACACTTCAATTCCTGAGTTGAGTTTTGGGCCCCTCAGGACAAGAAGGACATGGAGGGGCTGGAGCGTGTCCAGGGAAGGGCAAGGGAGCTGGGGAAGGGGCTGGAGCAGAAGGAGAAGGGGCTGGAGAACTTGTGAGGAGTCTCCAGGAGTAGGAGGGGTGAGACATCAGTCAGGCAGCAACAGCAAAACAAACGAAACTCCACAGAATAGTGAAATACTGAGAAGCCAACCTGCAACTTTAAATAGCACCAATGAGCTTTTTCTGTCAAGATCTATTTTCTGGCCAAGCTCCACCACATCCTCCCTCAGCTTCATCCAAACCTATTTTTCAATCTTATCACAATCCTCATCCAAGCCTGGATCAGTCTGCTTATCCCTCATGCAGTTTCTCACCCACTTCCTTTATCCATCTTGACTTCCTGCTTATCTTGGATGTTTTCCTGATCTCCTCTCTCATGGGATTCAACACCTTCAGCAGCCACGTTAGTGGACACCTCAAGAGTCCAGAGGGCAGAAGGCAGACACTGTAGGGAGCAGGAAAGCCAACAAGCCCATGACCTCAAATGGTGAGGAGACAAACTAATGGCGCATCGACAAGAACACTTCATTCTGGGTCAGGAGAACACTCCTCATCACACTTCAGTGTCCCAGGGTGGTGACATGCAAAGGATGTGTGAATGCCATGGATCTGGAGGAGAAGCTGGAACCAGGGGAGTGAAGTTACTTGGCAATGTAGGCAACACTAGGACTGGCTAAGTCATCATCTTCTGACAAAGATGCTGGGAGGGCTGGAGCAGCTCTGCTCTGGAGCCAGGCTGGGAGAGTTGGGGTGTTCAGCCTGGAGAAGAGAAGGCTCCAGGGAGACCTGAGAGCAGCTTCCAGGGCCTGAAGGGGCTCCAGGAAAGCTGGGGAGGGGCTTGGGACAAGGGCAGGAAGAGAGAGGACAAAGGGGAATGGAACAAAACTGGATGAAAGGAGGTTTAGAATACACATCAGGAAGAAATTCTTCACTATGAGGGTGGGGAGAGCCTGGCCCAGGTTGCCCAGAGAAGCTGTGGCTGCCCCATCCCTGGCAGTGTTGAAGGGCAGGTTGGATGGGGCTTGGAGCAGCCTGGGCTGCTGGGAGGTGTCCCTGCCCATGCAGGGGGTTGGAACTAGATGATCTTACTGTAACCTCCAACCCAAACCATTCCATGATTCTAAGATAAGTTAAGTCTGGCTTGTCCATGATGGTGAATGGTGAGTGATCCCTCTGTGTCCTTATCTCAACCCACAATTTTCATGATCATTTCTCTTCTCCTGCCCAGTGGTGGAGCTGTGCTGGTGGGCACCTGGCATCTGGCCATGGTCAACCCACCACAACACAGTAATAAAAATGAGAAATACATGAATTTACAATTCAATGGACTTCAGGTTGCTCAGAGATTCAGTGGGTGGGATCCCATGGGATGTTGTCCTCAGCAGGTCTGTGAGAGCTGGCAGCAGAAATCCAACACTTTGCTGGAGTTGACATTGTCAAGAAGGTCAACAAGAAGGACTCTGGCAGCAAAAGAAGAACGAAGGGAAACATGGGCCTGCTGAAGAAGGAGGCAAACGACCTATCAGCAAAGGACACAGGACAGACTGAGGTAATTCAGCTCCTTCTTTGCTTCCTCCTTATCACCTCACTCTGCTCCCACGTGTCCCAGAGCAGCCTGTCTTGGCAGAGCCTGAAGGAGTGAAGTACAACTACTGATAGAGGACAGATGAGTTTTGGACCACTTAAGCAGCCTAGACAAACACAAATCCATGGTGCCAAATGAGATGTATGTGAGGGTGCCAAGGGAGGTGGCTGATGTCACTGCCACCCTCTGTCATCTCTGCACGGTCATGGGGATGGGGAAGGTCCCTGATGATTGGGAAAAGGGAAATATCACACCCACCTTCACAAAGGGCAAAGAGGATGATGAGGGGAATGCCAGCACAGTCAGCCTCACCTCCCTACTCAGAAATTCATGAAGCAACTCCCTGTGGAAACCACAGCCACGCATGTGAAGGATAAAGAGGTGATTGGGAACAGCCACCATGGATTTATGAAGCACAAGTCATGTCCAACTACCTTGACTGAGCTTGCAGCCCAGAAAGCCAACTGCATCCTGAGCTGCATCCCAAGCACTGAGACCAGTAGGGTGAGGAGGGGATTGTCCCACTCGAGCTGAGACCCCCCTGCAGGGCTGGGAACAGCTCTGGGGTCCCCAGCACAGGAAGGACACGGAGCTGTTGGAGAGAGGCCAGAGGAGGCCCTGGAGATGCTGGGAGGGCTGGAGCAGCTCTGGAGCCAGGCTGGGAGAGTTGGGGTGTTCAGCCTGGAGAAGAGAAGGCTCCAGGGAGACCTTATTATGGCCTTTCAGTACTTAAAGGAGGCTTCTAAGAAAGATGGGGACAGACTATTTAGTAGGGGCTGTTGTGATAGGACAAGGGGTGATGGTTTTAAACTAAAAGAATGGAAGTTCCTAGATATAAGGAAAACATTTTTTAGGATGGGGGTGGTGAGACCCTGGCCCAGGTTGCTCAGAGAGGTGGGAGATGCCCCATCCCTGGAAACATTCCAGGTCAGGTTGGATGGGGCTCTGAGCAACCTGATCTAGTTGAAGATGTCCCTGCTCACTGCAGGGGTTGGACTGGATAAGCTTTAAAGTTCCCTCCCAACCCAAGCCCTTCCATGATCTCTGATGACTGCCTTCATTAAAGAGATGACTGGCTCAGTGGCTGATGAGAAAACCACCTTTATCCTTTGCCCAGACCACAGTAGGTCTCTCAGCATGGTGTCCCCCAGGACCAGGGAATGAATGACTGGATGGGTGGAAAACTGGCTGGCTCACTACACTGGAAGGAAACTTGTTAGTGGTTCATAGTCAAACTGGCACTCCCACCTCCTGGAGCACACAAAGTGCAAGGGGAGGACAGGAGCTGGGCTTGCTCAGCCAGAAGAAGGCATGTTGAAGACCTTGATGGCACCTGTAGCTACCTGCTGGGGGGTTAGAAGGAAGATGAAGCCACACTCTGCTTGGAGGTTCACAGCAGAAACATGTTGTGAAATGAGTGTAAGTCTCTGCAAGAAAAATTCAGCTCAATATTGGGAGAAAACACTTCCAGGGGTAGGGTGGAACTGGGGCCCAGAGAAGGGATGGAAATATCCTTTCTTGGCTACATTTGAAACTCAACTGGCAATGGCTCTACATTTAAACTTGGAAGCTGGCTTTGACTTGAGCCAGGGGCTGAGGAAAAAAGATCTGCAGAGAGTCCTTCCAAACTAAATTATTCTAGGATTAATATATCAGCCAGAGAGTTTCTGACACACAATTATTTAATAACTGCTATTTTATGCTTTCTCTATTCCTCTCCTGCACTTCATTTTCTGCTTCTTCTGTCTTTTCTCCCCTGAAATGGGATCTTTTTGTTCCCTACTTGCACGAGCATGGCTTTATATGAAATATATATGAGATAGCAGGCCTATTTTTCACCTGAATTTGGACATTAAGAGGTGCCAGATTCATTCTGGGCACTGTGCTCTAAGTGGTGTCAAGTACCTTCTGTTATTAGAAGCAAGGCTGGCAAGGAGGAGCGTGGTGGAGAGAGAGCAAAAAGTGTGTGCTCATTTGCCTGGTAATAGGTGCTTAATTAGAATATGCTAATAGCTTTGATCATTCCTGTAGAAGCTAATTTACACTTTAATTTTATTTTTTGTTTTAATGTGGGCAGTTCTACACCTAAGCTGAATGAAAAAGGTACATAAACCAGAGTGGAGGAATGACATAAGTGCCTGAGCTGTCAATCAGAAAGAGAGCTCCTGTTTTGTTTGCTAATGATTTATAGGAAAGAGCTGTCTCAGATCCAGGGATCTGAACCACAAAGGTGATTCTGACAGTGAATTACGTGTGCCAAAAAATGCCATGAAATGGAGCTTTATGATTCAGAATGGTACATCAGAAAACTCTGGCCAAGAAGCTGCAGGTACCGTGGGAAATTAACTGCAAATCAAGGAGAGAGAGTCTGGCAGGAAGGAAAGAAATACATATAGTGACATGAGAATGCATTTAACTTAATCCTTTTGACAGGGGGCCAAGGAAAGACAGAAAATAAAGGGAGAAGAGTCAGACTCCAAACTGATGGGTGCTGAGTGCACATGGAAGGATCTGCAGCATCCACATCCCCTCCCATGGGCTCCAGCCCCAAATGCTCCAGCCCAGGAGCTGCTGCTGTCACTGAGCACTTGAAATAAAAGCTCTCAACTCATTGTCAGGTTAAACAAGGGGAAAAAAAAAAGGCTGATTGCCTGAACTGACCCAGGCTGGGTGTCCTGGACAGGGTGTACTTGCTGTCTCCCCCTGGAACTGATTTGCACTGTGGCTGTGATAAAGGACTTGATAACAAAGGTCAGCGATGAAAAGGCAAGAAAGGACGTTGGGTTTTGTTGTCCTGATTCAGCAAGAGTGGCTGGGGATGGGGAGGGGGATGGGAAGGTTGCAGCCCTTCATCACAGCCAGAAATGATGTGCACTAAAATTGTCACATTGCCTCTGGGCACAATGGAGGGCTCGCTCAGGAAACTTGGGCAAGGTAAAAATATCCCTGGTCAGCCCCCTCAGCTTGTGGAGTGGGGGAAGGGCAAGATATTTTGAATTCCAGACTGGTTTAGGTTGAAAGGGACCTTTAAGATCATCTAGTTCCAAACCCCTGCATGGACAGGGACACCTCCCAGCAGCCCAGGCTGCTCCAAGCCCCAT
>NW_009952159.1:1517060-1528482 GCF_000747805.2 Chaetura pelagica
CACAGAATTTCTCCCTCCCATCTCAGCTCCAGCTCCCTCTGCCAGCTGGAAACCCTTCCCCCTGCTCCCATCCCTCCCTGCCCTTGTCCCAAGCCCCTCCCCAGCTTTCCTGGAGCCCCTTCAGGCACTGGAAGCTGCTCTCAGGTCTCCCTGGAGCCTTCTCTTCTCCAGGCTGAACACCCCAACTCTCCCAGCCTGGCTCCAGAGCTGCTCCAGCCCTCCCAGCATCTCCGGGGCCTCCTCTGGCCTCTCTCCAACAGCTCCGTGTCCTTCCTGTGCTGGGGACCCCAGAGCTGTTCGCAGCCCTGCAGGGGGGTCTCAGCAGAGCAGAGCAGAGGGGACAATCCCCTCCCTGGCCCTGCTGCTCACGCTGCTGGTGACACAGCCCAGGACACGGGTGGGTTCTGGGCTCCAGCACACATTCATGTTTCACACAGACAAACATCTGCTCAATGAGAACCTGGGGTCCAGGAAATCGAACAAGACATCACCCCAGAGAAGGAATTGCAGAGAGAACTGATCTCCACTAAGCAGTGCTCTGCTCCCCTGCTGGATGCTCCAGCTGCTGCCAGGCTCCCCAGCTCCAAAGGAGAATGGCAGGATGAACAGGGATTAGGGAAGGGCAGGTCACTTTAGAAAGGAGGTGAGAAAGACACAATAAAAAGATGACATTTCAATCATGGACTACAGAGGGGAGGTACAGACAAGAGCAGGGAGCAACTGAGCAGGAATTTCCCTGTCTGGCACAAAATAGAATCCTAGAATGATTTGGGTTGGAAGAGACCCTAAAGACCATCTAGTTCCAACTTCCCTCCATGGGCAGGGACACCTCCCACTAGGCCAGGTGGAATAAAGCAGTTTTTAATAAAAACAAAAGGTGATTAATACCAATCCAGGTAGAAAAATACTCATTTGTGAAAGGTCTTATCAGAGCATGTCACTGCTGACAAAAACTGAGCACATAGCTGGGACAATGATTAGTTAGGAATACATCCCTCATAGCAGGAGTGAGGAGATTTCACTCCAGAGAGCTGAAACCAAACTAATGGAGCTCCTGATGGGACCTCAACCTCCATGCACCTGGAGAGGAGAAAGGAAGAACCCTCCATGTCTTCATGCTGTGGAGGTCTTGCATTTCCCTGCAGCTTCTGGTGGTGGTTCTGCCATGGACAGGAGAAGGAACCAGGTGGAACATGAGGACCTGTTCCAGATTTGCAATTCTTATGTTCTCATTTTGTCCCATGCTTGAAAGACAGATTATTATAATAATACAGGAGGTGAAATAAGGAAAAGATCTAAGAAAATTAAGTACAGCTTCCAGCTTTGAAGTCGAGGTCAATAAACAGGGCAACTTATTTATTTATTATATGTTTTTTTGCACTTTCAGGCAGCTTGGCAGGATCTTTTGGTGTTGGTAGATCAAAAGATAAAGAGATTATGAAGAAGAACATGAAAGTAAAGATCTGAAGAGCTTAAGTAAAATCAAAAAGTCCTCCTAAAGCTACTGCAACAGCCCAGAAGTTTTATAAGCAGCAAAAATCCACCTCGTTTAGGTTTTTGCAACTTCAGTGCTTCATCTTCCTTCCAAACTTCCAGCTCATGTTCCACCTGACATGGTTTGTGCAACTTGTAATGTGACAGTTGGACAGGCTGGAGAGCTGGGCAAAGAGGAACCTCATGAGGTTCAACAAGAGCAAATGCAGAGTCCTGCACCTGGGAAGGAACAACCAAATGCACCAGCACAGGTTAGGAGGTGACCTGCTAGAGAGCAGCTCCGTGGAGATGGATCTTGGAGTCCTACTGAAAAAACATGTCTCCATGGGACAACAATGTGCCCTTGTGGCCAAGAAGGCCATTGGTATCTTGGGGTGCATTAGGAGGAGTGTGTCCAGCAGATCAAGGGAGGTTCTCCTCCCCATCTACTCAGCCCTGGTGAGACCTCACTTGGAGTGTTGTGTCCAGTTCTGGGCTCCCCAGTTCCAGAGGGACAGGGATCTACTGGAGAGAGTCCAATGGAGGCTACGAGGATGATGAAGGGACTGGAACACCTGCCTTATGAGGCAGTGTTCCTGGGCTTGGAGCAGCCTGGGCTGCTGGGAGGTGTCCCTGACCATGGCAGGGGAGTTTGAACTGGATTATCTTGAAGGTCCCTTCCAACCCAAACCATTCTATGATTCTGTGATTTGCTGAGATGACTGACACTCAATAAATCCCTGTTTCTCTCCAGCAAGAGCCTGGGATGAGGGGTTGACATGTAGACTCTCTGTACCCTAAAGACAAGGGAGATGAATCCAGCTCCTTAGTTGACATGCTCTGGTTTGCCAGAGAAGCTGTGGCTGCCCCATCCCTGGCAGTGTTGAAGGGCAGGTTGAATGGGGCTTGGAGCAGCCTGGGCTGCTGGGAGGTGTCCCTGCCCATGCAGGGGGTTGGAAGGTGATCTGGAAGGTCCCTTCCAACCCAAACTATTCTATGATTCTACAATAAAGAATTTCACCATAATTTTTCCCTTAAAACCACAGAGTGAACTGGAAGTTCAAAAAGGAAGGAAAAGCATCATTCCTTTTTATCATTATTCAAGCTCTCATCACAAGGACTTTCAAAAGACCCATTTGGTTTTGAGACCTTTCCTCCAGGTCAACTAGATTTCTTCCCATAAGACAAGGAATGTCACTTGGACTTGTTCAATAAATAATTGATTCCCTAGACATTAAGGATGTCTAGGGAAAGTTACTGGAACAGTCCCTCAGTGTTTCACAGAAGAATTCAAAGGGAAGAGCTCCAACAGATCAGTGTGATGGTGAGTTGGTCTCTCACCTGTTTGACAAAAGCTTTCAAGCAATTTTCCAAAAAGCTTTTTGCTGTAATTCGTTCAGGCTTTCAGGAGATGAAAGAAAATGTGCATGTAGGTTCCTTTCAAAGGAAACAGAAATGGGCTAAAATGAATTTATTAGTGGTCAAGGGCACAGCACGGGCAAGTGAGCCCTAAGATTGAGGATTTCTGCAGGACATTTTGGGAAGAGACACTGCAGTTCCTGTGAGGGTGACCAGCTCCACCTCTGGTGCTGAAGTGTGTGCTTTCAGATGGGGTCATTTATGTCTGGAAGGAGGTCAGGAAGGATGAAGGGTGTAAATATATCACCTGATGAGGTATGCAAGTTCAGGACACTGGAAGAATTTATCCCATGAATATTCCAGAAGGTCTTTTCTTCCCAATGGTGGAGTCTACACATGCAGTAAATTGAAGACACAGCAGAAGCCTGTTCAGAAAACTAAAGATCCCACCAGTGTGCATCAATATTCAGTGTTTCAGGGTTACCTTTTCCATTTTACATTTTGAAAATAAAGTTTATAGAACCATAGAATGTGCTGGGTTGGAAGGGACCCATCAGGGTCATTGAGTCCAACTCCTGTCCCTGTGGAGGGCTCCCCAAGAATCACCCCATGGGCCTGAGAGCATCATCCAAAGGCTTCTGGAACTCAGGCAGCCTTGGTGCTGTGACCACTGCCCTGGGGAGCTTGTTCCAGTGCTCAACCACCCTCTGGGGGAAAAACCTTCTCCTGATATCCAACCTAAACCTCCCCTGATTCAGCTTCCTGCCATTTCCCCCAGTCCTGTCATTGGGCAGAGGAGTGAAGGGATCAGGACCTGCCCCATCTCTTCCCCTGGTGAGGAAGCCACAGACTGCAGTGAGGTCACCCTTGGGCCTCCTCTTCTCCAAGCTGAACAATCCAGGTGACCTCAGCTGCTCCTCATAACTCATCCCTTCCAGACCCTTCACCAAGTTAGAGAAGAAGGTACAAGACACAGAGACAAGGAAGGAAGGGCTACAACTTGCCAGGGCTGTGTTCACCACTCCCTGGATATGCATTTTTACCTGAAGCAGACAGGACTTCCTAATTATTATTGTTAATTTGTGCCACATCGAATACAAGAGAGACCATCACACTGCACAGCTTCAGCCCCTTCCATGGGATGGATATTACAGGGAGATCAGCATCTGCTTTCTTTGATTCACACTTTGTTTCCTAGCAAGAATGTCCCTTAATTAGGGACCTGAAGTACAGACGAACCCAAGTGCAAGACCAAGGCTGCTCTCCAGGAAGAAAACTGAGCTCTGCTTTGCCAACTGGTATGTATTTACCCTCATAACCATAAACTGTGCTTTAGACTGAGTCACGTTGCAAAAACCATTGGGAGAAGGAGGCTGAGGGGAGACCTGCTGGCTCTGCAGCTGCTGAGAGGAGGTTGGAGCCAGGGGGGTCGGGCTCTGCTCCCCAGGAACAAGGGACAGGACAAGAGGGAACGGCCTCAAGTTGTGCCAGGGGAGGTTGAGGTTGGATCTGGGGAACAATTTCTCCCTGGCAAGGGTTGTCAGGGCCTGGCCCAGGCTGCCCAGGGCAGGGGGGGAGTCCCCATCCCTGGAGGGGTTTCCAAGCCCTGGAGATGGTGCTGAGGGACACGGGGCAGGGGTGGCCTTGGCAGGGCTGGGTTAATGGCCGGACTGGATGATCTGAAAGGTCTTTTCCAACTTGAACTAATCTATGAAAATTACCTCCCAGAAAGAGTTCTCTGCTGGAAAGCAGAGATGTGTCCCAGCACAGAAGAGCCAAGATGTCTCCAGGAGAACCTCCTGCTTTTTTCACCTTCTCTCACCTTGCTATCAAAGAACCTGTGGGAGCAGCACCAGCTTTTTATATCTCACCTAATTGCACATTCCAGGAAAGCCAAATCTGCAATCCTGCCAAAGCATGTGGCTCCAATCATTCAAAAAGATTTCATTCACTTCTGTCAACTGGACAAGGCTCTGAGCAACCTGACTCAAGCTGGACCTGATGACTTCCAGAGGTCCTTTCCCACCTGAATTATTTGGTGACTTTCCTTCAAATTTATGGGACAGTTTCAATTGGAAAAATAGCACTGAGGGCTGAACTTGCAGGTGAGGACATTCTTTTGGACTCTGGTCCCATTCCAGTTTTAATGCAGAATGGGGCAGGATTATAAATGATTAGGAAAAGTCCTCCCAAATATACTTCAACCTCATGATGACTCTTGAAATGAGAGCACAAGAATTCAAATCTCAGACAGAACTGAAGCTGGTTCTTCCATAACCTGGAAAAGAAAAAAAATCCTAACCCTGGGACTACCAGGTTAAATGAGAAAATGAGCATCTCTCTTTGCTCTTTTCTTTCCTTTAATTCTCTCATAAATGATTGAAATTAAATATTTTGGATTGAATGAAATGATTTGTCTTAAACGCAACCAGGCTGGCTGGCAGGGAAACAGGGTGTTTGGGGAAGAATAAATGTTCATTATTATTCAAACAGAGCAAAATTATTTTTCTGTTTTCAGTTTGTTTGCCAAATGAAACACAACATCATTGCCACAGCCCGGGCTGAGGAGGCAGGGAAAGAAGCAGCCAGAACTGGGAATGAATAGAATCACAGAATCACCAAGGCTGGAAAAGCCCTCTGAGATCATCAATCCAACCCATCACCTGACACCTCCACATCTCCAGACCAGGGCACCAAGTGCCACATCCAGCCTGTCCTTGAACACCTCCAGGGATGGTGACTCCACCACTGCCCTGGGCAGTCCATCCCAAGGTCTGATCACCCTTTCCATGAGGAAGTGCTTCCTGATATCCCACCTAAACCTCCCCTGGAGCAGCTTAAGGCCAGACCCTCTCATCCTGTCACTGGTTGCCTGGGAGAAGAGCCCGACCCCACCTGCCTCCAACCTCCCTTCAGGTGGTTGTAGAGAGTGAGAAGGTCCCCCCTGAGTCTCCTCTTCTCCAGGCTGAACAAGCCCAGCTCCCTCAGCCTCTCCTCATCAGACTTTCCTTCAAGTCCCTTCCCCAGCCTCGTTGTCTCCCCTGGACCTGCTCCAGCATCTCAAGGTCCTTCTTGAAGTGAACAGGGACATTTGAGGCCAGGTAGGATGGAGCTTGGAGCAACCTGGTCTACAGATATAGATGGGATATTAGGAAGAAATTCTGTGCTGTGAGGGTGGGGAGACCCTGGCCCAGGTTGCCCAGGGAAGCTGTGGCTGCCCCATCCCTGGCAGTGTTGAAGGGCAGGTTGGATGGGGCTTGGAGCAGCCTGGGCTGCTGGGAGGTGTCCCTGCCCATGGTGGTGGGAACTAGATGATCCTGAAGGTCCCTTCCAACCCAAACCAGTCTGTGACTTTGTGGTTTTAACAGCAAAGGTCCTGGCAATGCCCATCAAATAAATAAACATGAAGTACCTTGTAATATCCCCTCGATGGGAGAGATGGGGCAAAACAGCCAAGAAAGGTTGAAATAAAGCACAAATCTCGCAGATTCTCAAGGGGATTCTACATAACTAGAGATGAATAAACTATAAAAGCTTAAAGTAGATGAATAAACTATAAAAGGGCCCTGTGTAAAGGGCTCTTTATTGCAAAGCATTAAATGAGCATCTATTTTCTGCGACGACTTGCACAGCACAGCTCATAAAAGCACAGGGGCCACCATCTTCCTCATAAAAAAGCTCAGTATTATGAATGTTTTATTAGGAACTCTTGCCCAGACCAACACATGACAGAGCTTGCACCAGTTTCGTTTTCTCCCCTAAGAAAATAACAAAGGAAAATCTTAAGGATGATAAAATGTACTTGATAGAGAGGCTGGGATGTTGCAGCTCGGGATCCCTCATCATAGGAGAGACATGGAGCTGGTGGAGAGAGTCCAGAGAAGGGCCATGGAGATGATCCAAGGGCTGGAGCCAGGCTGGGAGAGTTGGGGTGTTCAGCCTGGAGAAGAGAAGGCTCCAGGGAGACCTGAGAGCAGCTTCCATTCCCTGAAGGGGCTCCAGGAAAGCTGGGGAGGGGCTTTTCAACAGACAGGGCATGGATAGGACAAGGGGTGATGGTTTTAAACTGCAAGAGGGGAGATTCAGGTCAGAGATCAGGAAGAAATTCTTCCCCATGAGGTTAGGAAGGCACTGGAACAGGTTGCCCAGGGAGGCTGTGGCTGCCCCCTCCCTGGAGGTGTTCAAGGCCAGGTTAGATGGGGCCTTGAGCAACCTGATATAGCAGGAAATGTCATAAAATCACAGAATATTGGGGGTTGGAAGGGACCTCCAAAGATCATTGAGTCCAACCCCCCCTGCCAGAGCAGGACCAAAAAATCCTAGGGCAGATCACTCAGAAAGGCATCCAGACAGGTCTTCAGAGTCTCCAGAGAAGGAGACAACCTCTCTGGGGAGCCTGTTCTAGTGTCACCCTCACAGTGAAGAAGCTCTTCAAACCATTCTACGAAATTTCCTTGGTAGGGAGAAGAAACAGAAAAGGTGTGGTGAGAAAACTGGGCAGAGAGGCAGAGAGACACTGCTAGAGCCAGGAGCTGCATTCGAGGAGGGGCAGCTCGTGCCTGCAAAGCCACTGGGTGAGCAGACCATGACCAAAATGTAATTTATATGAAGATGTTTTGAATTTCTTCCAGCTACTCTGAAGTCAATAAAGCATAACAGCTCCTTGCTGCTTGGGCACAAAGGTTTCTGCAGAGAATACAGTTTGATTATAATTACAGGACAGCACTGAACATTAATCACTGCAATAGCCCATGTTCAGGTGCAATTTAATTATTATACTCCTGGATGTCCAGAGTGACGTTGCTGCAACCTGTAGGCTGTAGAATCCTGCCAATACGTGGCCAACTAAATATATCTGGGGAGCAATGCCTCTGGTTTGGTTGGTTTGTTTTCAATATGGCTTTCAGAAGGCACAGTTAGCAGTGCCCACTAGTATGGGCAGCAGGGCAGGGATCGTGTCCCTCTGATGGGCACTGGTGAGGCTGCACCTCAAATCCTGGGGTCAGTTTTGGGCCCCATGTTGAGTGAAGGGCAAGGGAGCTGGGGAAGGGGCTGGAGCAGAAGGAGAAGGGGCTGGAGAACTTGTGAGGAGCAGCTGAGGGAGCTGGGGGTGTCCAGCCTGGAGCAAAGGAGGCTGAGGGGAGACCTGCTGGCTCTGCAGCTGCTGAGAGGAGGTTGGAGCCAGGGGGGTCGGGCTCTGCTCCCCAGGAACAAGCGACAGGACAAGAGGGAACGGCCTCAAGTTGTGCCAGGGGAGGTTGAGGTTGGATCTGGGGAACAATTTCTCCCTGGGTTGTCAGGGCCTGGCCCAGGCTGCCCAGTCCCCATCCCTGGAGGGGTTTCCAAGCCCTGGAGATGGTGCTGAGGGACACGGGGCAGGGGTGGCCTTGGCAGGGCTGGGGGAAGGGTTGGACCTCATAATCTCAAAGGTCTTTTCCAACCAAAGCAATTCTATGATTTATACCTGCAGAGGTGACATGTAGAGCTCTGAAGTGACTAAGAGGAGCTGGCTACACAAAACAGGGCATTTAAAACTCATTCAGAACTGGTGCTCTGCATGGACTCCATCCAGGCTCAGCAAACAGAATCAGCAGCACCAGAGCACGGTGAAGGGGGAACATCTTGGCTCCTGCTTCACTTTCAGTCATGAAACCATCCTAAGAATGCAGAGTCTGGCAATGGTTTGAATGATAACACAATGGGCAAAATGAAGTGAAACTTCTCCAGAACCCTTCTGTAACTGTGAAGACGTATCTGTCCCCACAGCACTCCTGGAGATACCTTTGCTGTTGAGAAACCTAGTTATGATGCTCACCTGCCACCCTGCAAGGCTGGAATCCCTGTCTGTTCCCTGCAGGAAAAGGAATGTCAATTCCTCAACATGGAATACAGGAAAAAAAAAAATAATAAAAAAATCTGATGATCCAATATTTGACCCCCAAAAATGCACAGGAATAAGGAACTCCTGGTTTACTGATTTCCCAGTGCAACTGAATCCTGCCATTTTGTCCCCTAAAGGACCAGTAACTGATCTTGGAATGAACTTCAGGGAAACACAGTGGACTTTGCAGCCTCCTGTGTCCTCCACTTTGGGATCAGTAGGATCCCAAATAAAAAGACAAGGTAAGTCTCAATAAACATGCAAATAACACCCAAAGGAGATTAAAAACCTTCGTCCTGTTTATGTAACTAACGAATTCACGCTTGGGCAACAAAAAAGGCCAATGTCTTTTCTTCCTTTAACCACTCCTTGAAGGTCATTTCGACCCAGGGAACTTTATTATTATTATTATTATTTTTAAGACCTCAAAACTTGTTATATAACAAAGGCAGAGCTAAACATATGGCCTTGGGCTGGTTTCAATTAGCTCACTTGTATCAACTGCGTTTCATCAGTCCGCACTGCCATAGTAACTGCTTCCTTGGCTGGAATGCTAATTATTCCCCTCTGCTTCCAGGAACAAGAGCATTAGACCTACAAAAAAAAAAGAAAAGGATTCCTTTCTCCTCCTCTCATTAACTAGTTTTACTTGCTCAGCACATTAATGCAGAGCTAAGAATGATTACACCGGGGCAGCAAATGAGCTGCATAAATCAGCTTTCTGGAGGCATTTGCCGGAGGGACTCGGGGACAACGAGGGTGATGCTGGGAGGAATCAGAGTCCCAGACTGGTTTGGGTTGGAAGGGACCTTCAAGATCATCTAGTTCCAACCCCCTGCATGGGCAGGGACACCTCCCAGCAGCCCAGGCTGCTCCAAGCCCCATCCAACCTGCCCTTCAACACTGCCAGGGATGGGGCAGCCACAGCTTCCCTGGCCAACCTGGGCCAGGCTCTCCCCACCCTCACAGCCCAGAATTTCTCCCTCCCATCTCAGCTCCAGCTCCCTCTGCCAGCTGGAAACCCTTCCCCCTGCTCCCATCCCTCCCTGCCCTTGTCCCAAGCCCCTCCCCAGCTTTCCTGGAGCCCCTTCAGGCCCTGGAAGCTGCTCTCAGGTCTCCCTGGAGCCTTCTCTTCTCCAGGCTGAACACAGAATCATTGAAATTGGAAGGGGTGTCTAGAATCATCTACTCCAACACCCCTGCTAAAGCAGGATTGCCTGGAGCACATCACACAGGATGATGTGCCTTGTCTTTTGAGGATGCCCAGCTTTGGGAGTTCCTCTGAATGGACAGGCTAAAAGTTTTCTCATTCAAGTTCCCTAGGACCCCAAGTTACTTCCTAAACACGTATGAATTGGACTCTCCCAACAGATGACACTTCTGCTTTTTCTTGTGTATGATAAGAAGTCAGGAGCTGTTTTGCAGCAGAAGTCACACTCTGGCCTATAAACAATGGCCAGAGTTACTGGACATTGCAGTGCCTGCTTTGTCTCCTAAGCAGTACTGAAAACAAAGATTTTGGGATAAACATCCCAGGAGAAGCAGGAAAGGTTTCTCCAAGGCCAAAGCGGGGCCAGATGGGCTCAGGTTGCTGCCAGATGGACCTGCAGGAACCACCTGGACCACCTTGAGCAGTCAATTAGTCAAGGAAGCCTCAGGGACTTCTAGGGATGATTTAACTACTGCTTAATGTCAGGGCTGGAAGGCAAACCAGTGTACAGCTTGGGGGATCATCAATCCCAGCACGTTTGCTGAGCCAGTGGTTGGCAGCACTTGATACCAAGTGTGCAGCAAATACCTCCTGAACTTCCCTTTGCTTTCTTCACACCAGCCTCAGACACAAGTTCCCTTTGCTCTTTTCTACCAGATAATGATATCAAATATTTCTTGTACATGACTACAAGGTTCTTGATCCTGAGATCCAGGCACACAGAAAGACACATGAGAAAAGTTGGATCTTCTAATGATTAAAAAAAGATCATTAGTCTTAAGTGGAAAGTAAGATCTGCAAATTTTCAATTCAAATGTTTCAGCTTAGTTCACCTCTATTGACATTTTCTGCAACAGAAGCAAGAAGAGAGCATGGACATACCCTGTGGGGACCCCACAGAAACCTGGAGGAGGGACAAAGCAGAACCTCTGAAGCACAAGAGGTCACAAAGCCTCTTAAATGGATGGAGAAGGTGAATCTCAAAGACACATCCAGGAGCCTGAAGGACAAAGCTGCAGGCTGAGAGATCATTGGAAATTCAGCTGAGATGCTTCAGTAGTTGAGAAGCAGATGCTGCACTAGCTTAGATGGAGGTACAGGACAGAGGTGCTGCCAGTAGTTGAGGGCTGGGCATTCACCCTGCAAAACTCATTCAGTGCTTGAGGGAATGAAATGGAAGGTTCTGGACTCAAGACCCACTTTGAGACTCAATACATTTCTAAACCAGAGGACAATTTACATAGACAGGACCTAAAACTATCTCTGCTGAGATGTCAGGAACCAGCCCAGCAGCAGATGTAGCCCAGAGTGAAATGGAAAAAAATTCCCCACGTTATCCCAAGATTACCATCCTAAATACCAGCAACATTTTTGAGGGGCACAAACAACATCATACTTTCAGAAGTTATTGTTCTGCATTTTTGCTTGCTCCTTGATCTCAAGGCTTCAAAGATTTGTTTATTATAGTAAAAAAGAAATATTTAAGAAGACATTCCTGC
>NW_009952159.1:1528492-1550259 GCF_000747805.2 Chaetura pelagica
GCTTGGGGTGACTTCTTTGGTATCCAAGGAAAAAATGCACCAGCTGCCTGGAGCTGTTTGCCACTCTTATTTATCAACAGAATGAAGCTCTTACACTTCACTTGCAGGTTATTTTTTTAACAGGAAATATTAGAAATAGCTGTAGCTAGTTTACATTTCTACAAAATCTTCCTAAGCCCATTCTCCAAGCTGGTGCTGTTTGGGGGAAGGGTGTAATCAGAGAAGGAAAATCTCCTGGAGATGTATGGATTTTTAGACAGTTTGCTTCCTCTCTAAGTCTTTGTTTAGTCCAAAAGTCACTGGAGCAGAATCTACATTAAGAAGAAATCACAAGATCACAGAAGGGTTTGGGTGGGAAAGGACCTTTAATGCTCATCCAGTCCAACCCCCTGCAGCAGGGACATCTTCAACTAGACCAGGTTGCTCAGAGCCCCATCCAACCTGACGTTGCATCTTTCCAAGGATGGGCCCTCTCCCACCTCTCTGGACAACTTGGGCCAGTGTTTCACCACCCCCATCATAAAACACTTCCTCCTTCTACCTAGTCTGAATCCACCCTACGAGAAGACAGCTTTAAATAGCTCCAGCTCTTCATCTCAGGTAGCCTAAATCCAAACTTCCCTCCTGACCCTATTTTTGGTGCAAGCAAACTCCACAAGCCAGGCACGACTGGACTTGGCCAAACTGGGACTTTTCTAACAGCTCCTGCAGGTCAAGATCTTTTACCATCTCATCAGCCCTGGCTTACGATGACAATACAGAACCACCAAATCATTCTGGTTGGAAAAGACCTTTAAGATCATCAAGTCCAACCATAACCAAACTCTACCAACCATTAACCCAACTCTACCAAGTCCAGCACCATGTCCCAGCACCATGTCTACCATGTCCCTCAGCACCACATCTATGTGTCTTTTAAACACTTTCAGGGCTGGAGATTCAACCACACTGGGCAGTCTGAGCCAGTGCTTTACCTAGACACAGAAAAATCTCCTTCCTCATGTTATAAAAGGAACTGAATAGACTTAATTTGTACTTGTGTTGATTAAAATAAGATGAATTCCAATAGGGAAATCTGAAAATTTCCCCCTCCCTTCCAAAACAACCCATGACCTCTTGTCTCTTCCACATCTGCTAAATGTGAGAGGAAGATCATAGAAGATTTCTCATTGCACTTTTCTGTAGCTGCTGGTCCCAAGCTCAGAGAGAACACAAATCATGGTGTATTTTGTTAACCAACATGTCTCCTAAAATTAATTCACTGGTCTCAGAAATGCAAATTAAACAATCAAATAAAAATGCCCTTAATAACTTGCTTTAACTTGGTCAGCCCTGAACTGCTCAGGCAGCCAAGACTAGATGATCATTGTAGGTCCCTTCCAACTGAAACAGTCTCTTCTATTCTAAATCATGTCAAAAGAAACAAAACCCCCACGCAACAAAACCCACTCAATATGAAAATGATTGGCCTCAATATTAATAACTTGCATAAATTCTATTAGATATCTCTGGTCGTGCTAAAGGCAGCAGCCAGAATAGGAATAATTGCTACTGGAGAAAGCTAAAGGCCCTCTTCAATACACACCAAAAAAAGGCAAATACATTGTTTTAGGTACAGCACATGTAGAATATTCTGTATTTAAATAGAGCCACACACTTTACAATCAGCATAATTTACCATGTGAGTAATTATGCCATGTCCTCTACAAGTAGTAGTATGAAAAAAAACCCAAAAGGATTTATAATTATTATTGCATTTGTGTTCTCATCACCAGGCCTGGATCTTCTCTGCACCTTGCAGAATGCTGAGCACCATCAGGAACAAAACCTTGATCCCAGGGTCAGTGCTACAAAAATCAACCATGTTTCATAACTACCACTTGTAACTAAGTCCTATGGAAAAGACAAAGGGTCCTGAGCACGAGTTGCTCCTGGGGAGATTCCCATTGGACACAAGAGGGAAATGTTTCCCCATCAGGACAATCCAACACTGGAACAGTCTCCCAAGGGAAGTGGTGGATTCCCCCACATGGGGCAGTTTGAAGCCTCAGCTTGACAGGGTGCTGAGCCACCTCATATCAACTGGAGTAGGACCTGGAAAGGTTGGACCAGATGGTCCTTGAGGTCCCTCCCAACCTGGAGTTCTGTGACAGTACTTTTTTAGCTGATTGAGCAGATGTTAGTACAGTAAAACTTCCCTGGTAAACTGTTAATCATAGAATCACAGACTAATTTGGGTTGCAAGGGACCTTAGAGACCATCTAGACCCAACCCCCCTGCATGGGCAGGGACACCTCCCAGCAGCCCAGGCTGCTCCAAGCCCCATCCAACCTGCCCTTCAACACTGCCAGGGATGGGGCAGCCACAGCTTCCCTGGGCAACCTGGGCCAGGCTCTCCCCACCCTCACAGCCCAGAATTTCTCCCTAATGTCCAACCTGAATGTCCCCTCTTTAAGCTTCAACCATGGCCCCTTGTCCTTTCACTACACACTCATTTAAAAAGACACTGAAGACGGAGAGAAAATTCCACATCTGTGCATTTCTTCCCCAAAAAATCCCTACATAGCAATTACAAACAAATAACCACTTTAAATGCCCGTTTATGGTTTTCTACAGGTTTTCTTTTTCACTTGTAGATCTTTTTCCAATGTCCTGTGCAGAATCTCAAGTTTTCAGACAGAATTTAATGCAGCAAACAGGGTCAGATGCAAAGAACACAAGTGCTCAGGCACTACAAGGATTGTGAATGTTAAAAACGACACAAGAGAAGATAATAATAAGAAAAAAGGAAGTGGACAAAATACAACAAAAGGAGTAGGAAAATGTTCTGCACAGACCATTCCTGGAAGGGCTGATGGAGGGATCTGTTGACCCTGAAGGTCTCTGCCTTTACTGACTTACATGCTTCTATGAGGCTCATTAAAGGCTCCAAGCACAAAGCATCAAACACTTGAGCTGAAAGTTGGTCTCCATGGGAATGGAGGACAAACCAAAAATAACTCTGAGATGACATTTTAACAATTTTGCAGGAGATTGTCATGGCAATGAAAAGAGTTGTAACCTGTTGTCATGATAACCAAAGTTTTAAATTAATGGGAAAGAATTCCACTTCCACTTCATCTTTATTCATAATGGGTCTAACCTCCATGATGGGAGAATTACACATTCCTGCCTGGAAGGAACCAGCCAGCTGGAGAGGGGTAAGGGAGGGATAATGTGCTGGCTGATTAAAAGAGAAATTTAAAAACTCTGCAGCCAAACAAAGCACTGAGAGGAGAGAAAAGGATCCAGAGATTAAAATACACAGGGAGATGCATGACGCCTTTTTGAGGGAGATCACAGAAACACAGCATCTTAGGGGTTGGAAGGGACCTGGAAAGCTCCCCCAGCCCAACCCCCCTGCCAGAGCAGGGGCACCCAGAGCACATCACACAGGAACGTGGCCAGGGGGGTTGGAATGTCTCCAGAGAAGGAGACTCCACAGCCTCTCTGGGCAGCCTGGCCCAGGGCTCTGTCACTCTCACAGCAAAGAAGTTCTTCCTGAGATTCACATGGAACCTCCTGTGCTCCAGTTTGCACCCAGTGCCCCTTGTCCTGTCACTGGACATCACTGCACAAAGCCTGGCTCCCTCCTCCTGACACTGCCCTGAACGTGTTTGGAACCAGGGATGAGGTGGCCCCTCAGTCTCCTCTTCTCCAAGCCCAACAGACCCAGCTCCCTCAGCCTTTCCTCAGCAGGGAGATGTTCCCCTCCCTCCAGCATCTCTGGGGCTCTGCCCTGGACTCTCTCCAGCAGTTCCCTGTCCTTCTGGAACTGAGGGGCCAGAACTGGACACAACATTCCAGATGTGGCCTCACATCATAGAATCATCAAATCATAGAATGTGCTGGGTTGGAAGGGACCCATCAGGATCATGGAGTCCAACTCCTGTCCCTGTGGAGGGCACCCCAAGAATCACCCCATGGGCCTGAGAGCATCATCCAAAGGCTTCTGGAACTCAGGCAGCCTTGGCGCTGTGACCACTGCCCTGGGGAGCTTGTTCCAGTGCTCAACCACCCTCTGGGGGAAAAACCTTCTCCTGATATCCAACCTAAACCCTCCCTGATTCAGCTTCCTGCCATTTCCCCAAGTCCTGTCACTGGTCACAGGTGTGAAGGGATCAGATGTTCTCCCCTGCCTTTCAGTGTTTAGATAACATTATCTTTATCATGGGACAAGCAGCAGAAATGTTGGCAGGGAGCAGGGAGGTCACTTGGGCCAACTGCTCCAGCAGAAGCATCTCTAGCATTCAGGGAAGCAGCAACTTGAATGATTTATTGTTTTCATGGAGAGAAATTAATCAACCAAACTAGTTCAGGCCCTTCTGATGCCAACTTTCCCCTCTTTATCTGGAGTCCTCATGTTTTGGCAGGTGGATGTTGGCGTGGGAACACTGGCCAACCTGGAAAGCAAACACCAGCCTCATGTCTGTGGAATCTCCTCCCTTCAACAGGAGTGGGAACACAAGGAGTGTTTTCCTTCATACCCACTTGTCATCAGCCACTTGTTTTTACACCACTGCTTATCCCCTGGTTTCACTTGTTTCAGCCTAATTTGAAACTTGGAAGATTTTCTTTTCTCTCATGGGGGGACTTCCCTGTGGCTGCCTGAGGGAATCACAAGAAATGGCAGAAGAGCAGCCAAGGTAAAAGGCTGTGTTGGTGGCACCTTCATCAGCAGGTCATGAAGATCACAGCACATGAAAAACTCAGAGTATGTCTGGTTTTCAAGACAGCCAAGATAGAGGAGAAGAAGGAGCAGGAAGGAAATCAGCAACGTTGACTGATGGCTGACAAGAAGCAAGACAGGATGAAGAGGAGGAAGGTCTCAATCACTGTCAACTCCTAAAGGGCACAAATGACATATCCAAAAAAACAGCTGGTCTTTGCCAATCAAGGGGGACCTCAAGAGACCCCCAAAAACCCAAGAGATGTGGTGAGGACTTGACAGCTGCATATCTTCTCCATCCAGCATGCATGATGGCAGACCCTGTGAATATGTTCATGGTGGTGTTGTGAGCACTTGGGTAGGACAGAAAAAGGAAGAGGGAGATGAGGCACATGTTGGGGTTTTTCTAAAGAAGTTATTCTTTCCTTTCTACATTTCCCACCTGCATTTTGTTAGAGATGTTGCAACAAACTGCATGACACAGACAACTCCCACCATCTTGGGAAGATGATACAAAATAAGAGTGTGGACCTGTGGACCTTCTTGCAGCCTCCATCAATTACAGTTGGCAAACATAATTGACCTTCAAGTGTCCTTGAGAGTCAAGTGACCTTCAGTTGGCCACAGAAGCAGAAATGCATTTCTGCTCAATCCCACCAGACAGGGAGACATCAAACACTCCTTTTATGGTGCAACTCCATCCACCTTGGGGTTGGGTGCTGGGGGGAAAGAGGCAAACTTGCCAGGTTCTGATGTATGTACCAAAGGGGGAGCACCAAACTGAGCTCCCTGCATGAGAAGCACTGATATCCTAAACCCTCTGAAGCCAAGAGGATGAGACAGCTAATTGCAGAGAATGATCCCCCCACCACAGATCTAAATCTCTGGCTGCCCAGAGAGGTTGTAGAGCCTCCTTGTCTGAAGACTTTCAAAACCTGCCTGGATGTGTTCCTATGTGGTCTGCCCCAGGTGATCCTGCTCTGGCAAGGGGGGTTGATTAGATGATCTCGAGAGGTCCCTTCCAACCCCTGATATTCTATGATTCCATGATTTGTCTCAGATGGCTCTGCCTGCTGCTCATGCACTCAATGAGATGCTGGAGGTGCTCACCTTAAGACTGAACCCACCAGTGTCAGACCTTGAATCATATCACAGCAAACCATGACCTATTTAAAGGCTACACCATCATTACTGGGTCTTCACTCACGAAAAATTGCTCTGTTCACCCTGGAATCCCTGTGACACTTAATTATGCTACTGTTTCCTTAACTGTTTGCAGAGGAGAGAAAAACATTCTGGCAACAGAAAGCCTGAAGAGCACACACAGTTTCACCCACACCTTCAACATACAGCACAACATGGTCCTTGCCTCAAGAAATAGCTCCTCATTTGAACCAAGAAGAAACCAGAGGTGACCAGAAGTTCAGATGCAAACAAGCTCCTATCTTTCTGAATGAAACAACTCATTGTCAGGCTCCTAACATCTATTTTTGTCTCCACATCTGGTTTCATTTACAGCTATCATGTGCTTTGCATCTCCTGGGAATGCCACCAAAATTGACAACTTCTCCCTCGAGATGGATGCTCTTCCCTGCAAGACACCAGGTTTCTCCTAACAAGAGATGTTCATTTTTGGGTGTAAATGGGTGGCAACAAATCAAGCACAGGGCTGAGGGTGCCCTTGGTGACTCACTAAAGAGAATTTCTTAATGAAGACATGAAGGTCTTCAGTTGTCATCACACCAGGGTTTCATTCTTCTGCTTCTTCCAACTCTCACATCCAATAACTGTTGTCCACAACTCATGTTTTCCAAGAGCTCAACTTTTCAGCTTGATTTCCTCTTTATTTTCCTTCTTCATGAAAAGATTCAAAATTAATCAATAATTAGGTTAAAGTGGCTTCTACGAAAGACGGGGACAGATTTTTTAGCAGCACCTGTGGTGGCAGGACAGGAGGCAATGGTTTCAATCTGAAGGAAGGAAGTTGAGATGAGATCTTAGGGACAAATTCTTTACTGTGAAGGTGGTGAGAGCCTGGCCCAGGTTGCCCAGGGAAGCTGTGGCTGCCCCATCCCTGGCAGTGTTGAAGGGCAGGTTGGATGGGGCTTGGAGCAGCCTGGGCTGCTGGGAGGTGTCCCTGCCCATGGCAGGGGTGTTGGACTATGTGATCTTTAAGGTCCAATCTAAACCATTCTGTGATTCCATGACAGGCTCTGATGCAGACACCAGAAACACACCCAGCATTTTGGACAAGCATTGGCCAGCATCTCCTGTGCCCACAGGAGGCTGATCAGCTCCACCCAACACTTGCTTTCCACGGGAGACATGAGGAGCATCATTAAAACCAACACCAGCAGCAACACCCACCAGCTTATCTATACACAGTGGGGTTAGAGGTATTTCAAAGCCATGTAGATGTGGTGCTGAGGGACGTGGGTCAGTGGTGGCCTTGGCAGTGCTGGGTTAATGGTTGGACTTGATGACCTTAAAGGCCTTTGCCAACCAAAACAATTCTATGATTCTATATTTGACTCTAAATCACAGGTAGAGAGGGGCACCCCCCAGAGGAGCCCACCACAGTGACATCAGTTGGGTGGCCAGGAGCCACCAGCAGCACAGATGGACCAACCCAGTCCATCCAGTGGCAGAGCAATGACAACGTGGGTGTTTCCTGCTCTCATTCCTGTCCTGCGAAGGAGGCAAAACCTACTTACATTAAATCACTTCTCCATCAGCACACAGAAGAGGAAAAAAAGAAGGTAGTGACAGATAACACATAACTCAGTGTTCCTCATCCTGCGGGGACATTTCAAGCAGTAACACAATTTTCCTCCCAGCTAAACAGAGATTTATTGGCTCCTAAGAGCTCAATGGAGAAACAGCACTTTCTAAAGGCTCTGAAAACCTACAGTAAGGTAAAATATTCCCCCAGAGAGCTCTGGCCAGAACAAGATTGGATACTGTGATGCTACAGATCCAGCAGTTCATCACCAGGAGCCCAACCTTGTCTTCTGTCAGAAAATCTTCATTTTTTCCCAACTTGAGGAAAGCTTCATTTTTTTCCCCAAGTTGTGAAGTGACCACAGGATGGAAAGGGCTTCATCCAACAAAGCTGTTGACAAACCTACTTATTGTAAAAAGACCCAGGGGTTCATCAGGGGTTGGACTAGATGATCTTCAGAAGTCCCTTCCAACACCAACCACTCTGTGAGCTTGAGATGGCAATTCCTGCAAGGAAACAAGCCCTTCTCCCATGGGCACAAACTCAGGGCTTGGGGATGGGGAAAGACCCAGTGGGGGTGAGGGGAGGGGAAGGAAAAAAAAGGCCCTAACACTAAAGAGTCTTTCAAGACTCGTTTATTTGAGCAGTGCCAAGTCAGCTCACTGATGCAATATTTTCTTCCTGCACTCTGAGCCAGGGCTTTGGGATGTAATAAATCATTGCTGGCCACAGAGACATTAAAATTCTAGCCCAGTGCTGCATGAGATGAAAGGAGGCCGGATGCCAGTGAGCGCAGGGAGCGGGAGAGGCAGGAACAAGCCCTCCAAAACCAGGGTAAAAATGTGTTTGCACATAAGCAACTCCAGATTTGGGTTTCAGACCAGGCTAAATCTAAGGCAAACAGAAGAGCAAACCAGATTAACAAGCCAGAGCTCAACCATGTCACTTTGGGAAAGCTGATCCCCATGGAACTAAAATGATGTTAGGGATGAAGCGCCGCTGAGAAATAGACCCGGTAATTTAGAGATCTGCTCCAAACCAGGGAACTGCTTCTGAAGCTTGGAAAAGCCTCTTACAACCCCGTGGTTAGCTCAGGCTTCTTGACATCCAGGCCCCTGCACAGGATTTGCATCGACTGTGCCTGGTGTAAAAAATAATGGTGCACCAGGAGAGGAGAAAGATTCAATATTTCATCTACAAACACGTTTCCAGAAGTCAAGCTGCAAAATTTTAATTGATGACCTTCAGAGGGCAAGAAGGTAACAAGTATCTAACCACTTATTTGCTGTGTGAGACATAAAAAGGAGGGGGGGGGGAAGGGAGAGAGGCAAGGCAGCAAATAGGAGGGGTTTTCAGAGGCTTGTGAGGCAGGATTGGAGTTTATTTTCAATCATTTAATTGAAGCACCTGGGGATTTGGGAGGTACTGGCTGCAAAGTGTGTGAGTTTGTGCAGAGACAAACAAGCAAGGGTACAGATTTGAACTGCAAAGGGCAGAAAAGATGCAGAAAAAAAAGGCATTTCTTTTAGACTCCGTGAGATTTTAACATGCAGCTGGGAGACCCTGAGCAGGCTTGAGGGTTTCAGTGCTAGGAGGCATTTTCATTCTTTTCATTAACCATCCCCCATCTCCAGTTCACACCAGGCCAAGGTCAGGATCCAGCTCCACTGTGCCCATGGCAGAGGCTCCTCAGATGCTCTGCAGAGAAACACTGACCCATTTAGCAACTGCTGAGGGACTCGTGCCAGCCCATGCTGGTGCTCCTTCACCTCCAGAAGGAAGGATTTAAAAACCTGACCTGGTATTTTCTTCTACCATTGGAAGAAGAGGATGGTTGGCTTCGTGAAAGGAGGTGTGGTAGACTGGGAACAAAAGGTGGGAGGTCCCAAAAATAGCCTCATGGTAGAGGGGCTTCATAGTAGGAACACCACCCACATCAGTAGCTTTGTTGACAGAGCAAACTGGACATCCAGAGATAGTTATGGGGTGGGAGGAAAAAATTATGGGGGTTTGGAAAGCAACAAGGCCATAATAAGCTTAAGATTCAATGGATGGTGAAGCAAGAGCAACTTGGTAATGTGGCCTGGAAGTGGGGAGAATTAAAGTGCTACAGAGACAATACCAAGATGGCCAATGTGATCTTTGCATTCTTCTGCAGAAACTCCCTGTCATTCAGCAGCAAAGTCAAGAGAACCCAGAGGAAAACATGTGAAGTAAAACGAACATAGAGGAAAAGAAGTTCTAAATGGTGTCAAACAATACAACTCTGGCTAAAAGGGAGAAAAAGAAGACAGCTTAGAAACATGCTGTAAATGAACAGAGCCACCAAAAAAGAGTTTCAATCTATGATACACAGGAACTAAGAATCAAAACAAGGGAAAAAAAAGCAGATTCACCAATTTTCATTCTGCACATACATTTTAAAAGCCTATATTAAGTGTTGAAGGGCAGGTTGGATGGGGCTTGGAGCAGCCTGGGCTGCTGGGAGGTGTCCCTGCCCATGCAGGGGGTTGGAACTAGATGATCTTGAAGGCCCCTTCCAACCCAAACCATTCTGTGATTCTATGATTGCTGGTCAGAATTTGTCTATATGCTACATAAGACAGCTCTGGTAGGGGCTCATGCTTAAAAATCAAGCTCATTTCTTCCCCAGGTGAGTGAAGAAGTTCAGAGTCCATGCCAAGACTCCACAGTTAGAGTTGCTCCAACCAACACACCAGAAAATTCTCAATTTAGCATTTTTTTCTTTAAATAAAGGAGCACTTTCCCCTTCAGGACACGTTTCTAAGGCCATCTCTTTTTTTCCCCACCTGTTTTTTGTTTTTTTCTTCTCAGCCTTACACACATTTTCTTCAGCCCTTGTCATTTAATATTCCTATTTCTTTTCCACTACGGGGAAAAACAAAATCAATATTGTGGCCAAGAAATCAGGCAGAGTATAAACCAGTTCCACGTACCAACTGAGCACGAAGGATTAAAAGACAAACAATGGGGTGATTCAGGAAAACATAACCTCAGTTTTGTTTGCTTTTAAGGTCTGAGACTGCTCTGTTTATTTACAACTCAGGGAAACTCAAAAGTGTGTAAAAACTTTGCACAAACAGTTACAAAACAAGGGGTGAAGGATGTTCCCCAAAGTTTCCATGAAACTCCTTGGAAGGTTGACATCAGTGGGACTGATCTCCAAATGAGCTGAGCCTGCAAACATCTGTCATTACATATTGTGAATGATTTTCTTCAAAGGAGCCTTTACCATTCCCGTTTTGAACACTCAAAGAAAGTTTTTTGCCTTGAAGCACAGGCACCCAACACCCACACCTGTGTGCACCAAGATTATTTTGCACAGTAACCTGTGTCCATCCCAGGTGACTGCAGTGGGGTGGCCTCAGAGAGCTGCAGACTCATTTTGGTTGGAAAAGACCTTTCAGATCCTCCAGTCCAACCCTTCCCCAGCCCTGCCAAGGCCACCCCTGCCCCGTGTCCCTCAGCACCATCTCCAGGGCTTGGAAACCCCTCCAGGGATGGGGACTCCCCCCCTGCCCTGGGCAGCCTGGGCCAGGCCCTGACAACCCTTGCCAGGATTTTAAAAGCCTATATTAAGTGTTGAAGGGCAGGTTGGATGGGGCTTGGAGCAGCCTGGGCTGCTGGGAGGTGTCCCTGCCCATGCAGGGGGTTGGAACTAGATGATCTTGAAGGTCTTTTCCAACTCAAACCATTCTGTGATTCTATGATTGCTGGTCAGAATTTGTCTATATGCTACATAAGACAGCTCTGGTAGGGGCTCATGCTTAAAAATCAAGCTCATTTCTTCCCCAGGTGAGTGAAGAAGTTCAGAGTCCATGCCAAGACTCCACAGTTAGAGTTGCTCCAACCAACACACCAGAAAATTCTCAATTTAGCATTTTTTTCTTTAAATAAAGGAGCACTTTCCCCTTCAGGACACGTTTCTAAGGCCATCTCTTTTTTTCCCCACCTGTGTTTTGTTTTTTTCTTCTCAGCCTTACACACATTTTCTTCAGCCCTTGTCATTTAATATTCCTATTTCTTTTCCACTACGGGGAAAAACAAAATCAATATTGTGGCCAAGAAATCAGGCAGAGTATAAACCAGTTCCACGTACCAACTGAGCACGAAGGATTAAAAGACAAACAATGGGGTGATTCAGGAAAACATAACCTCAGTTTTGTTTGCTTTTAAGGTCTGAGACTGCTCTGTTTATTTACAACTCAGGGAAACTCAAAAGTGTGTAAAAACTTTGCACAAACAGTTACAAAACAAGGGGTGAAGGATGTTCCCCAAAGTTTCCATGAAACTCCTTGGAAGGTTGACATCAGTGGGACTGATCTCCAAATGAGCTGAGCCTGCAAACATCTGTCATTACATATTGTGAATGATTTTCTTCAAAGGAGCCTTTACCATTCCCGTTTTGAACACTCAAAGAAAGTTTTTTGCCTTGAAGCACAGGCACCCAACACCCACACCTGTGTGCACCAAGATTATTTTGCACAGTAACCTGTGTCCATCCCAGGTGACTGCAGTGGGGTGGCCTCAGAGAGCTGCAGACTCATTTTGGTTGGAAAAGACCTTTCAGATCCTCCAGTCCAACCCTTCCCCAGCCCTGCCAAGGCCACCCCTGCCCCGTGTCCCTCAGCACCATCTCCAGGGCTTGGAAACCCCTCCAGGGATGGGGACTCCCCCCCTGCCCTGGGCAGCCTGGGCCAGGCCCTGACAACCCTTGCCAGGGAGAAATTGTTCCCCAGATCCAACCTCAACCTCCCCTGGCACAACTTGAGGCCGTTCCCTCTTGTCCTGTCGCTTGTTCCTGGGGAGCAGAGCCCGACCCCCCTGGCTCCAACCTCCTCTCAGCAGCTGCAGAGCCAGCAGGTCTCCCCTCAGCCTCCTTTGCTCCAGGCTGGACACCCCCAGCTCCCTCAGCTGCTCCTCTTAAGACTTGTGCTTCAGACCCCTCTCCAGCTTTTTTGGACATGCTCAAGTCCCTCAATATCTGCTAGTCAGGGGCCCAAAACTGAAGCCATGAACTTCCTTGTCCATCACCCAGTGATGCCGTTGGCAGAACCACCCAAACACAGCCCACAGGGATTGCACACACTCAGAAATAACCTCATCTCACCCAAACACCCTCTCCTTCCTTTTCCCTGCTCTCCAAACAAGAGAACTTGTCCCTCCTTTCCTTAAGGATTTTACACTTCTTATGCCTTCAAAGAAAGTCCATGAGTTAATTTATTATGAAGACAGTGAATCAAACATCCCTCATCAACCAGAGCAGCAAAACACAACCAGCTTCCAACACTGGGAAAGGCAACAAGTTGTTTGCAAATATTCCTGTACAAAAACCATCCATTTAAACATAAAAATTACAAGAATCTACACAAGTCAGAGCTCATTCTTCTCGCAGCCAAGTATGATGTTCCTGTCTCCTCTATCCACACCAATTAATAAACATGAAGAAACGCCAGAGGAAAAATATTCACTGTACCCACTTCATACATTTTTAATCACTCTGAAATCAATTCAACACCCTGAACACAGTTTAAAATCCCTGTTTTACAGAACCAGTCGGCAATGGATCACCTCATTAAATCCAGCAATGGCATTTCCCAATCAATGGGAGGGGGAGATGTGCATGTAAATCTTACACATGCCAGGGCAGGAGAGGAGAAGAGCACCCCAACCCAAGCCATCTGCCTCTTGTCCCTCAGCACTGCCCCCAAAATGTGCAGAAAAATGCCAAAAAAAGGGGGAGAAAGGTCTAATTTCTTCTCTTTGAACACGGTGGTTCTGAAAGAACTTGGTTTTCTTGGCCAAAGAACTAATCTGTTATCAAAGGCCCAGCCCTTCCAGAGAATAATGCAGCAAAATTTTAATTTTAAGTGAATAAGAAAGGCTGAAATCAAGCCTAGAATGACCTTTGCCCCACAAAAAAAGTATGCAAAGTAGGATTACAAGCTGGCTGTAGAAATACTATTGAACATCTTCTACAAAATTGGAGGCTACCAGCTTTCAACACAGCAATAAACTAAACGAACAGTCCAGTGTAAATCAGGTCAGTCCTCACGTGTGCAGTCAATGTCTGAGGTTCAACCATGAATATAAATCATCCAGCTCAGGAGAAGAGCACACGTGAGAATCCCACACCTCCTGTCCTGCCAAGAGAACCAAGGGCTGGAGGGCAGATGATGGCAATTCCCTCTGCTAATCATTATCTCTGAACAAATGTTCTGGTTTCACCTTGCAGAAAAAAGAAGTGACAAAATTTGGGAGTTGGGAGGTTGGGAGAGTAGAAAACAGCTCAGCTTAGGAGTGCATCTTGTTCTTCTGAAGGGTGTGCAGATCCTCTGGAGGGAACCCCAACCTTGGCTGAGAGATGTGCCTCAGGACTCACAGCCTGCTTTAGGTTGGAAGGGACCTTCAAGACCATCTAGTTCCAACCCCCTGCATGGGCAGGGACATCTCCCAGCAGCCCAGGCTGCTCCAAGCCCCATCCAACCTGCCCTTCAACACCCCCAGGGATGGGGCAGCCACAGCTTCTCTGGGCAACCTGGGCCAGGCTCTCCCCACCCTCACAGGAAAAAATTCCTTCCTAATGTCTCACCTAAATCTCCTGTCTTCCAGTTTAAAGCCATTCCCCCTTGTCCTATCACTCCATGTCCTTGTAAAATGTCCCTCTCCAACTTTCAGGAAGTGCTGGAGCTTTGCAGGTTCAAAAAGGATGGAGTCAGGCTCATTGACCTGCAGCAACAAAGGTGTGGAGGGTCCTAGGGGAAACCCATCCTCAGGAACTAGTGTTGATCAACCCAGTGAAATTGACCACGTTGATTTTCTCCACTTTTCCACAAAGATTCAGACAGGTTAGTAGGTTAGGGAGGTTCTCCTCCCCCTCTGTTCTGCCTTGGTGAGGCCACATCTGGAATGTTGCGTCCAGTTCTGGGCCCCTCAGTTCAGGAAGGACAGGGAACTGCTTGAGAGAGCCCAGGGCAGAGCCACAGAGATGCTGGAGGGAGGGGAACATCTCCCTGCTGAGGAAAGGCTGAGGGAGCTGGGTCTGTTGGGCTTGGAGAAGAGGAGACTGAGGGGCCACCTCATCCCTGGTTACAAACACGTTCAGGGCAGTGTCAGGAGGAGGGAGCCAGGCTTTGTGCAGTGATGTCCAGTGACAGGACAAGGGGCAGTGGGTGCAAACTGGAGCCCAGGAGGTTCCATGGGAATCTCAGGAAGAACTTCTTTGCTGTGAGAGTGACAGAGCCCTGGGCCAGGCTGCCCAGAGAGGCTGTGGAGTCTCCTTCTCTGGAGACATTCCAACCCCCCTGGCCACGTTCCTGTGTGATGTGCTCTGGGTGCCCCTGCTCTGGCAGGGGGGTTGGGCTGGGGGAGCTTTCCAGGTCCCTTCCAACCCCGGAGATTCTGTGATGCTGTGATTCTCTACCACAAAGTCTTCTAACTCTGTGCATGACACCATAAATAAAAATTGCATTCCTGTCATATATTTTTCTCCACGCTCTCAAAACCCCCATGGAGAGATTGCCACTTGAAGAAGCAGGAAAATCAATTAAATTGGAAAGTAAATGAACCCAGACCTTGCAGACAGCATAAAAAGGGTTGACAAGTGACACAGGGAGACACTGTGCTTTTCTACATGCAAATGATAAAGCTCTTAGCCAGGACTTCTCCTTAAATGATCAGAAATAAGACTATTTTATGCTTTAATATGAAGATGTGTTTGTTACTTGTGGAAGAACACGCTGGATCTTACATCAGGACCGTGGAGGGATTGTAAATGTGATTCAAAGTCTTCCATGCTTCAGACTTCTCTGTTTCCCTCCAAATACTTCTTTTTTGGGGATAAAACTTGCAGAGCAATTACCCCATAATATTCACTTCACATTTGTGTGCTGCAGAGGTTCCCTTAAAACACCTCTGGGCAGTGCAGGTTCATCTGTTTTGGAAATGCAGCTGAACAGAAACCAGTCACACAAAGACCTTTTATTAAGAGGCATCAGGTTCCTCCTGGTGAAATGAGTCCAGCTCTCCCAGACTCGTGCAGGTGTTTGCCAGCTGGACCAGGCTGACAGGATGCAGGAGACAAGGAAAAATAACTGGGATGGAGTGAAAAACTCCAGGGAATGAGCAATGCAAGGAGCAGGGCCAGAAGAGCAGCAGAGGGGCTTGATCTTTCAAAAAAAACCCAAACTCAGGGTGATAGAAGGTGCTACTTTTCAGACCTCTCTGAGACAAAAATCCAGTGGAGAAGCAACAGAAGCTGTGGCTGCCCCATCCCTGGCAGTGTTGAAGGGCAGGTTGGATGGGGCTTGGAGCAGCCTGGGCTGCTGGGAGGTGTCCCTGTCCACATAGGGAGGATGGATTTAGATGTTCCTTAATGTCCATTCCCCAGCCATTCTATGATCACACAGAATCACAGATTCGTTCTGGTTGGAAAAGACCTTTAAGATCATCAAGCCCAACCACCACCTAACTCTACCAACTATTAACCCAGCTCCACCTCCAGTACCAAACCACGTGGAACCTGAATGCATGATGGAAACAAACCACCAGGAAAAGAGGAAAAGGCATTAGTAGAAGAGACAAGGTTCCTTAGCAAAAGAGACAAGGCAGTTCATGCTGCAATGAGATGGGAAGGGTGGGGAGCTCCACCTGACAAGCCAGAAAAAGCCCTGGGAGAAGGAAGGAGGACATCCATCCTGTTCAGATACCTCCACTGGGATTCCCAAACCTTATGTGCAACAGAGGTGGAAGAGTGGAGAGTTCCCAGCCTATATCTGGCCAGATTTAAGGACATTAGTGTTGTCTCCTATGAGGATAAACTGTCCCAGAAAGGGTGGCACTGACCCTAAGATGGTTTTGGTGAAATACTTTGAGGGTAGCAGGTTGAAGATGAGGATTCTGCAGCAAGAGCCACTGAGCAGCATGTCTGAGGAAGTGAACTCCTAATAGACCTGTAGCAGTGGGGCTGCTTGTAGCTAATTAGCTACCAACAGGAGGTTGCATCAGATATACTAACTCTGAAATGTATGGTTTTGTTTCTCAAAACCAGAGGATTGAGCAATTTGAATGTTGCCACCCAAAAAAAGCTTCTTGGTGACAGCAGCTCCCATTCATACTGGTTCCTGAAAGAAACAAAGACTTGGTTGTCTCCTGTACACCCTTTACAAGGGTGGGATCCTCCTTCTGGACGACTCCTTGTTGTTGCTTTCTGCCATGCTGTCCTTGGCTGCCACCAAGCTGCACATCCCTGGCTCTTCCCTGAGCAAGACTAAAGAGTTGGGAAGATCAGTGACCTACGTGGCTTCAGACCAAGCATCTTCACTAGTTTAAACAACCTGGATCTGATGGCCTTGAGGACAGCTTGCAGTGCTAGGCAATGCTGCAGGGATCAGATGAGAGCCAAAAAACCTTGTGTTTGAGAAATGACCAGCCCAGCTGGCCTTAAGTGGGCAAGGTGTCCACATTTTGCCTGTGTTGGGACTTAAGCCTAGAAAGACAGTGACCATTCTTCTTTGCCCCACACCTCTGAAGATCTGTTTGCCTTTCCCTTCCCACCCAAGAGCCAGGTGTGTAACCTGGTCAAGACAGAATCTCTTCAAAATGGATGTTACCATTTTAGAAGACCTGCAGTAAATGTTCCAGACACAAACCCCAGGGCTGGGACTCAAGTTCAAACATGGGCCACTTTGGGTACATGTCTGCATCTGAGTCAGGCATCAGTGGACCTGCCAGTATCACAGAGAAATGAGCAGTTCTAGGACATTCAGATCACACTGGAGATGTTCTTTTCTTGCCCCATTAAATTCCAGGGGATGACTCAGAGGCAGAGCAAGTGAAGGGTCAGATGTAGGAAAAGGAGGAGAGGGAAAACAATCTGGAAGAGTATCATCACTGATCTGTGGTCAAAGAAGGACCAGAGATAATATATCCATCCTGATTAGTGATTTTACTGAATGGATACAGACTGAGAGACTAAGAAAACAGAATTGATAATGGTTTGGGTTGGAAGGGACCTTAAAGATCATCCAGTTCCAACCCCCCTGCATGGGCAGGGACACCTCCCACCATTCCAGGCTGCTCCAAGCCCCATCCAACCTGCCCTTCAACACTGCCAGGGATGGGGCAGCCACAGCTTCTCTGGGCAACCTGGGCCAGGGTCTCACCACCCCTCTTTGTATAATTTTAAATAATGTATTGAATAAAAACATCTTTCCTTTCACTTCCAGTAATTGTGAGGAAGAACAGAAATGTTATTTCATGGTACATAGAGCCTGAGCAGTAGAACTGTTTGTTGAAAACAAACCAAGGGCTTCCATCACCTCTCTTGTGAGGGACTTGGGTCTTTTAGTCTGGATAAGACTGAGGGGGGTTCTTATCAATGCTTATAAGTATCTCCAGGGGGGTCAGGAGGTGGGGCCAGACTCTGCTCAGGGGTGCCTAGTGACAGGACAGGGGGCAATGGGCACAAACTGGAGCACAGGAAGTTTGACCTGAATGTGAGAAAATAGTTCTTGCCTGTGAGGGTGGCAGAGCCCTGGGACAGGCTGCCCAGGGAGGCTGTGGAGTCTCCATCCCTGGGGACATTCCAACCCCACCTGGATGTGTTCCTGTGGGATCTGCTCTAGGGGATCCTGTTCTAGCAGGGGTTGGACTGGGTGATCTCCAGAGGTCCCTTCCAACCCCCACCACTCTGTGATCAGCAAAAATTTGAGCTGGAGAATGTTTCTTCTGAGCACAGAAGCTCTGGAGCAGGTTGCTGCTGCAGCAGGACCTGGGAAGCATCAGACACTACAGAGGTGTGACACCAACACCTCAGGGATTTACTAACCAGCTTCACATCTTTGGCCTCCTGGATTTTATTATAATCTATGATTTAGCAACAACCAGGACAAATAGAGAGTCAGTCTAGTGAAGGTTCATGAATCACAGCATCTTATCAGCATATTAATCAGCATCTGGTCGGAAAAATGATAATAGTGTGAGCAATAATAAACACTTTTATAGTCTCATGCTTGAAGTCAAACAAGCTACAGGAGAGACTGATTCTTCATCCCTGATTCCACACCAACGAGCTGATCTATTTTCTGCAGGACCAGTGGCTCAGCAAAAGCAGATGCAAGAAAATGGGAAGGATCACATCCCAAAGGAGCAAAAGCAGCTCACACTTGAGGCAGGTAAAGTGATTTCTAGTGCTACTACTAAAACAAACAAAAAAAAAAGAGTCTTTAAATACATTTTAAAGTTACCCTTAATTAAAACGACAGCTTACATGAAGATCCCTGTTAATTACTGTCTGTTTTAATTCAATAGGAAACAACACCCAAGCACTGTTTGCTGCTGATGTTCTAAAATACATCGAATTAGTGAAGTGGAAGCAGTTGCCAACTCAGCACAAGGAACCAGGACTTGTTGGAGCCCAAACCAGGTGTTGGACGGACTTAGCTCTGTCTGCAGCAAGAATATTCTCTCCTTGTCTCCTCAGCTCAGCTCCAGAACCAGGGGAGAACCAGGAGTAGGGCATCATGAAAGCCCAGCCCCTCCAGCTGGTCAGTGACCTTCCCTGGAGGCCCAGCTGAAATGTCTCTGTGCAAAGGAAGGCAGCACGGGGAGCAAACAGGAGGAGTGAAGAGATGTGGACATGCCTGCAGGGCTGGGGTCCTGTTGGCATCCCAGGCACCTGGTGGGATGGCTCCTATGACTGGAGTGTCAGAACGGAGGGTTATAAACTCATTAGGAAGGTCAGAGAGAGGAGATGACATGAGGGTGTTGCCCTCTATGTCCAAGAGCAGCTGGAGTGCATGGAGCTCTCCCTGGGGGTGGATGAGGAGCCAACTGAGAGCTTACTGGCTAAAATTAAAGGGAAGGTAGGGACAGGTGACATTACAGTGGGGGTCTCCTACAGGCCACCTGACCAGGAGGACACTATAGATGAGGCACTCTACAGATAGGACCAGCTTCATGTTCACAATCCACAGTGCTCATGGGGGACTTCTGCCACCCTGATCTCTGTTGGAGGGACAACTCTGCAAAGCACAAACAATCCAGGAGGTTCCTAGAGTGTGTTGATGACAACTTCCTTCTCCAAGGAATGAGGAACCAGCAAGGAGAGGTGCTGTGCTGGACCTTGTCCTCATCAAGGAGGAAAGGCTGGTGAGGGATGCTAAGCTCAAGGGCAGCCTAGGTTGTAGTGACCACGAAATGGTGGAGTTCAAGATCCTTAGGGCAGCAAGGAGGGCTCACAGCAAGCTTAGTGCCCTTGCCTTCAGAAGGGCAGATTTCAGCCTCTTCAGGGATCTGCTCCAGAGAGTGTCTTGGGATAACATCCTGGAGGGAAGAGGGGCCCATGAAAGCTGGCTGATATTTAAGGATCACCTTCTCCAGGCCCAAGAGCATTGCATCCCATCTAAGACAAGTCAGGTAAAAACTCCAGGAGGCCAGTGTGGATGAGCAAACAGCTCCCAGAAAAGGTCAAAGTTAAGAAGGAAGCATAGAGAGGGTGGAAGCTTGGGCAGGTACCCTGGGAGGATTACGGAGAGGATGTCCAAGCAGCCAGGGATCAGGTCAGGAGAGACAAATCCCAGATGGAATTAAATCTCAGCAGGGATGTAAAGAGCAGTAAGAAAAGCTTCTATAGGTATGTTAGGGATAATGGGACAATGATGATGATCTTTAAGGTCCCTTCCAACCTTAAGCATTCTGTGATCCTATTCTTTCCCTTTAGGAAGGAAATCAGGAACTAGGCTGTAATTCAATATACCTGGGGGTCTTAATTAAGGACTTCGAAAAATAAGACACACTAACTACTTGAGAAATCACTTCTACTTAATAAATCCATTGGCTGAAACACTGGGAATGTTTCAATAAGTGTTTCTCTTCTGGAACTTGGTTTCACCTAAGAACTCTGTTTTTAAACTTTCTTCTTCATCTTACTTATAATTTCCTATCAAAATTTATACAATGCAAACCCCACTTCAAAAGCTGTTTAGGCAACATGTGTCCTTCACACATCCTTTAAGGGAGATCAGAATGGAAAAATTAAGAACCTGAATAAACGTATGGCAGATCAAGGACCTGAGTGGGACGAGGGGTGATGGCTTTAAACTAGAAGAGGGGAGATTCAGACTGGATAGGAGGAGAACATTTTACACTGAGAGTGGAGAAACACTGGTCCAGGTTGCCCAGAGAGGTGGGAGATGCCCCATCCCTGGAAACATCCCAGGGCAGATTGGATGGGGCTCTGAGTGACCTGATCCAGTTGAAGATGTCCCTGCTCACTGCAGGGCAGTAGGACTGGGTGACTCTTAAAGGTCTCTTCTAACCCAAACCATTCTATGTGCCAAGGATTTCCCATTCTCCTCCTCATCTTGAGAAGGACCTCTCTCTCCAGCCCACCAGGTACCCAAAACAACAAGGATGTGAGAAGAAAATCCAATTAAAACTGACTATTTCAACCAAAATCAATCTGTTAACTACAAATCATTCACATTTAGCACTAAAAAAACCATCATGAGTATAGAATTCAACCCGCAATCATCCTGATCACCATCCTTGTTCTCATTCCACACTTATCCCACCTGAGTTTTATTCCACAAGGTTAGAAGTTAAAGGTTTCTGAATGATCTTTAGAGACAAACATTTCAGTAACACACATGCAATACCAGATTTGGGGTAAAAAACCTGAACTCTAAAGCAAACAGAGACCACAGCCAAGGGCTAACAACCTCCACCTCAACTTTATTACACTTCAGGGTTTTTATTGCTCTTTCCTGCCTACTATAAAGCTTGGCATTGATTTTATTTTTTTCCCAGTGTTCTCCATTACTGTCAAAAGATGAGATTAAGAAAAAAACTATACTGCAGAAATTCCATATTGGAGCCCAAATTAGATCTCAAAACAAAATTTAGGGATGGCAGTTGTACACTCTGTCCCAGGAAGTGATGGTGGGAATGGTTTGCTGACATCCTATTTCAAATTAGGGGCTCTGAGCAAACTCTTCCATCCAGCTGCCAGTCAGGACTGAGACACTTGTCAAGCCCCAAACCTTTAATGAGATCCCAGGACCATGGAAGGGGTTTGCACATGCAACAGAAGTCAACATCCCCTGCAGACCTACCCTGGCATATGCTTTAGTGATGATTTTCAAAGCAATTTGAGAAAGAAATATGTAGAATCATATCATAGAATCATATCATAGAATGGTTTGGGTTGGAAGGGACCTTCAAGATCATCTAGTTCCAACCCCCCTGCATGGGCAGGGACACCTCCCAGCAGCCCAGGCTGCTCCAAGCCCCATCCCACCTGCCCTTCAACACTGC
>NW_009952159.1:1550438-1561642 GCF_000747805.2 Chaetura pelagica
CTGGAAGCTGCTCTCAGGTCTCCCTGGAGCCTTCTCTTCTCCAGGCTCAACACCCCAACTCTCCCAGCCTGGCTCCAGAGCTGCTCCAGCCCTCCCAGCATCTCCAGGGCCTCCTCTGGCCTCTCTCCAACAGCTCCGTGTCCTCCCTGTGCTGGGGACCCCAGAGCTGTTCCCAGCCCTGCAGGGGGGTCTCAGCAGAGCAGAGCAGAGGGGACAATCCCCTCCCTGGCCCTGCTGCTCACGCTGCTGGTGACACAGCCCAGGACACGGGTGGGTTCTGGGCTCCAGCTCATGTTGAGCTTCTCATCCACCATCACCCCCAGGTCCTTCTCCTCTGGGCTGTTTTCCATCCACTCTCTACTCAGCCTGCATTTGTGCTTGAGATTCCCATGACCTTGGTGCAAAACTCCTTACCTTCATGCTTCTCTCATAAAAAGTTCATTTTGTGTGTCTCTAGGAGTTTAAATATTCCCCAGAAGAGCTTGTGGCTACTTTAGAAGCTGATACGTAGCTCAGTGATGGAAGTGAAAGGGATGTAAATGAAGCCCAAGCACCAAAAGCAAGAATGAGGTAGATGGAGCCTGGCACTTGTAAAGCAGAAGACATGGCAGTCTTCTAATAACTGCTAAGACCACCCTCTGGAGTTGACTGTCTTTTCCATACAAAGGATAACATTTACATTTTCTCCCCCTCTCTCACAACACAACTTTAGGTCTTTCATTAATTATTCAAATACATGAATATTTAAAAGGTTGTGTAATGCTGTTTGCCTAGCAAGGAAAACAGCTCTTCATTTCAACTTTTTTGAACCTATAGTCTATTTTGGGATGTCAAGCTAAGAATTCAGCCCACTGAGTCCTTACCCCACACCTGGGCAATGCAACAACCAAGCACTGATAGAGGTTTTGCAGCGTGTTGGGTGAGTGTTTAGACCTGATGATCCCCAAGGTCTTTCCAAACCAAAACGATTCTGTGACCCAGTTCCTGCTTTGGTGTCCTACATTCCAGGGCTCACTTCCATCTTCCCATGTTTCTTTCACCATTGACATAACTAAGGATCTTTTTAACTTTTTCCAGCCTGATCTCCCTCCAGCTTCTTCCTCCAAGGTCATTCTACACATCCCATTTCTCCTCATTTCCCACCAATTCTGAAGGACTTCATTACTTTGAGGGTGACAGAGCCCTGGGACAGGTTGCCCAGAGAGGTTGTGGAGTCTCCAACTCTGGGGACATTCAAAACCCACCTGCATGCATTTCTGATTGATCTGCCCTAGTTTTGGTCCTGCTCTAGCAGGGGGTTGGACTAGATGATCTCCAGAGGTCCCTCCCAACCCCAACCATTCTGTGAGTCTGTGAAACCAGTCTCATGGAGGCCACCTTGCCATGACCCATACCAGAGCTGGCACGAGCTGGCCAAGGGAGACAAACAGCTTTGTATCTTTAAGTGTGCAGTATAATCTTCCTGGTGATTAACCAGCAGGTTATTTTAGAAGATAACCTCCTATGCATGTTGTGATTTGATGTCTTAAAAAAGCCATCATGTAGAATTCATCCATCTCAACCAATAATCACCCTCGAAAATTCTCCTTCCAGACAGGTCAAGGTACAAACTTTATCCAAATCCATACCACAATACTGAAAGAAAATTATCTTATCAAGTGCCAGAAAGCAGCTTGGAAAACATTCAGGACTGTGTGAGAGCAGATATAGAAGACCTACATTTGATGGACATTAAGGTGGAGCTTTGAGCACATGCCAAAATAAAAGCAAAGCGGATGAGAAGAAGAGTCTTGTCCAAACCCATCCTGGTGCTGGAAAGCACAAAATTGCTGTTATTTCCAGTGCAGGAAAATAACTGTGTATTTAGGAGCTCATTTTATCACCCCAGCACTGCTGGAGCCTGCAGCCCTCTCACAATGGTGACAGTTTTGAAGAGACTATTATTCACAGAGGTGTTTTTTTTTTTTCTCCCAAGCCTCTAGTGCTTTGAGTGTGACATCAAAGTTCCCCCGAGCTACAGTATCTCCACCAAAGCAGCACGCATCAATTTGATGGGGAAAAATGAAAGGGTGAAGAAAAATGGGGCAAAATGCCTCTGAGGAACTCTCTGCTCAGTGGAGGATCAGACAGGTCCTCTCCCAGCAACACAGCCAGCCCTGCTGATCTACCAGCTGAAACATCTACCGAAGTCGAGGAGACGATTTCGTAACTGAAGTAGCTCAAGAGTTATTTGATGTTCATTTCCATTTGCTGTTGACCACTCTGCTCCACCAAAAGCACATTCCCAAGCAATTTCACACCTTAGGTACAACTCCACACATACAACTGGCACGGCAAGTAGAAAGAAGGAAACCTTAACACAATCTGACATTTGATAGCTAATTACGCTCGACCAAATGTTAGAAGAGTCTTCCAAGGCTGATTTTGTAAAGTGCTTAGGAGATCAGAAGAACACATGGCAAACACAATCCGTGGGGAAAACCACAGATACTCCTAAGCTGAGGTTTTCTTTTTCCAAAGCACTAATCCTCTCTGAGCTAAATTCTCTCTATATCAGAACACGTCAGGTCCCCAGCAGTTACACGGTCGGGGTAAACATCTTTCAACGCCTCCTTCAAGTATTAAAGATGACATTTTTAGACAACTCAGTTCTAAAGATGGACTTCAAACAGACATCAGACTGGCTGTTCAAAATAAGATTAACTCCACCAAAGCACAACTCGAAAACAACAACAAAAACCAGTTGCTAATGGAGTTTAAATCACCACCCCTAACAATAACTGCACGTTCTCCAAATAATGGGCTCTGGCCACTGGGATCCTCATTTCTACAGCAGGATTATTCCAGCACGTGGACCCAAGTCACTCTGTTCAGCTCTGGAGCCAAGTCCTCCAACTCCCAGCTGACTCCCCCATGCATTTTTTGTCTAAAGGAACCCCCTTTTCATCCTTTTTTTTAGGATTTCCAGAGCATCCTCTTAGGAATTCGGTCCATTTCTTCTTACTGCACTGGCCTTGCTGAAGAGTTTTTCCTGCAAGCCACATTCCCACCTGGCTCCCTGCTGGGAACTTTCTCCCTTCATTAAGGGATTATCCACATTAAGGGATCAGTTGCTCTCACCACCACATCTGGACATTCACAAAGGAGCCAGGAACACCAGGCCTACCTGCATATGCCATGTTCTTCGGGTTTCCATAGGGAGCCCCAGGTTGGACGGGGCTGTAAACAGGGTTCATGGTGGAAGACCAGGAACTCTGAGGAGGAAAGAAAAAGCAGATTTGAGACAACAGCCTTATATTTGCTCCAGAGTCAACTTTTGTGCAAAAAGTCTTCTGCTACATGGAAACATCACATTATACTTCAAGACACAGAGAGCTGCAAGGGTTTCCACCAAGACGTTACAACCCCAAAGCATATTTAATAATTCAAGTTCTGGATCTCCCAGTTAATTCCCCAAACTTCTTCAGTGCTGCATATTCTGCCTGCAGATGTACCCAGAGCAGGTTCCTCTTACACATCCCTGCGTTTTGGGGGAGGGGGAAGGAACTCATGACCCCACTTGTAGCTTGTGATGAACCAAGAGGAGAAGCCACAAATTCTGACAAGAATCCTCTCCCTTGGAGGAACTTCTGGGTGAGAAAAACCAACCACAACAAAGAACCTGACCTTTCAGAAATCAGCAGATAAAAGGCCATTTGCTGTTGGGGGGATGGAAAGTGGCAAATATTTTGTGAGCTTTCAGCCTGAGGTGACTACAATGACCTCACACCCAAGGCTTGGGTCCTTTGCAAGGATGTGCAGGACACCCAGGGCCACCCACTGCTGTCCCCAGTCATGGACCTGACCTTGGCAATGAGATATGAACAGCCCTTCTGTTTCTACACCCCCAGTACAGATGATGAAGCAGTGCCAGGTTTGCATCTTGTGAGTTTTATTTAGAGGAAAGCAAAGTAACTTGGGAACTGGTGTCTAACTGTCAGTTAAGCAACTGGCTCAGTTAATTATCTTAATGAAGCACATTCTCAGTTCTGATTAATGGGAAAATCAGTCATTAAGCTTTATTAGGCGACGCATTTGTCTCCACAGCTATCTAGTGACAACTTCACAGAGAAACCTCAACAATCTTCCTTCAAAATATGGGGTTTCTTTTTAAATAAATGTATTATTTTACAGTCCATAAATAAAATTGTTCTTTTCAAACAAGTCTCTCATGATGGATGAACAATTTGTTAGATCATTAACTCCTTCCGCTGTAACTCAGGACAGTAAACAAGTCAAATGTTCAATGGTAGCACCAATTGACTTGACAACAATTACTGCTTAATTAATTAGCCTTCCCTCCACCCCCAAGTTAGCACAGAAGGAGCAATTCTCAAAGCAAAGGAGATCATGGTTATAAAGCTGGATGAAAAAGCTACACGAGATGGGGATTTACACCAGAGGCTTCAGCAACACAATGTGCAGCTCTTAAAAAGAACAGCAGGAAAATCAAGGCAAAACTTCACATCCATGAGATCTTTCAGCTGGGGATTTACATCAAAGAATAAAGGGTTTATGGCCATTTGGTCCTTGTGTCCCCAGGCAGCACTGCAAGTCTTGGTGAACCTGTCCCTGGCAAGTGGGTGTTTGGCCTTCTGGCACAAGCTCTGGCTTACAGGAGAAAACCCAATGTCATCTGTGTCTGAGATGGTGAATTACAGACTGGTTTGGGTTGGATCATCTAGTTCCAACCTCCTGCCAAGGGAAGGGATGCCTCCCATCAGACCAGGTTGCTCCAAGCCCCATCCAACCTGCCCTTGAACACTTACTGGGACAGGGCATCCACAGCTTCACTAGGCAGTCTGTTCCAGAGTCTCACCACCCTCACACCAGAGAATTTCTTACCAATCTTCAAATCTAAATCTCCCTTCTTTCAGCTTCAAACCATTCCCCCTCATCCTATCAGTCCATGTCCTTGTAAAACCTCCCTCCCCAGCTTCCTTCAGTGTCCTTTCACAGGCCTGGCTTTTGGGCATCCACCTGGATCCCATTCAACCCCAGAGGCTATTTCAGTGCTGGAAGTGGCACAGGAGCCACTCAAACCTACACATCAAACTGTGGACAAACACATTCAGTGCCCATATATATGCTGTATGACACCTCCCTACCACTGCTTTAAGAAAATATGACTTCTTCTTAGGAAGATGGGACTTCAAAACTCAACTACATTCCAAAAAATTGTTTTCTTTTCTACAGTGTTGGGGGGGGAACAAAAAACTTGAGGCCATTCCCTCTTGTCTTGTCGCTTGTTCCTGGGGAGCAGAGCCCGACCCCCCTGGCTCCAACCTCCTCTCAGCAGCTGCAGAGCCAGCAGGTCTCCCCTCAGCCTCCTTTGCTCCAGGCTGGACACCCCCAGCTCCCTCAGCTGCTCCTCACAAGTTCTCCAGCCCCTTCTCCTTCTGCTCCAGCCCCTTCCCCAGCTCCCTTGCCCTTCTCTGGTCATGTTCCAGCTCCTCTGTGTCCTGGCCGAGGGCACCTTATTTATCTCCATGACTGTGTCCTCCCTCTTGCTCTTTATTTTTCTTGCCTCTCCCACTATTAACTCCTGGACAAGGATGGAGCCACAGCTGCACTTTAAAAGTGCCTTGTTCAGTGCAGTCATCACATCATTTGCACTTATCCTGAGTGTAAAGACTCCAAATAAATCATAATTTGGTGAAAATTGCCACATATGTCTGGCTTGCAAGAAGTGTTGGACCAAATGGTAAAAAGAAATACTCTCAGAGAGAAGCATGAAAGAAAATGCTTTTGAGCTGAGCAAATCATGCTAGAAGTTTCAGCACATTGTGAGGAAGACGCTTGTGCTTCTTCCCTGCTTGGTATGCAGGGTGCTCTTCCCAGCCAGCAGAACGAGTCCAAGCAAACAGCATTTCAGATGGATGGTTTTCTTTTCTTTTCAGCATCCAGCATTAAAGCCCATTCAGATGAGCTGCAAGACAATCCCCCTCCCAATCACATTTGAAATTCATTACAGGCACCACATTGTGGCACTCGCCGGAGCGACACCAAAATGGGAATAAAACAGGATTAGCAAAATTAAACCTCCCTCGCCACGATAATGTGCAGCACTTGCTCGTGGCCATGAATACACAACAAAAAGAATCCTAGAAATGAATTATAAACAGACAAACACAAGTGTTGCTCTGCTGCACGGAGCTGCCATCGCTCCCTAATCCCACCACGGTGATGCTCAGTTGCTTAGAAGCTGCTGAGACCCCAGCAAGGAGCTGAAGGAGTAACGAATGTCATGGGAATAAGCTTCTAGCAAACAGTCTCAGGATACTTTCTGGCTGTAACCTGGTTACATTTTCATCTGTTTAATCTCTCCTGTGAAAGGGCACGGTGCACTTCCATCTCACTAGGAAATTGCTTCAGATGAAGGGTAAACAGAAATACATGGGAGGGCAGGGGTTGGGTGACCACCAGGCCACCAAGCAGGCCAACACATCAGTCAAACAGTGTTTGCATGGGGGGATTTCAAACAGCACGAGAAAGGAAATGCAAAAGCTCCAGCTGTCAATGCTGAGCTTGAACTGGTAGTGCTGGGAAGAGGCTGCAGGGCTGCGCTCGGGTGCTCGCCCCTCACTGGGCTTCACGCTCTGCATCCTGCTCTGCTGCTCCTGCCAAGGGAAGAGAACTCCATCCTGGCTTGTGTCAGGAATAGTGTGGGCAGCAGGAGCAGGGCAGGGATTGTTCCCCTGTGCTCACCACTGGGGAGGGGGCACCTGGAGTCCTGGGGTCAGTTCTGGGCCCCTCAGGACAAGAAGGACATGGAGGGGCTGGAGCGTGTCCAGGGAAGGGCAAGGGAGCTGGGGAAGGGGCTGGAGCAGAAGGAGAAGGGGCTGGAGAACTTGTGAGGAGCAGCTGAGGGAGCTGGGGGTGTCCAGCCTGGAGCAAAGGAGGCTGAGGGGAGACCTGCTGGCTCTGCAGCTGCTGAGAGGAGGTTGGAGCCAGGGGGGTCGGGCTCTGCTCCCCAGGAACAAGCGACAGGACAAGAGGGAACGGCCTCAAGTTGTGCCAGGGGAGGTTGAGGTTGGATCTGGGGAACAATTTCTCCCTGGCAAGGGTTGTCAGGGCCTGGCCCAGGCTGCCCAGGGCAGGGGGGGAGTCCCCATCCCTGGAGGGGTTTCCAAGCCCTGGAGATGGTGCTAAAGGGACACGGGGCAGGGTGGCCTTGGCAGGGCTGGGGGAAAGGTTGGACCGGGTGATCTGAAAGGTCTTTTCCTCCCAGAACAATTCTGTGATTCTGTGACTCCCTCCCACTTTCCTGGTGACACCCTGGGGCTTTGCCTACTTCATCCTCTGCCTACAGGAGCACTCAGAGCACTCAAACACCAGCACAGGTATCACCACCACCATCAACCTACTACAGACACAACAGAACATCTTATCCTGCTGTTTTTCTCTACCATTCTTTTACTTTATGCCTTTCAAAACACCATGACCAGCTTCGCTGTTTCCCAAAGACATTCAGTCCTTTTGCCTTCAAATCCTCTTGGGCATGAGTCATTTTTTAAACATAAACTAATTTTAATGCAAGTATTTCTGTGCACATGTTGGTGGATCTGGTGTCTCCCACAGCTCTCCTGCTGTCACTTCAGAACTACAGGTATTTCCCACTTACAGCAGGGAGAAGCAGAGGAATAGAATGATGACACTGCAGGAGGCTTTAAAAATCCTACAGGAAAACAATCAATCTGGAATGCAACAAAGCTCATGAAGTTATTGTTCATTTTCTTTTCAGACTAAGAAAAAAAGCTTGATGAACAGAGTGTCACTGGGAAATAATTCTGTTTTACAGTGACACTGGTAGGTGTGTCTTCCAGGTTCTCAAAAAATTAAGTAGCAGCTCTAAACGTTAATTCAGTTGTAAAGAGAAGAGTAAAGAATGCAAACAGGAGCTTTTCAGGCTGCCAGACCCTCCCCCACCTTGGTTCCTGTTAGTCCTTGTGTCAAGGTGACTTAATTTAACTTTCCCATATTGCTTAGGTTGTGATTTGCCTTCATCTTTTGTGACACTGGGATGTAGGAGCTTTTGATAGACACGTTCTTTATGCTTTTCTTTTCAGGCAAGTGGTGTTTTCTCCTCTGAACATCCTGCACAGCTGCACCAAAGCCCATTCATTTCACAGAAGAAGGCACAGAACCAAACAGGAGAGAGGGAGAACAAAGAAAAAAGGCAAAGCAAAAAGGCACGTTTCTTCCTTCATCTGCACAGCACCTCTTTAAATTCATTTTATACAAATCACATGCTAATCATATTCAGCCAAAGCCTCCTGGAACATGAAAAGACCTCCTGACCTTACACTACATTCGAATTCCAGTAATTTTCTGACCATTTTTCAGTAAAGTCATTTGAAGCTTGACCCTCGCTTGGGATCTGCCAAACAATAATTGAATTAACTCACAATTCATCTGCTAAGGGTTAATTTTGGCAACCTCCAAGGCCCTGTCCCCTCCCTCCCCAAAAAAAGCTCAGCTCTGCACAAGCTCGGAGTTCCACAACATGATGTGGTTTTCCACAATGAACACATCCTCTTTAATTTACTTCTTTTTTAGTTTCACTGTAGCTACAAGCTGATTAAACATAGAATCATAGAGTAGTTCAGGTTGGAAGGGACCTTCAAGATCATCCAGTTCCAACCCCCTGCATGGGCAGGGACACCTCCCAGCAGCCCAGGCTGCTCCAAGCCCCATCCAACCTGCCCTTCAACACTGCCAGGGATGGGGCAGCCACAGCTTCTCTAGGCAACCTGGGCCAGGCTCTCCCCACCCTCACACCACAGAATTTCTTCCAAATGTCACCTAAATCTTCCCTCCTTCAATTTTAATCCATATCTCACCTAAAGCAAAATATTTAACCTGTTAAAAACCTTAAAAAATAATTAGGTCAACGTTGTCGCAATTTTAGCTGATCTTGTTTTTGTAATATAATGTTCACTTTCTACTTCAGCTGTGCCTTGATGTTTACACAGACCAATCTAGATCCTTCCAAACCTTGAATATGGCTTTTTTTTTCTGCAATTCTCTCCACTTTTCACTTTCAAAGACAATTTCAGCCTTGTTTTACCTGGAGAACTTGAAAATCTGCGCAGCAAACCCCAGCTGCTCCAATCCTGCAGCCCTCTGCTGCCTTGGAGGTTAGAAGAAAAATACTGTACTGAAAGAGTGGTCAAGCATTGGGACAGGCTGCCCAGGGAGGTGGTGGAGTCACCATCCCTGGAGGTGTTCAAAAAACGTGTAGATGTGGCACTTCAAGAACATGGTTTAGTTGTCATGGTGGTGTTGGGTCGATGGTTGGACTTGATAATCTTGAAGGTCTTTTGCAACCTTAATGATTCTGTGATTCTATTAACTTATGCAACCAGAGCAGAAGGGTCATCGTGGTCCTCAAACCATCCTGCTGATATGACTACTGGTTTTCATCCTGGTTGTGCCCTGTGATAGGGCAAGGGGTAATGGATTCCAACTGGAGCACAGGAAGTTCCACCTCAACAGGAGGAAGAACTTTTTTGCTGTGAGGGTGACAGAGCCCTGGGACAGGCTGCCCAGAGAGGTTGTGGAGTCTCCTTCTCTGGAGACATTCCAGACCTGTCTGGATGCCTTTCTGAGTGACCTGCCCTAGTTTTGGTCCTGCTCTGGCAGGGGGGTTGGACTGGATGATCTCCAGAGGTCCCTTCCAACTCCAACCACTCCGTGATTCTGTGCAGGGGTAACAAGCAGCAAGAGCTAAGCTAGAAGCATTTCCACATTTGAAAGACACATTTGATTTCAGCCTTGCTCAGAGTCATCTCCTGAACCCTTTATTTCTGGGAGCACTTCCAGTGGCAATGAAGATGTGCAGTGGAGCCATCGTGGAGGAACAAGTTAGCAGCCAACATTCCTACAGGCCAGCAGGACTTTGCTGGTGTGAGCCAGACTGGGGCTGGCACATCTGGAGCCCCCAGGGGGTGAAGGCTTTCAGCCAGCATCAGTGTCCTTCATGCATGGACCATCTTCAGAGGAAAGACATACTGCACAGCTTTACTCCTCACTCTAGTTTTCCATTAGAACAGCTGGTTTAAATAACAGTGATAGGACAAGAAGAAATGTTTCAAGCTGAACCGTTCCAAGTCCATCCAAAGTGGCCTTCAACACTTCCAGGGATGGAGCAGCCACAGCCTGTCTGGGAGTGGGAAGGGACAACTCTCTGGTGCAAACTCTCCGCCAGGACATCTTTGCACCGGGACACTGGCACAGCCCTGTGCAATCTGCTGATCCATGGAGAGATGTCCCAGCAGAGAGATGTCCTGGCAGACAGGCAGCAGGAGAGAAATGTCCCACTGACAGCTGGTGGCAGAGAGTTGTCCTGGACCCCTCTGGGCAACCTGGGCCAGGGTCTCAACACCCTCACAGCAAAGATCTTCTCCCTAGGATCACATCTCTATCTCCCCTCTTCCAGCTGGAATCATCACTCCTTGTCCCATCACTCCCTGCCCTTGTCCCAAGCCCCTCCCCAGCTTTTCTGGAGCCCCTTCAGGCACTGGAAGCTGCTCTCAGGTCTCCCTGGAGCCTTCTCTTCTCCAGGCTGAACACCCCAACTCTCCCAGCCTGGCTCCAGAGCAGAGCTGCTCCAGCCCTTGGGTCATTTCCATGGTCTCCTCTGGACCCTACCAAAGCTGACAAGGAGCCACATTCCCATCACCTAATGCCTCTTCTCAGACAAATAACAGAATAAATCCACAACCATTTCATTTGAGAAACGTTTGATGTCTAAACCAGGACCAAGCCCTTGTGCCTTCACTGTATGAAAAATTAAATGGCTAATTTATAAGCACAAAGCAGCTCCTGACTTTTGGATTTGCTGATCTCAGGCTGGCCAGAAATAAATGCTGAGGCAGGAAAAATCTTGACCTTTCATCTGCTGAAGTTGATGATCTGCTTCAAAGCCAGAGGATTCCAAAAATGCGATGATTCAATTATGTTAGACAGGGTATTAAAAAATAGTAAAGGGAATCCTTGTCCCAGCCTGAGAAAGCAAGAGACAGACAAAGAAGACAGAATCAGTTGTTGCACTTGCTGGCAACAACCAGTTGCTCAGTGAGCCTGGACGTGGTGTGCCAGAAGATCTGCATTTCCAATTATTTGAATTAGGTAGAGCTTATCAAAATACCCTGATGGGCCTC
>NW_009952159.1:1561652-1566411 GCF_000747805.2 Chaetura pelagica
TTCCCTACATGAAATGACAGGAAGGAAAAAATAATCATGACGTCAACACAGCTGATGTTACATTAGTTGGTTTCCAGAGGAGAAATCATCTGTATACAGATGAATTCTGGGGTGTAAATTCCTTGCTTTATACCTGCAAGAGTGATGGGTTTCACCAGCAGGTCACCAATAAATCACTGGACTTTTAAAAATATCTAAGGTATCTATCCCTGTGTGTCCCAAACCATTCTCAGTAGTTCTCAAAAGCCTTTCCTGATATATCACTATTCATTTCTTTAACTGGAGGTCTTGCTGACTCTTCCTGAACCTTCTGAGCTCTTGTATTTAGTGCTCTCATGCTTCTCTCCAACTAAGCCACATCCTCCTCCAGCTGATTCTCTCCATTCTTTTATCTTCACAATTCTACTTCATTGTGTTTTGCAGTAAAGACTTCCAGGATACATAGTTTGAAGACTCTTCTCTCTGCTCTCTTCTTTCCCCAAATGATGGTTTTGGAGGTTCAGATTGGTCATTAGGAAAAGCCTTTGGACTAAGGTGGATGATGAGTTACTGGACCACGTTGACCACAAATCTGCTGGAGGTTTTCAGGACAGGTCTAACAAGGCCATGGCTGACCCAACCCAGTGCTGGTGAAAGCACCACTGTGAGTACAAGGTTGGACTGGATGGTTCTAGACATTTTCCCAACCAGCATTTCATCTCTGGTTCAAAATAAATCTGTGGTGTAATTCAGCTCTCAGACCTCCATGGCCCTCCAGAGTCTCGGACTGTAACTTTATTGGAGTCAGATGTAACCACCTTCCCAAGAATCACAGAGTCACAGAATCATCATGGTTGGAAACGACCTCTGAGGTCACCAAGCCCAACCATCAACACAAATAAACCCAAACCAACAACCACACAGACCCCACCAGAAAACACCTACAAAAAACCCCCACAACCTCAGCCACTAGAACATGCCCTGAAGAGCCACATCTACATGTTTCTTGAAGACCTCCAAGGATGGTGACTCCACCACCTCCCTGGGCAGCCTGTTCCAGGGCCTCACTCTTTCAGTACAGAAATTCTTCCTTACATCCAGTCCAAACCTCCCCTGCCACAACTTCAGGCCATTTCCTCTGGTCCTGTTGTTACCTGGGAGAAGAGCCCAACACCCACCTCCCTACAACCTCCTTTCAGGTAGTTGTAGAGGGCAATGAGGTCTCCCCTCAGCCTCCTCTTCTCCAAACTAAACACCCCCAGTTCCCTCAGCTGTTCCTTGTAGGACTATGATAAAAATCTGGCCTTTCCTAATGGCACCCAGTCAGAAGTCTCCATGGCACTTGCCAGGACATCAGAAATGCTGGAAGGGTGGTGAGGGAGAGGACAGCATTGACTCTTCTCCACTGATGGATTTCCATGCTATAGCTTGTCACTCAAACTGACCATGTTATGATCCCTCACAGGACCATGAAAACCTACTCACCACACCAGTGATGCTAAACAAGCACTAAATAGTGTCCAACTGACATTTTTTATGAACTTAGTGCAGAATTTGACCTACCATAAAATTATTGAGGCTTTGGCTTTAAAATTTCCCTGGGTTATCTATCCTGTAACATCACCCCCTCCATAGAAAAAAATTAAAATTAAGCAGAATCATATCCTTAAGTTTTCTTTCTTATCTGAGGCTTCTCAAGCTGCTTCAGACCTTTCTTACAGTCAATCATTGCTCCTTCATAAAATCATGGAATGATTTGGGTTGGAAGGGACCTTAAAGCTCATCTAGATCCAACTCCCCTGCAGGAGCAGATACATCTGCAACTAGGTCAGGTTGCTCAGAGCCCCCTCCAACCTGTCCTTGAGTCCTTCCAGGGATGGGGCATCTCCCACCTCTCTGGGCAACCTGTGCCAGTGTCTCACCACCCTCATCACAAAAAAAACCCCTTCCTTATATCTAGTTGGAATCTCCTCCTTTGGTTTTAAACCATCCCCCCTTGTCCTATCACAAAGTCCTATTGCTCCTTCTCCTCAGAGAAGCGACACTTTAATGGTCAGACATAAAAATCAAGACACAAAAATAATATTAATAAAAAGACAATTTATGGTAGTATTAAATATAAGCTTCCTCTCTTCCAAGCTCCTTAAAAATATTAAATCATCCATCATGGCTGCAGCTTGTGCTGCTGAGGAGCCTGCAGGGGAACAGGGAGGTGAGGAGCTCAAGGTAAGAGAAACCAAAGTGCTGGGACCCAGATTTGGGTCCTGAGCATCAAACTTGCTGCCATGGGGATATTGTTCCCAACAGGGAAGACTCAGACACTTGAGAACGTTTTGCAGGTGAAGGCTCCCATCTCAAAGGATTTAAAGTATAATTTATAACTGCATGTGGTCAGAGAGAGAAATACCAGGTTGGAAAAAGAGTGGAAGGCAAGACCACTACAGGGAGCTGAGGAGGCCGTGGCTCTCGGGTGGTGTGTCCAAACCACACCAGCTCAGGGACCTTCTTCCCATCCCAGGCTGCAGTGTCACATTTTCTTTCCTTTCCCTCTAGGTCGGACCAAATTGTATTAACCAATTTCTCACAGAGAAATTCCAACAGCAGAAAAAGCCACGTTACCCTCAAAGATGAGCTTTAATTTCTATTTTGCTCCAGAATTTCCAACCGCTACCACTAATTATCTTCCTTCAATTCCTGTAATTACTCCCCTCAGTATGGAAGAATCACTTTCCAACTGCATCCTGAATATTGCAAACATCCCTCCTTCCCATGCACTGCAACAGGATAAAGACCTACATTTGTTTCTGAGGGTTCTGCACTGTGAAAAGTTGACACACCAGAAATACAATATTGCTGGAATTAAAATCAGCCGAGGCCAGAGATGTTCTTTCAAAAAGTAGATGAGTCAGAATCCTTTTGGCTTTATTTGCTCAGTGTTCAAATCCACAGGTTTTGCCTGTGTGGTTCTGCACGACCCTGAGGAAAAGGACTTGGGGGTGTTGGGTGATGAGAAGCTCAACATGAGCTGCCAATGTGTGATGGCAGCACAGAAACCCACCCGTGTCCTGGGCTGTGTCACCAGCAGTGTGAGCAGCAGGGCCAGGGAGGGGATTGTCCCCTCTGCTCTGCTCTGCTGAGACCCCCCTGCAGGGCTGGGAACAGCTCTGGGGTCCCCAGCACAGGGAGGACACGGAGCTGTTGGAGAGAGGCCAGAGGAGGCCCCGGAGATGCTGGGAGGGCTGGAGCAGCTCTGGAGCCAGGCTGGGAGAGTTGGGGTGTTCAGCCTGGAGAAGAGAAGGCTCCAGGGAGACCTGAGAGCAGCTTCCAGTGCCTGAAGGGGCTCCAGGAAAGCTGGGGAGGGGCTTGGGACAAGGGCAGGGAGGGATGGGAGCAGGGGGAAGGGTTTCCAGCTGGCAGAGGGAGCTGGAGCTGAGATGGGAGGGAGAAATTCTGGGCTGTGAGGGTGGGGAGAGCCTGGCCCAGGTTGCCCAGGGAAGCTGTGGCTGCCCCATCCCTGGCAGTGTTGAAGGGCAGGTTGGATGGGGCTTGGAGCAGCCTGGGCTGCTGGGAGGTGTCCCTGCCCATGCAGGGGGTGGGACTGGATGATCTTGAAGGCTCCTTCCAACCTACAACGTTCCTGCTGCTATGATTCATTACTTCTATGGCTGTTCCTCGTTGCCCTCTAATGATCTCCTCCCAAATCCTCTTTTCTGGTCATAGAATTTCTTCACCAATTAAGACTGGAAACCCAACACAAGGCTGAGGAGCAGGAGGATGATGGAACCATTCTCCAGCCCCAGTCCCATTTCCCTGGTCAGCAGCACAGCAAATCCCTCCCTGCCCTCTCTTTTACTTTGCTGACACTGGTGCAAACACTGGGTATAGAGACTGGGAAAACCAAAGATGAACAGTGCAAACTGAGGGGCTAAATCTTCCATAGTGGTTCTTTCTTCCTTAAATATTTTACAGTCTTGGTTCTAAAACAAACCTGCACCAGGGAGGACGAAGGAAACCACAGGCTAAATCTGTCAGTGGAAAGGGAGCTTTGGCAAGAGCTCTGTTTATCAACCTCTTTTTCTAATTTTGTGTTGGCAAGGGGTACTGTATTAACAAGTCCAGGAGACTGAAAGTCTTTCCCACCCATGGGACAGAAGATCCTGGCACTGGTTCATTCCGTTTGGAAATCAAGTCTACATGGAAGGAGAACAACAACAGGCCTTGGATTTATGCTGGTCTTGTTGTGCCTGGTGCTGCTAAGGACCACCAGTGCCTGGGCAACACAGGTGGCAACTTGATGCCACTTGTAAAACAAGAGTTGGCTTTTCCAGGTGAAAGGTGCCACGGGAAGAACAATCAGAACTCAAGGTAAGAAAATGTGATACTCACAACAACCACAGGCAAACCACAGACAATCCAAGATTAAAAAACCCAGAGGGATGCACACCCAGAGCCAGTGGTGTTTGCAATTATTATTACAAGCCATCAAAATACAGATGATTCAAACTGAAAATGTGGCATTAATTAGTTAATGTAAATGCAACAGTCTTACTTAATCATCTCCACCTCTCAAACAGCAACGTGGAATGAGAGACTGGGTGGTTGGCACCTTGCTGCCACTGCCTGATCACTGTCACAGAATCACAGACTGGTCTGGGTTGGAAAAGACCTTAAAGATCATCTAGTTACAACCCCTTGCCATGGGCAGGGACACCTCCCAGCAGCCCAGGCTGCCCCAAGCCCCATCCAACCTGCCCTTGAACACTGCCAGGGATGGGGCAGC
>NW_009952159.1:1567906-1576991 GCF_000747805.2 Chaetura pelagica
CCCATCCAACCTGCCCTTCAACACTGCCAGGGATGGGGCAGCCACAGCTTCCCTGGGCAACCTGGGCCAGGCTCTCCCCACCCTCACACCACAGAATTTCTCCCTCCCATCTCAGCTCCAGCTCCCTTTGCCAGCTGGAAACCCTTCCCCCTGCTCCCATCCCTCCCTGCCCTTGTCCCAAGCCCCTCTCCAGCTTTCCTGGAGCCCCTTCAGAGCAGAGATGCTTCAACATGTTCAAAGATGTCCCACATGTCTCACCAGGTGCCCAAACCCAACCAGCTCCCTGAGTAACTCATTCCTTGCTCCTGGATGGCTGTGGGTGGGTAAAGGGTCCAACCTGCACCATCCTCCCCTTTACTACCCAAATGCACAATTCCTGCACATGCCCTACTGCTCCAGTGTGTATCCAACTTCCATCACACCCAAATCCTTCCCTACTCACTATTTCTTGTAGAGACTCTGAGCTGCAACAATTCACAGTAAAACAACACACAAGCAACGTAAGAGCAAGAATGTTTGCATTGGTGACCACGATCAACCACTTGAAATGCCTAAATAAAGGCTACACACACTTATAAAGCTGCCCTAGGTCTCCAACACAAGCTCACAGGAGGTACAGAAGGTTTGTAGCAGACACTACACAAGAAACAGGAGCCCAAGACCAGTCAATGTGACCCTACAACGCATGCAATACGCAGCCTATTAGCATATTCATTTCATAATCACTGGAAAAGCCAAGAATATTTCAGCCTGCCAGCAGAGAGGATTTTGCAGTGCTTTTATTCACCTCAACACTCATTCAGGTTTCCAGTGAATATCCCCAGCCCAGGAGGCCCAAACCAGGAATGCTTTTGCAGCACACACAAAGAAAAAGGGCTGAAAGGCCACAGCAAGTCAACAATTCACACTTTTCATACATTTCCGGACTTAACTTCCAAACTAAAGAGTGGGAAGAGATTCAAGGAAGGTTGAGGGAGTTTACAGCTTGCAGTTTGTATCAGCAAAAAGAGAAAAAAAAAGAATTGCTAAATCCCCAACTGATGATTCAGGCTGGGCAGGCAACCCAGCTTTGCTTTCTTGTTTCCATCCGGGGGGGTGTAAGGCCAGTTTGGGGACTGAATGGCACAGCAGAAAGTAAAAGCAGAGCAGTCGTTCACTTCTTCCTTAAAATACCAGTAAAAAAACAAGTACAAAAAGTCCTGGAGGTCTCTCAGAAATGTCTGAAAGGAAAAGCTCCCTCTGAAGCCGCTCAGCAAATATTGGTCTTCACATGCCAGCGTTGCTTTTCACCTCAAATTGATTTCTCCTGCGTGGCCAGGGATATATGAGCCCACTTGAACCATCAGGGCTTAAGCAACACGGTGTAGGAAAACACAAGACTAGAGTTTTGCTTAAAATATTAACAACGAGATGTTTGCACAAACCCAACACAAGATGATGCGCTCGGGGTCTAAGTAGGATTTTGAGTCGCAACTACTGATATTTGCAGTAAAAGAAATACCAAAAAACATTAACATGTTCCTTTGTCAAAGGATATTACATGACATGACAAGTCAAGAGGGCATCCAGAAATGGTGTGATTGTAGGTTGGGTGCAGAATGGATTGAGAAGAGCCCTGAGAAAAAGGGGGTGTTGGTCGATGAGAAGCTCAACATGAGGCAGCACCGTGCGCTGAAGCCCAGAACCCACCCGTGTCCTGGGCTGTGTCACCAGCAGCGTGAGCAGCAGGGCCAGGGAGGGGATTGTCCCCTCTGCTCTGCTCTGCTGAGACCCCCCTGCAGGGCTGGGAACAGCTCTGGGGTCCCCAGCACAGGGAGGACACGGAGCTGTTGGAGAGAGGCCAGAGGAGGCCCTGGAGATGCTGGGAGGGCTGGAGCAGCTCTGGAGCCAGGCTGGGAGAGTTGGGGTGTTCAGCCTGGAGAAGAGAAGGCTCCAGGGAGACCTGAGAGCAGCTTCCAGTGCCTGAAGGGGCTCCAGGAAAGCTGGGGAGGGGCTTGGGACAAGGGCAGGGAGGGATGGGAGCAGGGGGAAGGGTTTCCAGCTGGCAGAGGGAGCTGGAGCTGAGATGGGAGGGAGAAATTCTGGGCTGTGAGGGTGGGGAGAGCCTGGCCCAGGTTGCCCAGAGAAGCTGTGGCTGCCCCATCCCTGGGGGTGTTGAAGGGCAGGTTGGATGGGGCTTGGAGCAGCCTGGGCTGCTGGGAGGTGTTCCTGCTCATGCAGGGGGGATTGGAACCTGAACATCTTTAAGGTCCCTTCCAACCTTCACCACCCTGTGATTCTATGACTCTACATTCTGCCAAGCTCCCCGTGTGCGTCCGACACCAATTCCATGATTTCCAGACACACACCCCGAGCATTTTGAAAAAGGGAAAAAAAAAAAAAAATCAGGCCTTTGATTTGCAACCCATTTTTTGACACATTTATTTCCATGCTGATAAGCATCATCTCAGTACATAATAACCTTTTTGCCATCATTCTTTATAACAATTCAATTCAGGGCTTAAATTAACTCAATCAATCATCCAACAGGTGCACACCACCTACTCCAGAGATTTCCTTTCTCCCAATTCTTCTCTGCTCTGACAATGCCCAAATTGATATTACCTGAGATGAAAACCACAGCCTGGCAGTGGACTCATTTGGGTAAGATTTGCTCTAGTTTTTAATGAAGTCACAGGTTTGTTTTTACATGCTCGGAAAGCAAGATCCAGATTCCCAGTTGGCATTTGGTGAAATATTGGGTGGCAGTTTTGTTATTAAAAACAGAAAATGAGTTTTTCAGTTCAAAGATTAATTCAGTTTTAACAAATGATTCCAACAGCATGGAAGAATGATGCCTGCAGAGCTAATAAGGAATCAAGGAAGAATTAAACCTATAGTTAGGGTAGAAAAATGCCCTGTAGCTCAGCAGGCAGCACAACCCATTTGTAGGACAGAACTCAGGCTGGATGTGCAACCTCTGGAAGATCAGTCCTAAGACACTCACCAATGTGACCAGCAAAGAAAACAGAGGGAGAGCACAGGGCAGGACCTAAGTGATCTTCACATGAACTGCCAGGCAACACGGGGGGAAAAAAATGTCCTTGATGGAAAGGAGGGTAAAATTGTGAGAGTAATTGTGACCTCTATGATCTGGAGAGCCTGGGAATATACACTTCATAGAGAGGAAGCATTACACAGCATGACACTTCCTCAGGCCCTCCCCTCCCCCTTCTTTCTTTCTTTTTTCACCCAAATAGATATTTTAATAACTACAAAACAGTCTGGTTATTCCTTTTCAAGTCACATTATATAAATATGTTTTATCTAGTTGAAGATGCCCCTGCTCATTGTAGGGGGGTTGGACTAGATGACCTCTTGAGGTCCCTTTCACCCTCAAGATATTCTGATTTAAATATATATATTATATTTCAGTCTCTCTGTATATAAGAATGGATTTGAACAGAATGGTGCACATGTTGGATAGTCAGAGCACAGTGAATGACACCACATAAAGTATCTCAGTGTACATTTCCTGGGGGTGCCTGCATTACCAGGCAGTGCTTCCCACTCTAGCAGCCCTCACCATGCAACAGGCTCCCAAGTCATAGAATCATAGAACTATGTGGGTTGGAAAAGCCCCTTGGGATCACCCAGTCCAACCATCATCCCTACTCTGCAAAGTTCTCCCCTCAACCACATCCACCAACACCACATCCAAACCACCCTTCAACACATCCAGCTCCCTGGATGTGGACTCCACCACCTCCCTGGGCAGCCCCTTCCACTGTCTGACCACTCTTGCTGGGAAAAAATCCTTCCTCATGTCCAGTCTGAACCTGCCCTGGTGCAGCTTGAAGCCCTTCCCTCTTGTTCTGTCACTAATTACCTGTGAGAAGAGACCAGCACCAACCTCTACAATGTCCTTTCAGGTAGTTGCAGAGACTGATGAGGTCTCCCCTCAGCCTCCTCTTCCTCAAACTAAACATCCCCAGCTCCTTGAAGGGTTCTTCATCAGATTGATTCTCCAGGCCCTTCCCCAGCTTCGTTGCCTCCTCTGTCCTCACTCCAGCACCTCGAGATCTCTCTTGAACTAAGGTGCCCAAAACTGGACCCAACACTCCAGGTGTGGCCTCACCAGTGCTGAGGACAGGGGGACAATCACCTCTCTGCTTCTGCTGGTCACACTATTTCTTGTCAATGAGAACCCTCTGGTCCTTTCCTCCCAGACCCTTTCCAGCCACACTTCCCCAAGCCTGGAGCATTGCCTGGGGTTGCTGTGGCCCAAGTGCAGGTCCCAACACTTGGCCTTGTTGAAGCGCAGGCCATGAATCTAATGTCTAATTAAATCTAATGTCTAATTACAGAGGAAGACTCCAGCTGCAAGGAGAGGAAGATGCACTTCACACCCCTCTGTTTTCTACAGAACTAATAAAGCAACAGTGCCCAGACTGAAGGCTACGGAAATGGAATTAGGAAGCTTTCTAGGAGTGGCACATTAATTTCCCCCTCAGGCAATCTGTTTGCCACAGGCAAGCAATTAAGTGCATGTGTCCCTTCAGCTTTTAAGCCCTTTGCAGAGGAAGCCCAGGTTTCCCCCAGCTCCTTGCTGTCAGTTCACAAATGCTCAGGCTGGCACGCTGAGCACGTACGGAACCGCAGGTATTTCAGCCGGGTGCTCTGCAGGGATGAGCAGGGCCTTTGTCACCTCTTGGCAAAGCTACCACTGATACATCCCTTCTTTGTTCAGAGCAGCCTACATGGAAAGCATCCCTAAAAGGATGAAGCATGTGCCTATATCTCTACTGTCTGGGCTGTTTCATCTGATGAAAAATAGTTGTTACCGAAAGAGAAAGGAAGGTGTGAGAATGAAGGGCAGGAGTGACAGGGTTTTGAAGGATTTTATTCTGCAGAGAGAGGTGAAACCTCCAAGCATTTCCACAGGAGAATGCAACATCTTGGCAGAGGCAAAATATCTGTCAAGGCAGCCCTGTAGAAGGACCAGAGCAGAATACGAGGTGAACATCACTGAACTCTGCTCCTTCTCATCCCTTCCAGCAGCTGCGGAGCCCGGGACCCAGGCTGACCCAGGACTTGTGATCTCCTCCTGCTGGAGTGTGTTTGATACAAATGTCAGTCCTCCTGATTTGCAATTCACTGTTGCCATCTGATTTGGAAAATCTTCTGCAGATGTTGGAAGGGGAAAATAGAAAACTGAACAGTTTGAGAGAGAGAAGTGAGAGAGAACTGCTAACCCTGCATTGCCAGTCACTGAAAAATGAAGAGGTCAGCAAGAATCCTAGAATGGTTTGGGTTGGAAGGGATGTTCAAAGCTCATCTAGTCCTACCCCTCTGCCATGGGCAGGAACACCTTCCACTACATCAGGTTGATCAGAGCCCCATCCAACCTGACCTGAAATGTTTCCAGGGATGGGGTGTCTCCCACCTCTCTGGGCAACCTGGGCTAGTGTCTCACCACCCTCATTGTAAACAATTTCTTCCTTATATCAAGTCTGAATCTCCCCTCTTTTAGTTTCAAACCATCACCCCTTGTCCTGTCTCTACAGGCCCTGCTAAAAATTCTGTCCCAATCTTTCTTATAGACCCCTTTAAGTATTGAAAGTCTGCAAAAAGGTGTCCTTAGAACCTCCTCCAAGCTGAACAACCCCAAAAACTACTCATCAGCCCCTGTACCATCTTGCAAATCTGAGCTGACAACATAGACCAAGGCAGCTTCCCATCTTCTCTGTCCTTCTGCAGCACGTTGTGCCCAGCCTGCTCTTCTCCATCTCATGGCTACTGAGCAGTCTGGGTGGACTGAGTCAATGATTCCAGGACAGACCACAGTAAATGGACATTAACATGCACGATGGGCAGTAATTGCCCTTTACTGCCCAATACCAGAAGAGCACACAGACAATCAAACCACCACCAACTCTGAGCCACAGCTGCCATGCAGGGAGAAAACTGCCACAATCCTGCCCTGATTCTGCATGACCTTTGTAGCTTCAATTTCAGTAGATTCACCATTAAATTCACCCTCTTCATAAAAAAAAATTGGATCAGTCCTGAGACCCTCACTGCAAGGACACTGAGGGGAGGGACTGGAGCGTGTCCAGGGAAGGGCAAGGGAGCTGGGGAAGGGGCTGGAGGAGAAGGAGAAGGGGCTGGAGAACTTGTGAGGAGCAGCTGAGGGAGCTGGGGGTGTCCAGCCTGGAGCAAAGGAGGCTGAGGGGAGACCTGCTGGCTCTGCAGCTGCTGAGAGGAGGTTGGAGCCAGGGGGGTCGGGCTCTGCTCCCCAGCAACAAGCGACAGGACAAGAGGGAACGGCCTCAAGTTGTGCCAGGGGAGGTTGAGGTTGGATCTGGGGAACAATTTCTCCCTGGCAAGGGTTGGCAGGGCCTGGCCCAGGCTGCCCAGGGCAGGGGGGGGGTCCCCATCCCTGGAGGGGTTTCCAAGCCCTGGAGATGGTGCTGAGGGACACGGGGCAGGGGTGGCCTTGGCAGGGCTGGGGGAAGGGCTGGAATGGATGATCTGAAAGGTCTTTTCCAACCAAAATGTATGTTTATATGAGAACATACAAGTTGCAAAACAACATTCAAGCCTGATGGAGTTTCTTCTCTGCATTGGAGACCACGGCTGAAACCTTCACAGGCATCATGATGGACTTCAGCAGATGACAGTCCACAGATGCTACCCAGAGGACAGTTTCCCCAGAGATCAAGGACAACCTAAACAACACACTTAGGTTCCAGATCTACCAGCTGTATTATTAAAATGTCAAGTGAGAACTTTGTGGCCAACTGGGTACGGTGAATCTCCTGGGCTGAATTCTTCTGCTGATGCTGATTTATAAAATATTGTGACAACCTGACAAACCCTGGCATTGATAGGAAAGCCATTTAAGCTGAAGAACACTACTTAAGGAACACAAGAGGACTGGATTAGAAATGAAGAGGGGGAAATTACAGAGGCGGAGGAAAGTGCTACAAAATGCAAAAAGCAGCAAGTAGATCTCCAAGTCCAAAGCCAGGAGCAGAGGAGGCTGAGTCACAGCAGCTAAATTTGGTATCCATCCAGAAGAATTATTTCTAAACTAGGTTAACAAAGCACTAAGAAGGAAAAAAAAAAAAAAAAAAAGGAATTTCTATCTTGGATATAGAAAGTCTTCATCTCAAAGAGTTTAAATGACAGGCTGAGGGAGTTGGGGTTGTTCAGCCTGCAGAAGAGAAGGCTCCAGAGGGACCCCATACTCAGGAGTGGCCTTCCAGTTCCTTAAGAGGGCCTAGAGAAAAGCTGGGGAGGGACTTTGGACAAGGGCCTGTAGATAGAGGACAAGAGGTAACCGTTTTAAAATGAAAGAGGAAAGATTTAGGTTCAAGGTCAGCAGCAGATTCTTCAGAGTGAGAGTGGGGAGAGCCTGGCCCAGGTTGCCCAGGGAAGCTGTGGCTGCCCCATCCCTGGCAGTGTTGAAGGGCAGGTTGGATGGGGCTTGGAGCAACCTGGGCTGCTGGGAGGTGCCCCTGCCCATGTAGGGGGTTGGACTTAGATGATCTTGAAGGTCCCTTCCAACTCTAACCCTTCTATGATTCTGTGATTCATTCTAAGTGTGGTAGTAAAATCTCCAGGGTCCCTGGCATCCAACACGAATGAAACTTGGGTGTAGCTAAGGAGGATCTTTGTTCAACAGAATCCTGGAATTACAGAAGAGCCACAAAAAAATCCAGCTCTATTTCCCATGTTGTAATCCAGTATTTAACACTTGCTTTCACATGAAGAAGACAAACAAACAAACAAAAAAGCATCTTTCTTTTCTTCCTGTTAAGGCTGTTCAGTGTTTTTAAAAAAAACCAAAGTGCAGCTTCAAACAAATCCCACAAACTCCAGTGTTTTACTTTCCCCAGGACAATGAGACACAGGAAGTTAAGTCCAACCCAGGAAAGGTTTGGGAGCTTGGAACATTTCCAACAAGAAGGGGGTTTTCAGCTGCTTTGGCAGCCTCTGTCTTCCAGGACTGGTCCTTCCAGCAAGGAGAGGCTTCCATGAAACAACCCATGACCTCAAGTAATCTGCAAACCTCCTTCACTTCACCCTCCATACCCATCACTCCTTGTATCCTGCACCACTTTGGCAAACAGTTACCCATCTTATTCTGCTTCAGCTCTGTTAACCTGAGGCCTACCCCACATCCTGCTTCCCAAGAGAAGGTTGGAAGTTGTGGGTGGGTTTAGCTCCCTCCTGACCAGGTGAGGAGATTTGGAGGGGATTTGGTTAATGAGATGATTTGTTGGTCCATGCCCTATAGATCCTACAGATATTGCTGACATAGGTTGGAGACTTCACATGGGTCTGTGTAATTTCCTGACAGACCCATCACCAATCAATCCAAAGACACCAAGCACCAGAAGTTTCATGTTAATCCAAAGCTGCTCCACGTGATTAAATCAGCCCCAATTCCTGAACTATGTCATGAACCTTTTATTGAGGAAAACATGCAATAAATCAACAGTACGTGTGAAGCACATGCACCAGTTTACCTGGAAGCCACAGGCCTGATGGAGACACTATTGCATGAAGTCCCACAGTCTGGCTGAGGGAAAGCTAGGTTAGATGCAGTGAGTGGGATCTTCAGGCCTCTACAAACCTATTAAATCTGTTGAGGAAAGCCTCTGAACATGCAGAGCAAGGGAACACAACTGACTGCCTCACCCACGCTCACCAACAGCAACTGCCAGGGCTTGTTCTGCTCCCAGAGCTGCCAACAAGCTGAAGATGAATCATTATGGATCTGTGGACTTTCAGAACAAAGGATCATTCTTTTCAGCTCTAATCTTCTGTATCTTTTGGGTGGCTGGATCAGCAGCACTGTGGCCAGGAGCAGGTATTTCACACACAGGTACTACAAAGCCATTTACAGGCTTGGATTCAGTAGGAAGACAAGAAGTGCTACTTCTCCACTCATAGTATCATAGAATCCTAGAATGGCAAAGGCTGGAAGGGACCTTAAAGATCATCAGGTTTCAAACCCCCTGCATGAGCAGGGACACCTCCCAGCAGCCCAGGCTGTACAAGCCCCATCCAACCTGCCCTTCAACACCTCCAGGGA
>NW_009952159.1:1577247-1584191 GCF_000747805.2 Chaetura pelagica
AGAGCTGGACACAACACTCCAGGGGGGTCTCAGCAGAGCAGAGGGGCAGAATCCCCTCCCTGGCCCTGCTGGCCACACTTCTTATGATGCAGCCCAGGACACAACTGCCCCTCTGGGCTCCAGCCCTCACTGGGGGCTCATGTCCAGCTTCTCATCTCCTCCCACCCCAAGTCCTTCTCCTCAGGGCTGCTCTCCAGCCACTCTCCCCCCAGCCTGGATTGGTGCCTGGGCTTGTGCTGACCCAGGGGCAGGACCCTGCACTTGGCCTTGTTGAACTCCATGAGGTTGGCACTGGCCCTTCTCCCCAGCCTGTCCAGGTCCCTCTGGATGGATCCCTTCCCTCTGGGGTGTCAGCTGCTCCTCACAGCTTGGTGTTGTCAGCAAGGTTGCTCAATGTTGCCTTGAAATGTATCATGTTCTATAAACAGTGGGGCTTTAAATCTGTCTCCCAAAACAAACTGCCCCAACAGGAGTAGCCAAGTTTCTGGAATTTTCAAGGCACATCTCAGTAATTTCTTTTCAGGGGTTTTGCTATAAGCTTATGAATCTTTTTAATGTGGTTCCAATGCTGGGAACAGTAACTTTTTACTTGCTAATCTGTGGCCTTGCACTGATTGTTAAATGAGGTGTGAAAAAGCGAAAGAAAATCCCAGTGACTGGAGTTTGCACCAGCAGAGCCTCCCCAGCCCCGCAGCGCTGGGACGGCTGCCACACACAACCCACCCACCAGCTTTCTGGGTGACAGAAGCCAAGAATAAAACAAGGCAGTTGTGGGAACACAACCTGGGCTTGTCACAGTAGCCTGACACCCTGGCAGGACCAGGGTGGATCACTAGAACAGGTTGCCCAGAGAGGTGGTGGAGGCCCCATCCCTGGAGACATTCAAGGTCTGGCTTGACCAGGCTCTGAGCAACCTGGTCTAGTCAAAAAGGTCCCTGTGCACTGCAGGGGGGCTGGGCTAGATGGCCTTTAAAGGTCTCTTCCAACCCCAAACATTCTATAATTCTACAACCACAGTGGAGGAGAAAACATGTAAGGAGCAAAGGCAGCAGTCAGGCAGGTGTCCATGGGCAGCTCTTCTTGGCCATCAGGGTTTTAAATAATGGCTTTAAACTGGAAGAGGGGAGATTGAGGTCAGACATCAGGAAGAAATTCTTCCCTATGAGAGCAGGAAGGCACTGGAACAGGTTGCCCAGGGAGATTGTGGCTGCCCCATCCCTGGCAGTGTTGAAGGGCAGGTTGGATGGGGATTGGAGCAGCCTGGGCTGCTGGGAGGTGTCCCTGCCCATGCAGGGGAGTTGGAACCTGATGATCTTTAAGGCTCCTTCCAATCTTCACCGTTCTGTGATTCTATGATCAGGGCAGAATGAGCTTGACAGAAGCAAATGGTGAGGGGGAAGGAGGAGGGGTGGAGCCACCAAAGGACAACTGGAGGTGGACAAGATCTTCTCCTACAGAATGAGAAACAACACAAGGTGCAAAGATCTGCTGCAAAGGGTTTACATGTGAAAAGACTGAGGAGAGGAGGCAACTGAGGGGTGGCTTGGCCAAAGGACAACCAAGGAAATTATTTCTGTTGTCCACAGGGCAAATAGCACCTTACAGAGACCCCTCCCAGCCTCCCACCTTGATGGAGCACCACCAGCCTGTTAGCTATCAGATCTGAAACCGAGTAATCTGGAACAAAACAAACAGCACAATTTCCTCCCTGTCAGTTCAGGAGAAGTGTCACCTCCCATGCACAGCCTTTGAGCTGACAGACATGACAAATGGGATTACCTCCACTGTCCTAGTCACAGAGGAGTTCATCAGCTCATCAGTTCATCAGCTGAAGGTAATAACGTGCCCATTATCATCCAAGATAAAACCTATGGTCAGGTATCTCCTTCTGAGATAAAAGTTCCACCTCTACCAGAAAAGATACAGGAAAAAAAAAAAAGATTTATGGTTAAAATACTGAATTATGCCCTGAGAGATCTGAGCTTAGTTCCCAAAGGTACCTCTGATGCTGAGATAAGGAAGCTTTTTTTCAAAGGATATTAAGAGCATGTGGAATGGTACAAGGTGCCACTGCAGTTCCTTATGGATGTACCCAACTGAGCTGCCAACAGACCTGCAGCTCCACAGAGCCCCAGCCAAGACTCTGCTGGGTTTTGTACCGTTGGTATTAACAAATGCTTCAAGGCTTGAAGCTGACCAACACCTTGCAAGGAGCTCTCTCACCTCCTGAATTTCCACATGAGCAACTTGGGAATTAGAAAGGGATACCAAGGAAGATCTTCTAGAGTGACCTCTGTTCCAGGACAATGCACTTCCCCTGAGGGATAAACAGGATTATGGGAACAAAAACTAAACTATCTTGGCCATGGAGGCCAAACAAGGAGGGCTGGGGTTTTCCAGGTAGCCAAGGTCTCTCCCAACCCCACATACTCCTGGGGAATCTCAAGATTCAGAAAGCACTCAACCACCCACCAAGCAATGAAAAAGGCTCTGTGGACACTTCTGAGTTCTCCGACACAATCAGCATCCCAGAGAATCTCTTATTTACCACACCTGGAATATGAACTAGCAACAGCAACCCTTTAGCAACAAGGAGACAAAATTATTCATCTCTTCTTAAACTGGGAAGAAAATAACCCCATTTCCACTCCTTGCTTTAGGAGCCTCAGCAGCTCCGTTGCACTCAACCAGCCACGCAACTTTAGTCATGGTTTTACCTGTGACATGTGAGAGCCCAGCAGAAGCAGAGGGGTGATGAAGAAGACTCAGCAAAAGGAGCTCTGTCTTTCCTGAAGCAAACAGACAGATCTCGAGCAGCCGTGGAGGCATCAGCAGCTCCTGCTGGGCTCAGATGCATCTGTCAGCTCGTGGGAGCCAGCGCAGGTGACAAGGGGGCAGAGCTTTGTCCCTGCAACCCATTTGCTGTATCCTCCTACCAGAGATGCTTTGTCCAACCCCCAGCTCCTTCACTTGGCCCAGGAAAGAAAGACTGCAAAAGGGATTCCACAGACAGCTGCAGGAACCTTGCTTAACCCCAGCTCAGCACAGTGGCTCTGCCCTGCTCTCCCTGCCTCCTCCATCCCAGCGCTGCACCCGTGAGAAAACCCAGGATTGTGGAATCCTAAAATGGTTAAGACTGGAAAGGACCCTGGGAGATTGGGGGGGGTGGAAATGTGTTTCACATCATTTTTCAGGCAACACCTCCTTTGCTCAGGTGAAAATATTAAATCCTCAGGTTTGGACTCTGAGATCGTGCTGAAAGAAAAGACAGGGCAGAAAATCAAATGGAGCTGGGCCCCCAGCACCTACAGCCTGAGCTCAGAAAGCAGAACCTGAGAGCACGAGACATAAAGAATGTGTCTTTTTCTGTTGGTCACACGTACAATTTCACAGCAAGGGAGTGAGTTTTGGGGAAAAAATAAAAACAGTGCAGAGGATGCCAGAAATTCTCCAGGAGGGGCTGTTCAGGCAGCAGCTGTAGCTCTAACTCTGTTTCAATCTGAACTCCCAGGCTCTGGATTCTGGACCATGTCTGATCTTTCCAACAGCAACAGGGGTTGCAGGCAGCTCTGAGGGATGGAAGGAGGACACAGCTCAGCCTCATGCTCAAGGCTTGAGATTTTTCAGGCACCCAAACCAGGTATCCCACAGCCATTGGGCAGGAGCTCTGGTGGCAGAGCTCCTGGAGCTGGAGGACCTGGAGGGCACCTGGAGGAGCTCCTAAGAGGCCTGAGGCTGCTCAGAAATGGCATCCTAAGCTAAATCCATGAGGGAGAAGGGCATGGATTCTGCTTATTAAGAATGACATGGGAATTGCCATGATCTCCATGAGTGCTGCTGCATGCTGCTGCTTTTCCCTACCAGTAGCAGCCAGGCTGAGGTTCTGGAGGACATGGAAATGACACACTTTACTAGGCCAACCTGGAGCAAAGGGGTTAAGCATCCTCAATGATGCACTGATAGGTGGATGAACAACATCCCTGCTCATGATGAATCCCAGGGCAGCAAAAATAGAATCATAGAATCGTGGGTTTTGAATGTCTCCAGTGAGGGAGACTCCACAACCTCCCTGGGCAGTCTGTTCCAGTGCTCTGTCACTCTTACAGTAAAAAAATTTTTTCGGATATTCACCTTGAACCTCCTATGCTCCAATTTACACCCATTACCCCTTGTCCTATCACTGGTCATCACTGAGAAAAGCCTAACTCCATCCCCCTGACACTCACCCCTTACATATTTGTAAACATTGATGAGGTCACCCCTCAGTCTCCTTTTCTCCAAGCTAAAGAGACCCAGCTCCCTCAGCCTTTCCTCATAAGGGAGATGTTCCACTCCCCTAATCATCTTCGTAGCTCTGCGCTGGACTCTCTCGAGCAGTTCCCTGTCCTTTTTGAACTGAGGGGCCCAGAACTGGACACAATACTCCAGATGTGGCCTCACCAATGCAGAATAGAGGGGGAGGAGAACCTCTCTTGACCTACTAACCACACCCTTTCTAATACACCCCAGGATGCCATTGGCCTTCTTGGCCACAAGGGCACATTGCTGGCTCATGGTCATCCTCCTGTCTACCAGGACCCCCAGGTCTCTTTCACCTACACTACTCTCCAGCAGTTCAGCCCCCAACCTGTACTGGGACATGGTGTTGTTCTTCCCCAAATGTAAAACTCTGCACTTCCCCTTGTTGAATTTCATCATGTTTCTCCCCGCCCAACTCTCCAACCTATCTAAGTCTCTCTGAATGGCAGCACAGCCTTCTGGTGTGTCAGCCACTCCTCCCAGCTTAGTGTCATCAGCAAACTTGCTGAGGGTACATTCTATACCCTCATCCAGGTCGTTGATGAAGATGTTGAACAACACCGGTCCCAGCACCGACCCTTGTGGGACTCCACTAGTAACACACCTCCAACCAGATTCTACCCCATTGACTACAACTCTCTGACTCCTTCCTTTCAACCAGTTCCTAATCCACCTCACTTCCTGGTCACCAAACCCATACCTGATCAACTTATCCACAAGGATGCTGTGGGAGACGGTGTCAAATGCTTTACTGAAATCAAGATAAACCACATCTACCGCTCTACCATCATCTATCCACCTAGTAATTTCCTCATAGAAGGCTATGAGGTTAGTCAAACATGATTTACCCTTGATAAAACCATGCTGACTGCTCTTGATGACCCCCATGTCCTTGATGTGCCTGGAGATAGTCACAAGAACAAGTTGTTCCATCACCTTTCCAGGGATGGAGGTGAGGCTGACCGGTCTATAGTTACCCGGGTCCTCCTTCTTGCCCTTCTTGTAGACTGGAGTGACATTTGCTATCCTCCAGTCCTCAGGCACCTCACCTGTTGCCCATGATTTACTGAAGATGATGGAGAGTGGCCTAGCAATGACCTCCGCCAGCTCCCTCAGCACCCTTGGGTGCATTCCATCTGGACCCATTGATTTATGGATGTCCAGATTACTCAACTGATCCCTAACCCAATCCTCATCTACCATGTCAAACTCTTCCTCTATCTTGACTTCTTCTGGGGCTATATGAATCTGGGGCTCATAGGGAGACCCTGCAGGAGTGAAGACAGAGGCAAAGAAGGCATTCAGCACCTCTGCCTTCTTTATATCCTCTGTCACCAGGGCTCCCACCTCATTCCTCAATGGGCCAATATTGCCTCTATTGCTAGTTTTGCTAGCTATGTACTTGAAAAAGCCCTTTCTATTATCCTTAACCTGACTTGCAAGGTTAAGTTCCAAGGAGGCCTTAGCTTTCCTAATTGCCTCCCTACATCCTCTGACAACAGTCCTATATTCCTCCCAAGTGACCAGCCCCTCCTTCCATGATCTATAGATTTTCCTTTTCCACTTAAGTTTGCCCAGTAGTTCCTTCTTTAACCATGCAGGTCTCCTAGCACCCTTACTAGATTTCCTAACCATTGGGACACTCTGATCCTGTGCTTGCAAGAAGTGGTCCTTGAATGTTGACCAGCTATCTTGAGCTCCTTTATTTTCTAGCACCCTGTCCCATGGGATTTCCCTTAATAGATGATTGAGGAGACCAAAGTTTGCCCTGTGGAAGTCCAGGGTTCTGGTCCTGCTGGGTATTTTGTTCCTTCCACACAGGATATGTACTCATATAAAATCTGTTTTGTTGTGATTACATCAGCTCAGTTAAGATTTTATTAGCATTTAAATTCTATCACCATGCCTTACAAATTAGGTAGTTAATATTGTACAAACAAGGCAAACAAATAATTATCTTACTGTATTGCTTAATAATCTACCTGGTCTTCTGTTCCAGTGCTCTGTCACTCTTACAGTAAAAAAATTTTTTCGGATATTCACCTTGAACCTCCTATGCTCCAATTTACACCCATTACCCCTTGTCCTATCACTGGTCATCACTGAGAAAAGCCTAACTCCGTCCCCCTGACACTCACCCCTTACATATTTGTAAACATTGATGAGGTCACCCCTCAGTCTCCTTTTCTCCAAGCTAAAGAGACCCAGCTCCCTCAGCCTTTCCTCATAAGGGAGATGTTCCACTCCCTTAATCATCTTTGTTGCTCTGCGCTGGACTCTTTCGAGCAGTTCCCTGTCCTTTTTGAACTGAGGGGCCCAGAACTGGACACAATACTCCAGATGTGTCCTCACCAAGGAATATATAAATATAAATAGGAATATATAAAAACCTAAGGGTCAGACCAAAGTAATGAGACAACAGAAGACCACTTAAACCAGGGTCCTACCTCTGGCAGAGGCCAGACATGTATGGACACATGGAAAGGACAAGTATGCTGTGCTGCCCCCTCACAGGGTGCTCAACTCCAGCCTAGGGCTCTTCACAAATTCCCTGAGAAAGAAGGATCCAGCTGCCCTTGAAGACCTTTTCTATGAACTTGCTCAGTCACTTCTGAACCACTGGGAGCTCCTGCCCTCCACTCTGG